>NW_006399761.1:24361578-24379855 GCF_000299155.1 Elephantulus edwardii | reverse complement strand
CCCAGTTCCCACCTCTCCTTGACAAGCAAAAGACAAACTCCTTCATTGGTACAGTCTACTCTTAAGAAGCAGTGCTGCCAACCCAGAGTCACACAGTTCGAATCCACCGTCTACTCTACCAGAGAAAGATGGGCAGTCTAGTGCAGTTTACTCCATCTGAAAATCGACTGAAGCTGTGAGTCCAGACTTTAATGAGATGCCTTCTACCTAGTAAGAATTCTTTGATAAGGTGGGCGAGGGAACCACACATACATACCTGAAACCAGTACATCAGTAAATGTGGCATTTTCAAGAACAGAAAACATTAAAATCAGATTAGAAAATATTCAGAAGGGCTTAGTTCTGAAACTCTGCCACTTTCTTTAAGGCGAAGCCTGACCTGTTCTGATCCCTAATATTTGAATCCAGCTGTTAGTTGTACTGAATAAAGGCCTCTCTAAAGGAGGACACAGAACGCATAGTACTCCTGATACTGCCAGGGAGAGGAAGACTCTTGGAACAAGCTCGCAGGGAGGGAGTTTCTCTTTGGGGCTTGTCATAGCCCGAAGCAGTTGGTGCTGTTCCCCATGTGAGAACTTATTTCTCAGGGACAATGTCAGGCCTCGGGAGGCCTTCACATGACTGTTAGTATTAACAGCCAACTGCCTGTTTTGAAGAAAACAGAGCTGCTAGAATGCGCTCTGCAGAACTCCTTGTGAAATGTCAGGGGACAGGATGTGTGTAACAAGGTAGGAATAGAGAAGGACATTTATTACCAGGGGCTTTTGTAAACCACACTACTGGGTGCACACATGCTGTCTTAATTAGTCTTTACAACACTAAAACAGATATTTCTCCCCCCTTCCCACCTTTTTCTTAGATTTGGAAATCAAACACAGCTGATGTTGTTGTTGTGTGCTGCAGAGTTGAAATCAACTCCTAGCTGACCCTTCAGCGGGATTCAGAGAAGTAAACCACATGGCAGGAGATTGCCCATCCTTCTCCCCATGGATTCCAACCCTGTGCCTTTGGGATTGCAGCCCAGCGTCTTACCGTCAGGCTGCCAGAGAGGAGTCAAATCTAAAATCAGGTTTTAGAATGCGTGGACCAATTTTTCCACCTCGTCCGATACTGATCTGCGTTCTGTGGGTGCTGACGGAGGGGGCTCTCTGCCTTCAGAGGCAGAAGGCTACTAGGAAGCAGGTGTCAGAATGATACACACAGGGGCTGCTTTCCACCTCAACTCTAAATGTCCTAGAGATTCCTGAGATCTTGCAAGTGATGAGGTGGAGTGAGCCATGAAATACTTCTCTCTTTGAGTTCACTATGTCGTTGTTGTGTACCATTGAGTCGGAACTGACCCGTAGCTGACCCTCTGGCAGGTTTACAGAGACAGTTAGTCACACAGGAGGAGATTGCCCATCCTCCTGCAGAGCAGCTGGTGGCCTTGAACTGCACGCCTTTGAGATTGCAGCGCAACTTCTTGCCACTAGGCCACCACTGATCGATCACCCTCTCTCTTTCTCTCCCCGCCATCTCCAGATGTGTGTGTGTGTGTATAATTTCTTTATATATATATCTGCACATAGCCTACAACCAGGAGAAGATAAAATAGATGAATGGGATCTTCTAAGAATCAAATCCCTATGCACATCCAAAAACTCCAACAGGGTAAAAAGGGAAGCCACCGACTGGGAAAAATATTTGGTAATGACATATCAGATAAGGGACTTCTATCCAGAATTTATAAAATACTTGAGCATCACAAGATAAAGATAAATAATCCAATAGAAAAATGGGCACAGGATATGAATAGACACTTCACCGAAGAAGACATTCAGATGGCTAACAAGCACATGAAGAAATGTTCAAAATCCCTAGCTCTAAGAGAGATGCAAATTAAAACACCTATGAGATATCATCTCAGCCCAGACAGAATAGCAAAATTTAACAGAACAGCAAGCAACAAATGCAAGGTTGTAAAGAAACTGGAACCCTTATTTACTGTTGGTGGGAATGTAAAATGGTGCAAACACTATGGAAGGTGATATGGTGCTTTCTTAAAAAGTTGCAAATAGAGATAATATTCGACCCAGCAATTCCACTGCTGGGAATATACCCCAAAGAGACCATAACTGACATCTAGGCAGATATATGCATGCCCATGTTTTTTGCGGCTTTGTGCACAATAGCAAGGAGATGGAAACAAACTAAGTACCCATCAGCAAACGAATGGATAGAGAAGCTGTGGTATATTCACACAATGGAATACTATGCTGCATTGAAAAACAAGGAACTCATGCAATATTATTCAAAGTGGGTGAGCCTGGAGGACATTATGCTGAGTGAAGTATCTCAGTCACAAAAGGACAAATACTGCATGGTGCCACTCTTGTAAAACGGGACTGACCTTGGGGTTGGGAAGAGACTGAGAAAGATGGGTTCAATAATATATACTGCATTGAAACAGATGAGGGAGAAAACTATTTAAAAGGGATTTGTGATTAGGTATTTTTGTCATGACAGGAGTCTAGAATGAAGGTTACATGGTGGAGTGGACCTGGGGGAGGGTTTGTAACACAATGAAAGAATTTTTCTTTTACTTCACTACCCAAGAGGGTAGTGTACTCGGGGCCGGGGGGTTTGGGAGGGGATAAAAGTGCAGCAATGAATGAATGGAAATCCAAAGTCCCTGTAAATTTTTACTGAAATTAATAATAAATTTAAATAAAACAAACCAAAAAAATCTGCACATAGAATGCCATATATATATATATCTCCATATATTTATATATGGATGTGTATATATATGTGTGTATGTGTATATATATGTGTGTGTGTATATACATATACATATACATATACATATACATATACATATACATATACATATACATATATGGCATTCTGGAAATATACAAGAGTCTTTATGTCCTAAGAAGTAGGGACTAATGGGTAGCTTTCAGGGCACCCCATCTTTCCTGTTATCTGTATACTATTAGCCTGCAGGTGACCATTCCTGTTTCTCAAGTTGCTCATTTTAATGCAAATGCTTGCACTTCTCAGATACACTGGAATCTTCTGTCCTACTAATGGCACATGTATTAGAAGTCCCAAGTTAATGTTTGTGTTTCAATATTTTTACTTTTCATTGATGAAGATAAAAGAAAGGATGGATGGGAATTCAACCTCTGTTTGCAGATTGCCCAGGGCATTCCTTCTAGCTGGTGGTGAGAAGTTTGGCTGAAGGCCCTCCCTCCCAGCCTACAGTGTGGGAGACTGCAGTTTGCTTGTTTGTTTCTTTTTCAACTTCCATCTGAAGCTTTGTTGACAGAATGAAAAGGAGGGAAATGATGGGATATTTGTTAATAATAAAAGTCTTGTGAGTTCAATTCTGTGGCAGTTGAGAATAGCAGAACATTCAAATTACATTTCATTCCACCTCCCCAACAGGGCTGGTGCTTCTAGACTTTGTCCTAGCTATTACCATCCTCCACCTCCCCCCCCCCATTTCAATATGTAACGTAGAGAATTGATTTAGCATAAAACAACCAGGAATTATTGTATTTGTATTTTCTAAGAGGATGAGATTATTATACTAAAACCATAGATTGGAAAAGCCCTGAAAATACCAGCTCACCTGCCCTCCTATGAGGGAATTATGGAAATGAGGTATGAATAGCATTTTAACCGTGGGCTTCCTGACTTTTTTCAATGTTGCGGTTCAGTATTAAATTTACCTCTCAATTTGATTATAAGAAAATGGCCTGATTTGGATATTCTCTCTTCTTTCGACAATTGACAGTGATAGATTGACAGAAAGGACAGCGTTTGCACCTGAGTCTCTGCCCCTACTTGTAGTTGAAGTATTAAGTGGTGCCTGGCCGCCCCAGGCTGGAGGCTTGCCTGGTCTGCTCTTCCTCTCGGTTGCCATGGCCAGTGGCACACCAGGGCTCACTGGGAAGGAACACACTTGACTGGAGCATCTCTGGCATTCTTGCGTCAGCCAATGTCTTGTGTACTTCCTGGGCTAGTGCAGGCAGTGACAGGGTCTCACCCAATAGAATTGCATGGGAAATTTCCCGTCTTTCTCTTGTAGAGTGGCTGGCAGATTGGAACCACGTGCCTTTGGGTTGCCAGCGCAACTCCTTACCACTAAGCCACCAGAGCTCCGTAGATTGCGAGAGGTACAATATTATTATCGAAGTGAAGTACTTCTTTTTTTTTCCCCTTTGAGAAGGTGAATAGAGCTGCTGTTTAACTAACCAATACTATTTCAGTTTAGTACTTGCGATGCATTATCTTGTGAAATCTTCCACAGCAGCCTTACCTGTTAAATTAGTTAAAACCTCTCTTTTGCAGATTGGGAAACTGAAGCCTAGCCAGCCACACACAAAGTGAATCTTGACTTTTACTTGAATTGTGGCTGCGAAGCATGTGCTCACTCGTTAGCAGGGGTAGAAGCTAGCAGATAGCCGGGGAGCCGCGCACACGCAGAGCTGAGACTCACAATGGAAGGTTAATGCCCGGTATCAGTCACGTCTCGAGATTAATAAATGTTCTGGGACGTCAGAGTAGGGAGAAGCCCCTTGCACTGGAGGGGCCACGAAAGTCTACATGAAGGAAATTAAAGATGGGTGAGATTAAGCAGCAGTGAGGATGATCCATGTGTGAGTAGTTGTTTGAAGAAATGTTAAAGAGTAACAGTGTGTTCAGGGGACACAGATTGAATTTGCCACTTGTATGAAGCACAAGGCCAAGTGCTGACAAGTGGAGAGAGACCAGACCCTACAGGGCCTTGACTGCCAGGTGAAGAAACTCCAACAGCATCAAGGCCAAGAAGAGCTCTTAAGGGTTCTTCCACAAGCAATGACATGATTTTAAAGAATTTTTTAAAATCTAATTAGAAAAATAAATATCTATGCAGTATTGAAGAGACCCAAAAGAAGGATTTGGGGGCCTAATTAACAAGTTGTTGTTGTTGAATACCGTAGAGTCAGAACTGACCCATAGCAGACCCTCCAGCAAGTTTTCAGAGACAGTTAATCTCACAGAAGGAGATTGTCCATCCTTCTCCCAGAGAGCAGCTGGTGGATTTGAACTGTGTGCCTTCGGATTGTCAGTGCAGCTTCTTACCACTAGAGCTTTTCACCAGAGCTTTTCTTTAATTTTTTTAGTTGTTTGTATGCAATAACTTGATTACATTGTGTTTCATGCAGGGACTTTGTATCTTATACAATCTTTCATTTATATTGTATTTCATACACTCATTCATATACATTCTTTTTTTACAGAATTCATTAACTGTTGATCTGTCCCAGTTAGGCAGTTTTACAGTTTTACAGGTGCCTAATTAAGTCCAAATGTACACAGAGAAGGAACCATGAGGAGAAAGTAGTGTAGTGACTGGCCTAAGACACCCTTGAAAGGGAACCCAAATATTCTTAAAACCTTCAAGTTTGATATGTACTCAGACATACCATCTTTTAAAAGACTAACCTAAATAAGATATAGCAAATAGTAAAGAACTGAACAATTGATGATTCTGGCTAAGTGTATATGAGAGGGAAAAAAAATACATAGATATGAGAGCTCCATGACAGATTTTTGCTATTTCTTGATACATTTGAAATGGTGTAACAAACTAAAACCAACCAGAGCAATAATGCCTTACATTCTACAAATTCTTCATAAACCAACAAAGTGAAACTAAAACATCGCAGCTAGTATTTAGGGCCATATTCTACCCATCCTTTTTCCACTGGCAGAATCTAGTAGAAGAAATAGCCATAGACTATAATTTAATTTAAAAAAATGCATTTTTTCCTCTTGAGACAGAGCTTATGTTTCATCAGAATAATTGTTCTGACTAGTATTTTTATTTTTACCTCGTTTAGGTAGTTTACACTTCTGTTTTAGTTATTTAATCTCAGATAAAATGACAAATGTGTTCTTTTTTAATGAGAAGACAGAGTACAGAGTTCAGTAAAAATTACTTTCGTTTACTAATTATTTATGTTTGATTATTTTTATTAATAGTGTATATGTTACCTGGCCTCTCTTTACTTGATAGATGGTTCTCTGTCAAACCTTAATTATGCATGAGTGACTTATGCTTTTTGGAACATTATCAGGTGTTCTCTTTTCCTTCATCTCAACTAGGCCAGCTTTCCTTGGCTTGACCAGAGAATAGATGTAGGCCAGATACGGAAGGAGGTTAAAGGTTTATACTCGGAGTTTAATATATTTCCATTTTGCATCTTGTGGGTGTTGACATGATTTTTAAAGATGACTAATTTTGTGTTCTTAGGGTCAGATGATAAGGCAGAACTGGAAATCCCTTCTGATTATACATGCTGTCACCCTGTCATACAGCTATATTCATCCTCCTTGAAATCTTCAGAACACAGCTAAGACGTGTTCCTTGCCTGTCTGGCTATATTTAGGGGCCATTGTAGAAGAGATGGGAAGCTCTGGAGATTTGTCCATAGGAAGTTACGCTGTGAACTCTGAGGCCCTGCTTCTCTCTCAGTTCAAATCTGCCAACAGCTCCTCTGGAGAAATAGAAACAGTCTCTTCCCATGCGATTTACAGCCTCGGACACCGGCTGGAGGCTCAGCTCTGAGTTGGTTCCAATTTAACAGCAATGAGGGTGTCATCGATTAACTGGAGTGCTGGGTGGTGCAAATGGTTAATGTGTCCAGCTTCTAATTTAAAGATGCTGCTGTGGTTCTGTGCCGTCAAATCAGAACCCAGCCGTAGCTGACCCTCCAGTGGGTTTTCAGAAGCAGTAGATCACACACGAGGTTACCCGTCTTTCTCCCGTGGAGCAGCTGGCGGATTTGAACCGCCTGCCTTTGGGATCATTGTAGCGCAGCAGTAGTCTTACCACTAGGGTACCGCAGCAGACCATTTTAAATGTAAAGACAGAAAGCTTTTTTCACCCTGTTGGAAAAAGGCTTTGATGAACACAGAGATTTAATCTTTAGAAAGTCCCACTCAGCAACTCTACCTAGATGTTCCCTGGAAGAAACATAGCGACTGATAGAAAAAACAGAAAATCCACCACAAATAAAACCCCACAAAATCAGCCACTGAAAACCCTATTGGACCCAGTTCCCCTCATGCATGTATGAGGTAGCCATGCGTTAGCATTGGTGACAGCTGGTTACCTGGTAAATTGAGGTGGTTATGGTATTGTCAGCACTCAGTTTTTCTTGAGCTTCTGTTAAAGTTGGCTGAATCAGAGCATAACATTGACTATTAGTAGATTTTTTTTGAAGGGGGGGCTGTTCTCTGTTGTCAAGTCACCTGTAACTCCCAGCAACACTCCAAACAACGGATCTGAACCCTGCCGTGTCCTGTGCCATCCTCCCATCGCCAACGTCCTGAGCCCTTGTCAGTCACTGTGTCAGGCCCTCTTGTTAAGGGCCATCCTTTCCTTTCACTGACTGACCCTCCATCTTTCTCAGCAGGTTGTCCTTTTCCAAGGACTGACCCCTCCTGACAGCGTGCTCACAGTACGTGAGATGAGGTTTCACCATTCCTGCCTCCTAGGAACACCCAGACTGCTCTTCTTCCAAGATAGACTTGTTCTTTGCCAGTGTATGGGATATGCAGCTCTCTTCTCCAACACCACAGTTCAAAGGTATCAATTCTTCAGTCTTCCTTATTTATTGTCCAACTTCCAGATGTGTAGGAAGCAATTTAAAAGGCCATGGCTTGGATCTGCCTCACCTTACTCTTTAGACTGGCATCGTTGCTCTTTAACTCTTTGGCTAGGTCCTTGACAGCAGGTTTTCCCAGTATCCCAGATCTTTTGATTTCTTGATTGCTGCTACTGTCAGTGTTGGTTGTGGATCTAAATTAAAAGAAATTATTGACAACTTCCGTAATAGCTTGCCTCCGGAAACCCTATGAACCTGGAGAGAGGATGAAAGTCACACAGGTGTTGAGGACTCTCCTTCATAGGGTCGCTATGATTCGCCTGCGATTCGACGGCACTTAACAACAACAACATTGACAACTTCAATCTTTTCTCCATTTATCATGATGTTGCCTATTGGCCCAACCTTTGTTTCCTTGATAATGAAATACAATTCCATATTGAAGGCTGTCTGTAATCCGTGTTTGATCTTCTGCAGTAGTGCTTCAGAGAGTCTTTACTTTGTGCAAGCAAGGTTGTGTCACCTGCCTAACACGGGTTGTGGATCAGGCTTCCACCAATTCTGATGCCACATTCTTCTTCATATAGTCCAGCTTCTCAGATTATTTGCTTAGTATACAGATTTAATAGATACGGAGAAAGGATACAGCCCTGATGTGTATCCTTCTTGTTTTAAGCCATGCAGTGTTAGCTTGTTCTATTTGCACAAGTGCTCTTGGTCTGTGTCTAGGTTTCCCATGAGCACAGTAAGTGTCCTGAGATTCCCGTTCTTCTGTGTTCTCCATAATTTGTAATGATTCACAGTCTTATTATCTAGGTACTTAATGACTATTAATGATTGTTTATGTTATATATGAATAGGCATCAGGATTGTGCAATTGTTACATGCTTAGACTTCAAAGCCAGACCTGTGTTTAAAACTGCCTCTACCACTTCACAACCAGTGTGGTCCTCCAACAAATTATGCAGTATCTTTCCTCACTCTCCTCACCTGTGAAATGGGATAAAATCATGCTCACCAACATGAAATGAAGGACATAAAGCGTTTAGCGTGCTGTTGTTATTGTTAGGTGCTGTTGAGTCGAGGATGACTGATGGCGACCTCAGTCAACAACAGGTCTGAGCCCTACCTATCCCGTGCCAGCCGCACAATCTCTGACGCACTAAAGCCCGTGGCCACAATCACCATGTCAACCCACCTGGTGGAGGTCTTCCTCTCCTTCACCACCCCTCCTCCTTCCCAAGCATGATGTCCCTCTCCAAGGAGTAAGCCCCCCTAGCAACATGCCCAGAGTATGTGAGACGAAGCCCAACGCCTGACATTTTGTCTGTTCAGTGAATGTTGCTCATTATTGGTTATCAGGACTGTTAATATTTTTAAATGTGTTTTTATTATTTTAACTGTAATTTCTCTCTTGATAATACCTTCTGATTTGCCAGACTTCTCTTACTCCTGTTTCTTTTTATGATTTAATCTTTTTCATGTATTTTGTTCTCCCCTCTCACCCTCTCCAGAGACAGTTCACACCTCACCCTCCAGGAAAGGTTCACACCTCCCTGATCCTCTCCCCAGTCTTCCCTCCTCTTCTCCACTGCCTTTCCCAGTTTGCTGTGAATGAATGGAGATCAAGTAAGAGTGCCAGTCTCTCTGCCACTGTGAGCTGACTGCCTGTTCTGTCTTTTGCAAGGGACTGGACTTTAGTTTCTGGATTTGTGGGCAATTTTATGTGAAGGGGGCCTTACTCAATTTTTGGTTTTGGGATGTGTTTTATTTGTGACTTGTCTCTTCTGCCCCTTCTACAGTTGTTCAAAGCCCCTTCTGGCTTGGTCCCTTCCAAAGCTCAAATGAGATGACAGATGTGAAAGGACTTCTTGAGGTGGGAGTGTCACGTTAACGTGAGGGATGGTTATGGACGTGAATAAAGGCGTCTTTGTCCTGTTGCACCCAGTGATTTTGAACTGCTGACCTTTTGGTTAACAGCCTCAGCCAATGTCTGAATCCAGCGCTAGATATTAAGGTTGTGGCCAGGTTCCCTGCAATCCACCACTTTGAGGAGCTGGCTGAGCGTGTTGTGTGTTGAGCTGTAAAGGAACAGTCTCTGGTTTGAATCTTTCAGCTGCTCTGAGGAAAAAAGCTGGGAAGTCTGCCCTCCGAGAAATGTGTGCCCTCGGGCACTTGGGTCTGAATTTTCCACGGCAGTGGGTTTGGTTCTGGGTTATCTGAACCAGGGAGGCCCCCTTGGTGCAGGAACTGCATGTTTTCAATTCCTGTCTCTCAGGAAGCTGGTCAGCCAGTCTGCAAGGCTGTAATTTGGAGACAGCACAGCAGGCAGGGCATTGAATAGCATCTGAGTGTGCGATTAGGAGAGATTCCTTCTGTGCCATTATCTATTCTCATTCCTGGCCAGTTTTTATTCCTGGCCGCCCCCATGGATTAAATGACATTTGGAAATCAAATGCAGTGAGAGCTGGGCCAGATGTGGCCCCTGCCAGCCTGGGCCAGCCGACCCTGGCGCTCCGTGGATCACTTTTGCATATATTTATTTTTCTCATTTCTGGGCTCAGTGCTAGAATTTTTTTTAAGCTGCATGTTGTGAGCAGCAAACTGTGAGAGAATCATTGACATCAACCCCAGCAAACACTCACTAAACGATGGGACCTCTGAGCCCTGAAGACACAAACAGAGGCAGCATGATCCCACTGCACCTCAAGGAAGAGTTTTTGAGATTGGAACCCTCCTGCCCCACAGCCCCAGTGTTTCCATATATATGGGGCATAATTTCTGAAAATGCATTCAAAATTGTTTCTTCTAAAACCAGCATGTTTTGAAATTGAAAGTTCTCCCCTTCTTGGTCTTTAAACAGTTTTATTTGCTTTTTATAGAGAAAGGTTAAAAAAGAAAAGCTGCTTTCTCATTGTCTCACTGTTAACTGTGTTTTTGTGAATATGAAGACACCCCATTGAGAAAGCTGAATGTGCATGTAGTGTTCTCAGAATAAGCTGGAGTTCCCTCCAGTTAATCTGGAATCCCTTCATCATCAAACGAATGGATAGAGACACTGTGGTATAGTCACACAATGGAATACTATGCAGCACTGAAAAAGAAGGAACTCATGAAATATTACACAAAATGAGTGACCCTGGAGAACATTACCATGTTCTTTGTTAAGTTAATGAGTCAATATTAGTAGATGTTGTTATTACAGGTTCTCAAAGTTGTTGGTTAATAGTTCTTCATGTTGTTGTTAGGTGTCACATAACAACATTCCGTTCATGTAAATATATTTTAGTTTGTTTGTCAAAATTGTACGCAAATGAGTTTGCAGTATGGAGTGCCCCATTAGGAACAATTTGAATGTTACAGTAAAATTAGCAACGCTCTTCTGCTGGGCGGAGAGTTTTTGTCATTTCGTGTAAGATCTGGCTTCTGTAAAGGCCTCAGTGACCTTCTCTCCTACCTTGATGTGGTTTGCCCTTTGAGTTTTCCTTCAGACACCTTGTTCTCATCACATCGGGACCAGCTAGCTCTCCTTAACCAAAAATGTGTACCATTTCCTGAAAATCAAATCAGAGCCTTTAAAAATAGTTTTTACCCAAATATCTTCTACCCACAGTTATTCAAAATAGAGAAATCCTGATAGCAAAACACTAAGTCTGCCAGAGAGAAACTGTTTGGCAATGACCTGGAGCAGACCATTTTTAAGAACATAAAAGTGATTTAATTTTATTGAGTTGTTGGTATGCAGAGAAACTAGGTATAATTTCCTCTCTTTCTGTATTTCTTTATAAAGGCCTCAGTCCTGGTGCTGATGTAAATCAGCACAAAATCAGGGTTTTCCAAGTAATTCCCATTCTCTTCTGTTTAATAGGCTCTCTAGTCAGGTTGAAAGTTTCCCAACGCAGGTTCAGATGGAGGCGTTGGCAGGTAGTGGGCTGGGAAGCCTGGCCTCGGGAAACTGGGTCAGTTCTGGGTCAAACTGGGTTTCATTTGATTGTGCTGGTGGTTAAATGAAGACCTTTACCTTTCACTGTCTGCTGGCCAGTCAGCAATGAGGAACAAAATCTATTTCAGGTTGATTTGAAACCGTGTGATGGAAAAGGAACAACGATGGACTGGGTTTATCAGAACATAATCCATCTAACCAAATAACCCCTAATTCCTTTGCTGCTGTTGTTAGGTATCCTCAAGTAGAGCGCACAGTGGTTCTGTGTAGACAGAAGGAAACAGGGCCCAGTCTGTGGCGTATCCAAACAGTCGTGCTGTGTTGGAGCCGTGCGTCTTGTTGGGTGGCTTCCTCTTTTCTCCCTGATGCCCCACTTTGTCTAGTGTGATATCCTGCTCCGAGAAGAGTCCCTCCTAATAACATGCCTGAAGTCGGTGAGATGAAGTCTCCCCATCTTTGCTTCTGAAGAACCTTCTGGCTCTTCTCCTTCGATACAAACTTGTCCCTCTGGCAGTCCGTGGTATGCTTTGTGTTCTTCACGCACTCCACAACGCAAATCCTCCATTCCCCTTTGGGCTTCCTTGTTCACTGTTCCACCCTCGCATGCATATGAAGCAATTGAAAATACGATGGCTTGGGGGAGGCCCGCCTCAGTCTTGATGTACTCCCTAACATTTTTGAAAAGAGATCTTTTGCAGTAGTTTTGTCCATTGGAAGGTGTAGCTTGACTTCTTAACTGTGTTACACTGGGCGTTGATGGTGCATCCAAGTGAAAAAAAAAAAAAAAAAAAAGGAAAGAAATCCTAGAAAACGTCCGCTTCAGTCTTTTCTCTATCATGATGTTGTTTATTGACCCAGCTGTGAGTAGATTTCGTTTTATGTTGCAATGTAATCCATATAGAAAGTCCAATGACTTTGATCAATGAGAGCTTGTTAAGTCCAAAATCAAATCTTACAAGAGCAAATCTGGTTTTTTCCCCTTTCAGAAATGAGTCAGTATTGGGCAGGTCAAAACATTTATGTTTCTTTCACATTGGCATATCTAGTTTTCCTCTAAACCATGACTCGCTCTTTGTCCAGCTTCCAGCTACAAAATCTTAAATTAAAAATCTCAAGGTCCTCTTCCTGGTTCACTTCCACTTTCTCTGTTGAAACTTCATACAAATGAAGTGAGTGGACCATGTTCTGAGAATCTCGCTGCATTTTTTGTCAGAGGAACAAAGATGGTAAGACTCCGTCTCACATACTTCAGACATGTCATCAGGAGGGGCCTTGGAGAAAGAAATCATGCTCAGGGAAAGTAGAAGACTGGTGAAGGAGAAGAAAACCCCCCGTGAAATAGTGCAACATTGTGACGGTAGCATTGAGCTTAAGCATAGCAGAGACTTTGAGGACGACACAGGATGGGGCAGGATTTTGCATTGTGTCTCCATACTTTTTCAATCTATATGCAGAATAGAATATCCAGGAGGCTGGTCTCTATGAGGAAAAATGGTGGCATCAGGATTGCAAGAAGACTCATCAACAATCTGTGTTATGCAGATGACACAACGCTGCTTGCTGAAACTAAGGACGACCTGACATGCTTGCTGCAGAAGGTTAAGAACTACAGCCTTCAATATGGATTGAAGCTCAATGAACATGTACGGCTAAGCACAATTGATAACAGTGCATCTAAATTCCAAAATCAATCTCCATAATAGTCTATGTGTTTCCTACTGCCAAGGGGGCCTTTTAGAGTAGTGAGAGAAGATCTTCACCCTGAAACCCACAGCGTCCCTTTTCAGCAGGAAGTAGCTAAGAGAATACGCCGTCCCCTTTTCCTTATGAATCAGGGTGAAGTCTCTCTCAGGGAGGAGTGATAGGGAATGGCAAAGGACACACCGACAAAGGAGATTAATCAGAACTGGCTTCGACAAGCACTGTGGCAATTGGACAATTAAAACAGACATGGGGGGGAGAAGAACGAACTGGGGAGGAGGGTGGAGAAAACAGTGCAACAATGAATGATTGAAAACCAAAAATCTCTGTAAATGTTCATTAAAACTAATAAAATTTAATTAAAAAAAAAAACAAACAAAGAATCTCGCCCCTGGGCTGATTGGCAGCATTGTGATGGATGATGAAGAGATGGAGATTGTAAACAGCTTTAGTCAGCTTGGCTCCAGGTACTCTTGGTACCAGGAGCCAGGAAATTAAAAGACATATTACATTGGGAAAGTGCTGTCAGAGACCTCTCCAAAGTCCTGAAGAGCAACGATGTCGTTATGGAGACAAAGGTAAACCAGGCCATGGTCTTTGCAGTCACTTGCTGTGCATCAGAGAGAGCTGGACAATGACTAAGGATGATAGAAGGAGAATTGATGTCTTTGAGGTGTGGTACTGGAAAAGAGTGTTGAATATACCATGGACTGCTAAGTGAATGAGCAGGTTTGTCCTGGAGAGGGTGAAACCAGGCTGCTCCTTGGAGGCAAGGATTCTGAAGCTTCATCTGACATACTTTGAACATGTTGCAAGGAGGGACCAGTCCTTGGAGAGGAATGTCATGCTTGGGAAGGTGGACAGACAGCGCAGGAGAGGAAGACCTTCCATGAGATGAATTGATTCAATGACTGGAGTAATGGAAGTAGGTGTGTCAGAGGCAGTGAGATTGGCACAGGATAGAGCAGGGTTTAGGGCTGTTGTACATAGGGTCGCTATGAGTTGCAGGAGACTTGACAGCACATAACAACAACAACAACAACAACCTACATAAGATTGCTTTGAGGCAGAACAGCACCAAACATCAACAACAAAGGGATCTTTCCTGTCACCTAGTACGGCCTCCATCAAAATGTAATCCTTGGCATCTGTTGACTGTTACCTTTGTTGATGTCTCTGGGGCTCCCTAGGCATATCTTGTCCTTAACAGCCTTGATGTGGGGTGACAAGAATGGTACTGGGAAAACAAGTTAAAGAATCTACGTTGCTGAAGATAGTTCACCTCTTAATCTATATATCTGGGCTCAGGACAAATGTCATGAGGTAGTGAGAGGGATTGCAGTCTGCCTTTATAACTCTTCAGCTCTGTTGGCCTAGCATGCTATGTGTTGTATTTCCCATAGGAAGTGCAGCAGTTCGAATCCATCAGTTTCTTGAGAGAAAGGTGGACAGGCTCCTCCCAAAAGATTTACAGCCTCAGAAACCTGGTAAGGGTTGTTATGAGAATGAATTAAGTCCACAGTAATGAGGTTATCTTTTGTTTGTTTGATTTGGTTGTTGTTGTTTCTACTCTTTCCTCCTTCACCCAGTTCCTGTTAATGTTCAAGCTCTTCTGTGTTTTCAGGTTCATTGTTCCTGAAGAAAAGAAATCTAAGTAACAGAAGAATGTAAATGACTTTTTGAGTTAACTCTTCCAGGAGGACCTGTGTTTTAAAGATGTTCACTCAGCTTCAGGTTCTAGTGACTGAAGAAAGGATTTTCTGGGCTTAGGTCACACCACGTGGGCCGTGGCTTAGGCTGGGTTCTCCAGAGAAGCTAAACAGTGAGGCATATGTATACATGCTGAATATATGTTTTGGAAGAAAGAGAGAAGTTTATCTTAAAGAGGAGACTCACAGAGTTAATAGAGACTGGCAAGGCCCAAGCCCAGGGGTGAGGTATCAAACAGGAGGCTTCTGATTCAGGGCTACAAGGTCCAGAGAATCCGAGACTGGCAAGCAAGAAAGATGTCGTCAGGCTGCTGACACACAGATTCTAAGACTCATGGACAATATGGCAGGTTCATGGCCCCCAAACCAGAGGTAGCATGATGAACAGCCAGATACAGGATTTGGAGTGAGTTTTGCCGCAGTGTGCACATACACACACACACACACACACACACACACCCCTGCACAAGGGGCGTGAGTGTGGGAGGGCACTGTCAAGTCAGAGCTGATGCCCAGCTGACCCTCCTGTGGCTTTTCAGAGGTATAAATCACGTGAGAGAAGATTGCCCATCTTACCCTCACAGGGAGGATGGTGGATTCGAACTGCATGCCTCTGGGGTTGCCGACACAATTCCTTCTCCACGAGGACGCCAGAGTGCTGTGTGTGTGTGCATGTGTATATGGAGCGTTAGTGACTTGGTAAGAGGAGTTAGGCTGCCAACTGAAAGGTGGTCGTTGTTGCGTTGTCAAGTTGGATCTGCTCCCAAGCTGACCCTCTGGAGGGTTTTCAGAGGCAGTTAATTGCACGGGAGGAGATTGCCCCTCCTTCTCCCATGGAGCAGCTGGTGGGTTTGAACTGCGTGCCTTTGAGATTGTGGTGCAGCTTCTTCACTAGGCCACCTTAGCCTTTGAAATAATATCTGATGTGATTGTAGTTTCAGAATTTGCCATTTTGTAGAAAACCTTCGTGTGCCAGTTGGAAAGTTGAAGTCAAGTACCTTAGATTTTAGGGGTAACTTGGTGCCAGACCCAGTGACACTTCGTCAGTGCCCAGTGCTGCCATGCCTCCCACCTGCACCTTGGGTTCTGAGAAATGGGTGGATAGTTCCTGTTTATCCTAAGCTTGCTTTGTGAGCATAGAAAAAAAAATGGTGGAGTGGGTTGGGGCAAGATGGTTTTGTTGAGGGCTTTAGCTCCTGTGGTCAAATTATCCTCAGGACTCCTGTGACCTGCTTGAACAGCATCTCCCAAAAAACCCAGGGATTGTTGTCCAACGACAGTGAACAACCTTTGTGCTCTCTACATGTCCAACCTCTCCTGTGGACCTGTGGGATCCTGGGAAAACTCTTCCCGCTCTAGAAGCAGCATTAAGTCTGGAAGCACCTCTCTGTTGCTGAGACACACTCATGAATTCATTTGTTAGAGATGGAGGGTCTACGAAGGTGAGGAAGACCCCAGGGAGATGTACTTACCCGGTGAACGCAGCTATGGGCTCCAGTGTGTCAGAGATGATGCGGACGCCACAGGGGAGGCTCACAGCTGTTGTTCACAGGGTTGCTGTGAGTCAGACACACATAACAACGACAACAGCAACAGCTGTGTTAGTCCCACAGAGCTCTTGACACATCGTGGCACACACATTGCCTGGCATTTGCATTTAGTCGCCTAGTTTTTATGTTGCTGTCTTCGAGCTCTGAAAGAATGTAATTTCAACCCCTTCCCATCATCACAAGGGATGACAGCTTTGTAATTTATCGTATGATTATTTTGTCTCTTTTGGAAAATTGGGTCAGCAAGCTCTTTACACAGAAGTAGGCCCTGTTGACATTTATGTTTGAAATGAAGATACCTCAGATAAAAACGGCCTGCGTATTCGGGTCATTCTGTTCCATAGATTTCGAAATCTTCTTTGTTGAGAAATAGAAGAGCATAAATCACTCACCAATATTTGTTTTAAGCCGTTATATTATTTTTGTTATTCTACTCTTGTTTTAAGGAACAACATTCGTTCTCCCTCTCCCTGGCTGATGATACAGCTTGTAGAGATGGAGGTCATGTTTCCGGTATTAAGGGCATTTGATGCAAATTATTCATGAAATGTCACCTTCTACTGTTTTTGGAGTTTTTGTATACTAGATCTCAATCTAATGTGACAATGAGAAGGAAGCAAGTACTGGCCAGACTCGTGGCATTATCACTGGGAAGGCAGCCTTCCTCCCCACTGCCTGCCAATGCTTGCCTGCCTATCTTTGACCTTTGTGTTCGGTGATTATGTGCTTCAAGGATCTGAGGAGGCTCCTTTGCACTGTTGGTTATGTAAGCCGGAAGACGAAGTGCTTGAGGCCGCGAAGTCAAGTCAAGGGTGCAGAAGTGATGCCCCTAAGGAAAACGGTTCCAATCCACCCGCTGCTCCGTGGGAGAAGGATGGGCGTCTCCTCTCGTGCGATTAATTGCCTCTGAAAACCCTCCGGAGGCTCAGCTGTGGATCTGTGGGTCGGGTCCGATTTAATAGTACACAACAGCAACAACAATGTTTGCTATTGTCCGTTCCGGTGCCGTCCCCTCACTCCTGGCTCAGCTGAGCCCCTTGCTGCAGCCACTGTCGGTCCATTGTGTTGAGGGTCTTCTTGTTTGGGCTGGCTCTCGACCGAACCAGGCTTGACGTCCTTCTCCAAGGACTGGCCACTCCAGCTGGGCTCTCGAAAGCACCTGAGATGAAGGCTCACCTGTGCCTCTGAGGAGCTTTCTGGCTGTACTTCTTCGAAACAGATGTCTTCATTCTTCTGGAAGTTCGTGGTGTAGTCACTATTATTCGCTAACACCATCTCTCAAGGGCTTCAATTTGTCTTTGAGCTTTATTATTATTATTATTATTATTATTATTTGAGCTCCTTTATCCAGCTTCCATATGGCAGATGAAGTCATTTAAAAATACCACAACTCAGATCAGGTTCGCCTTTTTCTTCAAAACGGCTTCTTTGCTTTCTGATAGTTTTGAAATAGATTTCAGTGCAATATGTCATTTGATTTCCTTGCTGTTTCTTTCATGGGTGCTGATTGGGGCTCCAGATAAAATGAATGGATAACACTGTGGTGGTGGTGTTTTGGTTTTTTGTTGTTTTTTTTAAAATAATTTTTATTTATTTATTTTTACAGAGGTTTTGGATTTCCATTCATTCATTGCCGCAATTTTCTCCCTTCCCACCCCTCTCCACCAGCTTGCTTCCCCCTCCGAAGAGAGGGAAAAAAAAAAAAAAAAAATTCCTTCATTAGTATAC
>NW_006399761.1:24304141-24361478 GCF_000299155.1 Elephantulus edwardii | reverse complement strand
TTTTTTTTTACAGAGGTTTTGGATTTCCATTCATTCATTGCCGCAATTTTCTCCCTTCCCACCCCTCTCCACCAGCTTGCTTCCCCCACCGAAGAGAGGGAAAAAAAAAGAGAAAAAATTCCTTCATTAGTATACAATTCCCACGTCACTTCCCCCCACCCCCCATCCCGAGTACACTTCTCTGTGCAACCTTAATTCTGGATTCCTGTGCTAACCATAATGGTGGTGGTGTTTTTAAGTGCCATCTAGTATAACTCACAGCGACTCTGTCAACAGCCACCCTGACCCCTGCCCGATCCTGTGGCATCCTCTCCGTCTCTGAAACCCTCAAGCCCATTGCCGAAGGCATCATATCCGTGCATCTTATTGGGGTCTTCCTCTCCTTTGCTAAACCCCCATTTTTCCAAGCATGATGTCCCTCTCCAATGCATAGCCTCACCTAGCTACATGTCCAAAGCAGGAAAGACGAAGCCTCACCATCTTTGCCTCCAAGGAGCACTCCAGCTGCACCGTCTCCAAAACAGATCTGTTTGTTCTCCTAGCAAAGCACGGGATATTCAGAACTCTTTTCTAGCACTGCCTCTCAAAGGCATCAGTCTTCTGTCTTGCATATCCACTGTCTCTGCTGCATAGCAGGCGATTGAGAAGACCGTGGCCTGAATTAGATGTGCCTCAGGATAACATTGTAAACTATGGGAGTTTCAAAACATTTAATTGTGCTCCTGTAGAACTTGTACATAGACTGAAGGGCAGTTGTTGAAACAGAACAAGAGAACCCTGCATGGTTTAAAATCAGGAATGGTGTGCACAAGAGTCATGTCCTTTTGATGTACCTGCTCAATCTGTATGCTGAGTGCATCACTTGAGAGGATGGACCGTATGGGGAACACAGTGTCAGGATGAGAGATACACCCTAGTGATCTAGTCCGTGCAGTTCACACAGCCTTGCGTGCTGAAAGCAAAGAGGACTTGACGCCCTTACTGATAATCAGAGGCTATGCCCTTCAGCAAGGACTACAGCTCAACAGAAAACACAGATCTTCACGACTAGAACCGGTACAATTCTCACAACTGGGGCAGAGCCTCATGATAAAGGGAGAAGAGGTTGAAGTTGTATAAGATTTCGTTTTATTTGGATCCATAATCAATAGAAAAATTGGCCATACATCCCCTCTGTTCCCAAAGGAGATAAGCCCTAAAGCATCTGTTATTGGTTTCCTTTCTTTGTTGTCGCTATTATGTGTCTTTGTGTCATCTATAACTCATAGCAACCCTGCCCTAAGCCTATTTCACTATCCCACATATACCTGCAATTACTATGTCAATCCGTCTCATCCAGGGTCTTCCTCTCCTGTGCTGTCTTTCCACCCTTCTGAGCATGATATCCTTCTCCAAGAACTGGGGTCTCTTGGCAGCATCCCCAAAGATGTGTGTGAGATGAAGCTTCAGAATCCTTACATCCACAGAGCAGCCTGGTTTGACCCTCTCCAGGACAGACTTGTTTGTTCTCTTGGTGGCCCATGGTATGTTCAGTACTCTTCTCCAGCACCACAACCCAAAGGCATTGATTCTTCTTCTATCATCTTTGGTCATTGTCCAGCTCTCTGATGGATAGCAAGTAACTGCAAAGACCAAGGCCTGCGTCAGGTGCATCTTAGTCTCTAGACTGACATCGTTGCTCTTCAGCATTCTTGAGAGGTCCCTGACTTTTCCAAGCCAGCTCGTCTTGTGGTTTCCTGACTGTTGGCACCTAGAGAGTTGATTGTCTTGGTTTGTTAGAAATGGCAGTTTGTCTTGGAGAGAATGCAAACATGGCACTTTCCATGCTCCCTTGAGACCACATTCTGTTCCTGTCCAAATACATGGTTAAAGAGAGGAACCCAGTGGGCAGGAAAAGCTCCCTATCTCCCCCCGTGGATTTCTTTCTTCCAAGATGTTCCTGCTTTCCATTTCCCCTTGTTTTCCTGGGAGGCGAGCTGGGGCATCAGTGTCTCTCAGCCCAGCGGATTAACAGAGGCATTTTTACAAAATGTGTTGCTTCCAGGCGAGAGCAGACTGACTCTCTCTGTCCCTGAACAAGCTAATTGACCATTCTTTGTGTTCCACTTTTAGAGAAGGAATTGGGAAAAGACCTTGTAGTTAGAGATAATGTAGAGAAAAAGAGCTCTGGCCTTGGAACTCTCTGCCATCACAAACATTATGTGAGTCACTTAACATGCCCTGGGTCTCAATTCCATTATCTAGAAAACAAGGTAGTTAGATGAGATGGTCTCTAAGGATTCATAATGCTCTAAAAGTACTTGATTCATGTTCTTGAGGTTCTTGAATAGAGCTGTTGTTCTTATGAGCCATCAAGTGAACTGCAGCTCTTGGCAGCCCTGTGGATAAGAGATCTGAATCGTGTCCCATCCTGTGCCATGCTCACAATCTGTACCAACCCAAGGCCACCTCACTGAGGGGCTTTCCCGCCTCCTGTGACTCTCCGCCTTTCCCAGCACGATGTCCTTTTCCCCAGGGACTGGCTTTTCCTGATAACATGCCCTAAGTATGTGAGATGAAGTGTCACGATCCCTGCCAGAAGAGCACTCTCTACACTTCCACAGATTTGTTATTCTCTTGTCAGTCCATGGGATATCCTTCTCCATCACCGCAATTCAGAGGCACCAATTCTTCTTCTGTCATCCTTCCTCATTGTCTAACTTTCAGATGCATAGGAAGCAGTTGAAAATACCATGGTTCACCACAACAAGATAAAGGTAAAAAACTCAATTGAAAAATGGGCACAGGATGTGAACAGACACTTCACCAAAGAAGACATTCAGATGGCCCACAAACACATGAAGAAATGTTCAAAATCCCTAGCACTAAGAGAGATGCAAATCAAAACAACTATGAGATATCATATCACCCCAGTCAGAATAGCAAAATTTAACAGAACAGCAAGCAACAAATGCTGGCAAGGTTGTAGAGAAACTGAAACCCTTATTCACTGTTAGTGGGAATGTAAAATGGTGCAACCCCTGTGGAAGGCGGTATGGCGCTTTCTCAAAAAGTTGCAAATAGAAATATCATTTGACCCAGCAATTCCACTACTGAAACCCTAAAGAAACCAGAACTGCCACTCAAGCAGATATATGCACACCCATGTTTATTGCAGCTTTGTTCACAATAGCAGAGAGTTGAAAACAACCCAAGTGTCCATTACCAAATGAATGGATAGAAAAGCTCTGGTATATTCACACAATGGCATACTATGCTGCCTTGAGAAACAAGAAAGTAATTAAATATTATACAAAATGGGTGACCCTGGAGGACATTATGCTGAGTGAAATATCTCAGTCACAAAAGGACAAATACTGCCTAGTGCCACTGTTGTAAAGTGGGACTAACATCAGAGTTGGGGGGAATCTAAGAGGGGATCAGTAATGTATACTCCATTGAAACAGATGAGGGAGGGAAGTGTTTAGGATGAATATATGATTAGGTATTATTGTCATGATAAGAGTCCAGAATGAAAGCTGCATAGTGGAGTGGATGAATTGCGGGGGGGTGTGTGTGTAACAATGAAAGAATTTTATTTTTTTTTAACTTTTCAAAGAGAAAAGCAGACTGGCAGGGGGAAGGGGTGGGCAGGGAGGAAAGTGTGCAGCAATGAATAATTGGAAATCCAAAGTCTCTGTAAACTTTTATTAAAATAAATTTTTTTAAAAACCAAACAAAAAAAAAAGAAAATACCATGGCTTGAATCAGGTGGGCCTTAGTCTTTAAAGTGGTATCATTGCTCTTTAGCACTTTTAGAGAGATCCTTGAAAGCAGATTTTTTCCCCCAAGATAACATGTCTTTGATTTCTTTCTTTCTTTTTTTTATTCTTATTTACAAAGTTTGAATACTTTTTTTCCCCACAAAATTTCCTCCCCATTTCCTTTACCCCACCTACCCATCAAATTGTGCAACCCTATGATTAACACCCTCCTCCCCATCCTCACCCCTCTATTTTCACCCTCCTCCTCCCACTACCTTGGATCCTCATACTCATTCTACAATAATGGTTTTATACAGTATTTGTCCTTGTGGGACTGAGTTACTTCACTCAGCATAATGCTCTCCAGTCCCTCCCAAGTTAGGTAGTAATTTACAAAATCATTGCTCCTGCGTGATGTGTAGTATCCCATTGTATGAATGTACCACAACTTCTCAATCCATTCATTTGTGGTTGGACATCTGGACTGTTTCCATTTCTGTTACCATGAGTGTTGATTGTGGATCCAAGTAAAATGAAATTGTTGACCACTTCAGTTTTTTCTCCATCCATCACGATGTTGCCTGTTGGTCCAGTGGTGACAATTTTTGCTTCCTTGAATCTAGCCACTCTTTGGATAAATAGAATTTACCGTTGACTCTCTAGCTATTATGGATCTAGTTCCAGTGTATATGAAATTTCTACCACCAAAGCAAAATTCTTTCTTTTTTTATGGCTACTTAATTTCATATTGATTGGCCATAGTTGCTGTGGAGTCAATTATAGTTCGTAATCACCCTCAGAACAACATCCTCACAATCTCTGACACACCCACGCCCATTGCTGCAGTCTCTGTGTCAGTCCCTCTGGTTGAGGGTCTTCCTCTCCTTCACCGCCCCTCCACCTCCCCAAGCATGATGTCCCTCTCCAAGGAATCACCTCTCCTGGCAACACGCCCAAAGGATGTAAGACGAAGCTTCATCATCTTTGCTTCCAAGGAGCTCTCTGCTGCGACTTCTTCAAGACGTTATCTGCTTGTTCTCTTGATCCATAGGATCTTCTATAGCACATATAGCAAACAAGTGATGGAAGAAATGTGTTTAGAGGAGATTTGGAGAGGGGCGTGAGGCAGGGGAGTGAAAGGCCCCTGAAAGGTTTATTGTTGTCTTGGGATCATTGTTTACTCTTCCCAAGCACTTCTTCTGGCTGACTTTGAGTTGGCTCCTCCCCAGGCGACTCCAGATCTTCATTCCACGCTCAGCTCGAAGGTGCTGTGGGGATGTGATGGGCCTTGAGGTGCACCCACCCCCAGCTCTGGTTTCAGTGGACTCTTCCTTTATCTGATTTTATAGTTCAGGTTAATCTCCCTGAATCTCGACATCTTCATCTGTAAAGTGACAGTGCATATTTCCTGACTAGTGTTGGATCTGAAATGTTGTTGTTGTTGTTATGTGCCGTCGAGTCGCCTGCGACTCATAGCGACCCTATATACAACAGCCCTAAACTCCACTCTGTCCTGTGCCAATCGCACCGTCTCTGACACTCCCATCCCGATTACCCCAGTCACTGAATAAATCCACCTCATAGAGGGCCTTCCTCTCCTGTGCTGTACTTCCACCCTCCCAAGCATGATGTCCCTCTCTAAGGACCGGTCTCTCCTCACAACATGTCCAAAGTATGTTAGACGGAGCCTCAGACTCCTTGCCTCCAAGGAGCCACCCGGTTTAACCCTTTCCAGGACAAATCTGTTTGTTTTCCTAGCAGTCCATGGTATTCTCAATACTCTTCTCCAGCACCACAGCTCAAAGGCATCAATTCTCCTTCTATCCTCCTTGGTCATTGTCCAACTCTCTGATGCATAACAGGTGATTGCGAAGACCATGGCCTGTATCAGACGCACCTTAGTCTCCAGAGAGACACCATTGCTCTTCAGCACTTTGGAGAGGTCCCTAACAGCAGACTTTCCCATGGCAATGCGCCTTTTCATTTCCTGGTTGCTGGTGCCAAGACTGTTGACTATGGAGCCAAGCAAACTAAAGCTGTGTGCAATCTCAATCTCTTCACCATCCATCCTGATGCTGCCAATTGGTCCAGTGGTGAGAATCTTTGTCTTTTTGACATTGAGCCTCAATCCATATTGTAGGCTGCAGTCCTTGACACTCTGCAGCAGGCGCTTCAGGTCCTCTTCAGTTTCAGCAAGCAGGGTTGTGTCATCCGCATAACGCAGGTTGTTGATAAATCGTCCACCAATCTTGACCCCACATTTCTCCTCATAGCGCCCAGCCTCCCGGATAATCTGTTCTGCATATAGGTTGAAAATAGTACAACTAAAATGAATGAGAAAGAGAACACATTGTGAAAAACGTAACCAGTGTAATAACAGGAGAGAAGGCTGAGCAGTCTCCTCCTGCAGTTTCCTGCCACTGAAAACCTGCTGGAGCGGTTGAGGGTTCGAGTCGGTTCTGACTCGATGGCAATGCAGCTACAACAAAAAATATAACAGAATAATTTCTAAAGAAATTGTTACATGAGAATAGAATTTCCTGTGTAAACTTTCACTTCCAACACAATAAAATTATATTTCTATAAAGTTATTTTAGGGAGCTCTGGTGGCCTAGTGGCAAGGAGCTGTGCTGCAATCCCAAAGGCATGCAGTTCAAGGCCTCCAGCAGCTCCGCTGGAGAAGGATGTGCAATCTCCTCCTCCCGTCCAATTAACTGCCTCTGAAAACCCACCGGAGGGGCAGCTGTGGGTCAGTTCTGACTCTGGTACACAACAACAACAACAACAAAGTTCTATTAGGATCACGCAGATGCTATAGTCCTTAGAGTTCCTAATGCATTAGCAGCTCTAAGGCTATACCACCAGCCTTGGAAAACCTACTGGGGGATTAGCTGTGAGTCGAAGCTGACTCAACACTAAGAGTACAAGTAGTATTACAGGCTAAAGGGAGATGGCAGGTGTGAAGGACTCAGGTCTTCCTGACATCACCTGGCGTTTGTGCACTGCTTGCTTTTACTGCCCATGAAACGCCCTGATGACATAATATCATCTAAGGCACCAGGCGGAGCTGCTTGGCTGAGTGAGACTTGTAGGACGCCTTTGCCTTCAGGACGTCTCCACCAGCTAGGCTTGCCAGCAGGCCCTGGCCCATAGGCAGTGGGTCCTGCCACGGCTGGCTCAGAGGGCCCCTCTAATCTAAAGTATCCTTTCGTGTCTTCCAGGAATCTGAATTTCTGTGTTTGGAGTTTGATGAGGTCAAGGTCAGCCAGGTCCTGAAGAAGCTCTCCGAGGTGGAGGAAAGCCTGAGCTCGCTCATGCAGCCGGCCTGAGTGCAGACGTCGGAGGACAGAGTGGGTGGTTGTGAAGCAATGATGCCCCTGGTTCCTCCCCGCTGACCTTTACATCTCGTCTCCTGTTGGGGTTAAATCCTCTGATTAAAGTCTCGCCTGCCTGCTTGCTGAGATGTCTTATTCCTTCTCTCCCCCTTTCACTCACCCTCAAGGTTGGCCCAGGGCAGGGGTTTTCCCAATTTATCATGCACAGCATCACCAGAGGCGCTTGTAAAAGCTTAAAAAAGATAAAGGGAGCAGCTACTTAGGACTTTGTCTCCAGAGACTTTTCGTTTTAGGTGGTGGTGGAGTCGCCTGTGACTCAATGCGACCGTGTACAACAGCCCTGAACCCTGCTCTATCCTGAGCCAATCTCATCGTCTCTGACATATCGACCCCCATGACCCCAGTCACTTAGTCAGTCCATCTCATCGAGGGTCTTCCTCTCTTGCACTGTCCCTCCACCCTCCCAAGCATGACGTCCCTCTGGGGATCTTTTAATTTTAATTTTGTTCTTTCATCAAGCAACTCAGATGACTTCTATGCATTGGGTTTAGAACTACAATTTGGATATGATAGTTTGTTCCTGGGTGAGATTTTAGACATTTAAACATGGTAAATCAGGCAAGAATTCTAAAAACAAGATACAAACCTCCTTGTTCTCAAGTTGGGACCCTCTCAGAGGTAACCCTCCCCCAGGTTTTCAGAGGCTGTGAATCACGCAGGAGGAGACTGCCTGTCTTTCTCCCATGGAGCAGCTGGTAGATTTGAACTGCCCACCTTCTGGGCTGGGAGTACAACTCCCTAACCACTAGGCACTTTTTTCCCTTAGAAAAGGAAAAATAAAACATTTAGCTATGCAAGTCCTTTTCTTTTTAATTTTTAATTTTAATTGTGATTTTAATGAAAGTTTACAGAGAAGTTGGATTTTTCATTCATTCATTCATTGTACATTTTCCTCCCTCCCCCTTCATTTCCCCTTCCCCAGTTCACTTTCATTTTCTTTTTTTTTAAAAAAGAAAAATATTTTTTGCACCATTCCTCCCCGCAAGTCTTCTTTGCAATGTACCTCTTATTCTGGACCATTGCCATATATATATATAATGCCTAATCATATATTCCTTTTGAACAGTTCTCTCTCTTATCTGTTCCAATACAGTTCTATTCAGTCTTTTCCTTTGCATGTTCTGAGCTGGCCTAAGGTCCATGTGCCCTGAGCTGGCGTCCAGAAGAGTCTGCCTAGTCTAGAGAAGGTTTACACAGCAAGTTCAGTTTTGAGTGCACCCTGAGATGCTTCTAGAACTCATCCAGGCAGTTATAATAGTTCTGACTTAGGAAGTCTGGTTTGATCTGAGTTACTCTAGAGACTTTTTTTAAGAGACTTTTCTGGAACCTGTCTGTGACTGAACCGACTTCATCATTCTGGTGGCCTAGTGGTAAGAAGCTGTACTGCAGTCCCAAAGGCACACGGTTCAAATCCACCAGCTGCTCTGAAAAGATGGGCAGTCTCCTCTCACACAGTTCACTGGTTTTCAAAACCCGCTGGAAGGTCAGCTATGAGTTGGTTTAGACTCGACACACAACTTCACATGACATAAGTCAGAACTGTGGGCTGCTTAAAATGTCTTCTGAAGGGAGCTCTGGTGGCCTAGTGGCAAGAAGCTGCACTGCAATCACAGAGGTATGTGGTTTGAATCCACCAGATGCTCTGCTGGAGAAGGAGGGACAATCTCCTCTTGTACCAGTCAGATCTGATTTGACAGTACACACACACACACACATACACACAAGAAAATTGAAAAAAGTTTAAATTAAATGTCTTCTGAGGCGATGTGTTTCTTTTACATTGGAAAATTGTATCTGAATCACCAAGTAAAACTTCTTCAAGATAATTTCTACAGGAAAATGAGTGGAATGGAAGTTAGGTTCTGGGGGAGACGTTACAGCCAACACCAAGAGGTGAGTTTCTAAGAGGAAGAAGCTGTAATTTGATATGTTGGGGCTGTGGCCTTTGTTGAGCAAGCTTTCTCACTGATGCTGATAACATTTAGAAACCTCAGTTGCCTTCGGTGTGTGAGTGTTCAAAACTGGTTCCCTTGCTCTGTGGTTACAGCCCCTGTCAGTTCTAATAAGTTTTTTCCGAGGGCAAGAATAAGCCTGTTTCTGTGAAGCAGCTTCTCTTAAATCAGTTTGAAGACGTTTTCGGAACCCTTCCAGCACCCAGGCTGGAAACACTGGCTTCCTTCTGATGAAAACCATTCCAGCAGTAAGCAAACAATGACCCGAAGGTTTTCAGTGTAGCTGCTGCGGGCCCTTCAGAAAACAGCTTGAAACAGTGCTGTAAATAGATTCTGAAAAGGCATGTGGTTTAACCAAAGAACTATTAAAACTTGCTTTCTGCTCCCAAGACTACCACTGTGTGATCCAGAAGAATTTAGATAATGTCTCCCGCTGTAAAACAGGAAAAGAATGTCTCATCAGATAATGGAATTCCAGATGTCCTTGGAAGGAAGAACTCTTGCTGCCACATTAGTATTAACTCACATACCCCATGAAAATCTGTGGAAATAAAAAAGGACACCCCCACGGACCACAGGGAGAGAATGACTGTGGCATAAAGACCATGCTGTCGAAGGAGTAGCCACCAAAGTGTGGACTTCCACCATCATTTCTTTTTTATTATTGTCACAAAAATTTAAAGAAGACAGAATGAGTTTCCTAAAATAATTTTTTTAAAACTATGTTGTTGAAGGTGGTCCCCATGTTTAACATTAAACACCTTTTTAAACAATAGTCTTAAAAAAATTATTATTTTGTGTGTACATACCATCAAATTGGATCTGACTGGTACAGGAAAAGATTGTCCCTTCTTCTCCAGCAGAGAATCTGGTGAATTTGAACGGCTCACCTCTGGGATTGCAGTGCAGCTTCCTGTCACTAGGCCACAGAGCTCACTTCAAGCAAGCATATTCTATAGAGACTCGTCTGTTAAGTCATAAACGGGACAAAGACACACATGCCATCCTGGAATGAGTGGAAACAGCTGGGGAGCAGAGGTGTTCCACTGAATCCCTGCCACTGTCTCACTTATTAAGATTTGGAGACCAGGAATATCATCGCTGGATCATAATCAGTGGCAGTGACAAATAATTATCACGATTCCAAGTGGGACTACAAAAAAAAGGGCAAAAGACTCTGGGCTGAGAACATAAATTTCAGATGCGCACCGTTGACAGGGTTGGGCCCGGGGGACCCTGCCCTGAGTGGTGGTTGGAACTGTGTGTCATGGGGAGAGTTAAGGATTCGCCCTGACAAGTTCACCGTTCTCCATTTAATCCCCGAAGGTGAACCACACCTCTCTGGGGTGAGGATGGCACAGGACGGGGCAGGGTTCAGACCCACTCTTCCTAGAGTTGCTATGAGTCTCACTTGACTCAAGAGAACCTAGTAACAGCAGCAAGTGTGGGGACAAGGCCAGAGGATTGGTGTCAGGCCCACAGGCGTGCGAGGAAAGGCCTTCAGACATGAGGAGGTCAGCAAAGCCCTTTAGGTTTTCTATCTTTGAGGCCTTGGGTTGAAAACCACTTGAGTTTAAGGAATGTGGGGCGTCAGAGAAGTAATGTTTAGTCGGAATCAGGCCTTGAAAAACTTGACCTCGAGTCTTAAGCATTTTGTATTTCAAGACTGTTTACAAAAAAGTCTAACTTTAGGATAAGTCAGGAAGATGATTCCAGACTTCTGAAATTTTGTATTAATGAGTAGATTTTTAGCATCTGCCCTAGAAACTCTGGACCTTATCGCCTCGAGCCCCATTTCGACCATTTGAGCCACGTCATGCCTTAACGTAACCACCCTCCCCTCAATGGTGCTTTAACAGTGGTTCAGAAAAGAACCGCACGGCATTTTTAAAATTTGGTTTAACTCATTCTCTCTGAAACGCAAGCTGGCGGGCGGTGGAAAGCAGAGGCTGACAGCAAGTCTCTGGTATCGACGACAGGGTGGCAAGCCCGTTCTTCCGTCGAATGTTCTTTTGTGAGAACTGAGTGAAATTGAAAATAGAGCATAAAATAGTAATTGTTTAAAAATGTTAAACAGATCTCTCTCACTTTCTGTTTATTGTCAAGTGCGTTCCAACTCATACCTGACCGTGCATCGTGTTTCTGAGGCTGTGAATAACATGGGAGAAGGTTACCTGCTGTTGGATTCGTACCACCAGAAAAGCCTTGGGTTAGCAGCGGAGCCCTACATATTATGCCACCTGAGCTTCCTAAATGGGTGATAGAAGATTTTTTTTTTAAGTTGTTGTTGTTGTTGTATGCTGTCAAGTCAACTATGACTCATAGCAACCCTATGAACAACAGCTCTGAACCCTGCCCTGTCCTGGGCCAACATCACCGTCTCTGACACACACCTGCGCTCATTTTACAGTCACTGTATCAACCCATCTCATCCAGGGGCTTCCTCTCCTGTGCTGTCCCCCCACCCTTCCAAGCATGATGTCCTTCCCCGAGGACTGGCCCTTTCTGGCAACATGCCCAAAGTTAAGGCAGAGCTTCAAAAGCCTTGCCTCCAGGGAGCAACCTGGTTTTACCCTCTCCAGGACAGACCTGTTTGTTATCTTAACGGCCCATGGTATGTTCAGGACACTTCTCCAGCACCACAACTCAAAGGCATCAATTCTTCTGTCATTTGAGAAGACACAAAAATAAATATCTAGACCAATAAAGGGGTTAAGTATATAAAAAGGAACCTTGCTGGAGTCAGAAGGGAACATGATTGAACATTGTCCTTTTCAAGAGAGCAAGGTACTAGAAGGACAAGGCCCTACCACTGTTGCCACTTGATGGAATTTTAGCTTTGTAACTTTTCAGTCAAAGTTTTTAGATATTTGAGATGATAATTTAGTCAGCAGACAGGAAATAGAGCATTTAACTTGAGATGAACTGTAGCTATAAATACCAATTTTTGACCTTAGAGTTTCAGAAATAGCGATTTTTTTTTAATCTCAGTTTAGTCAACTCTTCCTTTTATGAGAATGACCATAATCGTCTCTCGTAGCATCCTGACTCGAGGCAAAGCTGAGCTGGCCTTTGTTGCAAAGTAATTTGCCCGGGAGTGCTTCCTGTCAGATAAATGACGTGGACAGACATTGCCTGCAAGTTTGGTTTTTATATTATCAGAATAAAATACTAAACCTATAAACTTACAGATTGCAAAAAAAAAAAACAACCCTGAGTATTATATTCACCCTGGACTGTAATTAGGCCTCTTATTCTGTTTTGCCTGCTTTTGGTTATTCTTCCATTTCCTGCTGGGTTTCAAGGATGCTCTGAGGAGCAATGATATCAGTTTAAAGACTAAGGTGTGCCTGATTCAGGCCACAGACATTTCAATCACTTGTTAAACATCTGAGAGCTGAGCAAGCCTTTGAGGTGGTGGTGTGGTATTGGATGCAAGGACTGACTATCTCATGGACGGCCAAAAGAACAAACTTGGAGGCAAACATGACAAAGCTTCGTCTCACTTTGGGCTTGTTACTAGGAGAGGCTATTTCTTGGAGAGGGACATCATGCTTGGAAATGGGGAAGGGGCGTTCAGTGAAAGAGGAAGTTTCAACCAGATGGACTGAGAGGGTAACTCAGCAGCGGGCTCTGGCGTGTCAGAGATGATGAGGACGACACAGGATAAGGCAGGGGTCAGGTCTGTTGTTTGTAGGGTCTCTATGAGTCACAATTTGACAGCACCAAACAACTTGCTGTAATCTATAGAGAGTTGTCCTGCTAAACTCCCATAGGCAGCTCCTCTTTGGTGGTTCAAATCCCCCAGCTGCTGTGCAGGAGAAAGAAAGGCGGGCAATCTCTTCTCATGCCATTTACAACCTCCCCAAACCCCCCGTTGGAGGATCAGCTTTGAGTGAGCCCCAGCTCCACGACCTTCCAGTTCTGTTGACTCCCTCACATAGGGTGCAGCTGGGGAGAGGGAAAAATAAGAGGAAAAGTGTGGGCTTGATGGTGCCAGGGACGTGAGAGGTTCAAGTATCCACTGAAAAGAAAGTGACACTGGGAAAATTTCAAACCGTTCAGATCTTCCCCGTTTTTATAGAGAAAGAGAAATGTGGAGTTTGTATGCCGTTTACTGCTCTGGCTGTTTTCAGAAACATGCGAAGATTTGGCACTGATTCAGAATGACTGGTTTGGTAGAAGCTATTTTATCATTTAAGGAGCCCTGATGCTGCTGTGAAAACCAAAAGGTCAGTGGTTGGAATCCACCAGCCGCTCCCTCAGCGAGGGAGTCAGGCAATCTCCACTTGTAAAGACGTAACAGCTTCGGAACCCAATGGTGGGTCTCTGAACCAGTTCAGCAACAGTGGGTTCCTTTTACCATTTTGTCAAAAACTGAGCTGTCTGGACACAGTGGGCAGGGCCACGGCACCAAGTCTTACTCAGCGCAAGATTTCAGAGTTACAGCCATCAGGCTGCGGTCTTCGCACCCGTGTGCTCTGCATCTGAGAGCTGACCAGGAAGACAGAGGAAGAACCGAGGCCTCTGAGTTGTGGTGCTGGAGGAGTCTGCCATGGAGGAATCGCAGCCGAGATGCTCCTTAGAGGCAAGGATGGTGAAACTTCATCTCACCTACTGTGGCATGTTGTGAGGAGGGGACCGGTCCTTGGAGAAAGACTTCATGCTCGGAAAGGTGGAGGGTCAGAGAAAGAGAGGAGGACCCTCAATGAAATGGACTAACGCAGTGACTGTAATACTGGGCTAGACCATGCGGAGATCAGGGAGCTCACATAGGACAAGGTCACGCTGAGTAGTAGGTCACCTGGCACCTAACAAAAACATGTCCACGCCTCATGATTATATTTTTCTCAACAGGTTTTTATTTTTTTAAGTAAAATTTTTTTAGACTGGTTTACTTACAAAGTTCGTATACATTGTTTTTCATGTCGGATCTTTCCCATTTCCTTTTCCCACCCCTCCTTCTGCCCATCAAATTGTGAACCCTGTGATGAACCCATCCTCACCCCTCTGCTCTCACTCTCCCCCACCTTGGATCCTCAGACTCATTCTACAATAATCATTTTATACAGTATTTGTCCTTATGAGACCGAGTTAGTTCACTCAGCCTAATGCTCTCCAGTTCCTCCCAAGTTAGGTAGTTATTTACAAAATCATTGCTGTGTACTAGTCCATTGTGTGAATGCACCGTAATTTCTCAATTCATTCAACTTTGGTTAGACATCTGGGCTGTTTCCATGTTCCTGTGATGTCTCAACCTTTTTTTAGTTATAAAATCATTATGTGCTCATTAAAAGTTAATAATTTTTAAAACAAGTTCAGAATTTATGGAGCACAATTTGAATTTCTCATTCCTTCTACTCTTAAAAAGTCTTTCTTCCTGCAACAATGGAAATACATGTTCTCTATAAACTTTCACAGAAATCTCAATTAAGAAAAAAGTCTTCCTGGAAGCAGTTCCCGTTAATAATTGTGTGATTGCCTTTTGTAATCTTTCTGAATACAAAACTCAAATACAAATATATAAACACATTTATACATGTATGTGTGTGCATATAAACATGTACTCACCCAAAACTTGGGGCGGAAAAAGAAACAAACCCCTTGTAGCTGTCAGATTGAAACTGACCCAAAGCTTGACCCTCTAGGGGGCTTCCACAGGCTGTAAATCATGCGGAAGGAGATTGCCCGTGTCCTCCAACAGAGCAGCTGGTGGATTCAAACCTTTGGATTAGCAGGGCTACTCTTTACTGACTTACCACCTGAGCCCCCTAAACACATGCTTTGTTGTTGTTGTGGTTGTTGTTATGTGCCATCAAGTCGCTTGTGACTCATAGCGAGCCTATGTACAAGAGCCCTAAACACCGTTCTGTCCTGTGCCAACCTCACTGTCTCAAACACATTCATTCCCACTACTCCACTCACAGAATCGATCCGTCTCATCAAGGGTCTTCCTCTCCTGCGCTGTCCCTCCACTCTGCCAAACATGATGTCCCTCTCCAAAAAGCAGTCCCTCCTTGCAACATGCCCAAAGTATGTCAGATGAAGCTTCAGAATCCTTGACTCCAGAGAGTATTTTTGCTTCACCCTCTCCAGGACAAACCTGTTTGTTCTTCTAGCAGTCCATGGTATATTCAACACTCTTCTCCAGCACCACAGCTCAAAGGCATCAATTCTCTTTCTATCATCCCTATTCACTGTCCAGCTCTCTGATGCATAGCATGTAATTGCAAAGACTATAGCCTGGATCGGGCCCACCTTAGTCTCCAGGCTGATGTCGTTGCTCTTCAGTACTCTTGAGAGGTCCCTCACAGCTGACTTTCCCAATGCAATTCATCTCCTGATTTCTTGGCTGCTGTTACCAAGAGCGTTAACTGTAGAATCAAGTAAACTAAAACTGTTAACTATCTCAATCTCTTCACCATCCATCCTGATGCTGCCAATTGCAAAGATATCTGAATATATTATTCAAATATCCCTAGTATTTCAGGTTTTTGCTGTGCCACAGTGGATATTCACATTTTTATTTTTTTTTAATCGTTGCACAAGTAGATTTAAAATGTAAATTTGGGGGCATGGAATTGTTAGGTCAAGGGATACTGTTGTGAAGTCAGTCACTTTGAACTCATGTTAGAACTGCTGTCTACAACAGACCGAGACATTGCCTCATCCAGGTCCTCATCCTAACAGTCAATCCCCTATTACAGCCCTCTAGCACAGCCATGGTTTCAATCCTTTTTTTCACTGACTCAACTCTACGAAGCGTCATGCCCTTCTCTAGGGACTGGTCCCTCATATAACACATCCCAAGTATATGTGACTAAGACGCCTCCCTTCTAAGGAACATTCTGGCTGTGCTTCGTCAAAGACATGCATGTCCTTCAGGTAATCCACGGAGTATATTCAATATTCTTCACCAACATCCCAATTCAAAAAGGATTCCTTTCCCTTTGGTCTTCCTTAGTCTTTGTCTGGCTTTCGTATGCACATCAGGTGATTGAAAAGGCTCCAGCTTGGGGCACCTCATCCCCACCAGAACGTCTTTGCTTCTTAGCACTTTGAGGAAGTATCTTGCTGTGGATTTGCCCAATGCAGTAAATACATCATTTGATTTCTCAACTGCTGCTTTCATGAGTGTTGTTTGTGGACCCACTTAAAATCCTGACAGCTTAACTTCCAGAATCCAACTGCTCCAAACAGGAGACTCTTAGGCAAGGACCCAACCAAGTGCTAATCACAAAGGCCCACGTCCCATGTCCTGATCGGTTTAAACAGACTTCCAGCCCACAACTGACACCAGATAGGTCTTCCAAATTCTTTGACACTGATGAATGAGCACTTCCAGTGGTCTACCTACTTTTTGGAAACATTTCTATGATATTTTGAAGTCAATCCCTAGTGCATTATTTTTCACCATTGCCTTAAGTGCAGCTTGGACTTCTACTGGTTCTTAATCACACGCTTCCTCCTGTTACTAATTCTTTTCCACTCTCTCACTCATTGCTTGCGAATCATAACTGACTCATAGCTGACCCTCCAGTGAGTTTTATTATTGTTGTTAGTGCCATCAAATCATCTACAACTTACAGCAACCATATGAACAGCAGCTACAAACCTTGGTCTATCCTGAACCATTCTTACAATCTCCGACATACCTACCACCATCAAGTCCGACCTGACTCACCCTTCACCAGGTAAAATCTTTACTGAGGAAACTCTTCATCTTCTTTCTGTGAAGCAGCTAGTGGATTCGAACCTCTGACCCTTTTGGTTACTAGCACAACCTGTTGTTACTGTGTTACCAAGGCTCCTTTTCTGCATAGTGACTGTATATCCCTTCTACCTTCTTTTGATACTTCCTGGAAGGTCTTTGTATTTAAAAGTCAGTTGTTATTACATTCTGGAGATACATTCTTCTAAGTGGTACAGCACTCTTGTGTCAATATGCTGTACTGAGGTAACCGGGGGTTGTTGTGATGCTGAACCTTGTGCCATTGGGGTGTCAAATGGCATAACAGTCACCCATGGTGGATAGTGTTTGGTGGAGCTCCCAGTTTAAGACAGGTTTGGAAGCAAAGGTGGCATCCACTTCCTAAACAACAGGCCTCTGGAAACTCTATGTACTTGAGAAATGGTGATATGTTATAGAACTAAAAGTTGTCTTTTGTTCATGGGGTCGATATGAGTCGTGCTCGACTCGACAGCAATCAACAACATGTTGCTAAATATTTCACAACAGAATCCTGCCTTATAGCAACCCGAGACCTGAATTTACCCCCACTTCTTTCCACTTAAGAAACACCAAGAGTGTTCCCTCCTTTTTAATTTCTAACTCTGAATTTCTTTACTCATCTATGCTGCTCTTTGAAATCTTCTGTTCTGTTCTTTTTGGTATAATTTCATATTTTCATATTAGCTACTGTATGTTCATGTGTTAGGGACCTCTGGTGGCCTAGTGCTAAGAAGCTGCACTGCAATCCCAAAAGCCCACAGTTCGAATCCACCAGCTGCTTCTGAGACAGATAGACAATTTCTTCCAATACAATTAACTGCCTCTGAAAACCAACCAAGGGTCAGCTAATATGGGTAGATTTTGACTTACAGTACTCAACAGCAACAACTCTGTGTTCAAGAGCGTGTTTTAGAGTTTGTTCTGATAGCAATTTTCCTTTCTTTTAGACCACCTTTTCTATCTCTGAGGCCACCTGCTGCTTTCATTTGTCACACCTTTCATGTAATCTTTTATTCCAAGACTCATTTGGTCTCCAGTCATTAATGCATCAGATCTATTCCTTTTTTTTAAACAAAATTTTTATTTTATACTGGTTTACTTTCAAAGTTCATATACATTGTTTTATACACTGGATCTTTCCCATTTCCTTTACCCACCCCTCTCTCTACCCATCAGATTGTGTGACCTTATGATTACGTCCCCCCCTCCTCATTCCTTTTCTCCTACCCTCTCCTCCTTGGATTCTCATACATGCATCAAATCTATTGAGATGATCTCTAAATTCAGAGTTAAAGGATATATGCCTTTAATTCTGGGAGAACTAGTTCTTGGATATCTCTCCAATTTATATAACTATCTTTAGTGTAGGGAGCTCTGGTGGCCTAGTGCTAAGAGCTGCACCGCCAACTCACACGGTTCGAATCCACCAGCTGCTCCAAGCGAGAGTGATAGGCTTTCTCTACCTGTATGATTTACTGCTTCTGAAAACCCCCTGGAAGGTCAGCTGTGGGTCAGTTCAGACTTGATGTACACAACAGTCATTAGTGCAGGACAGTGCATTTCTCCTCTCTCAGATACTAGATAATGTCAATCTCTTAAACTTCTGCAAGTCTAATAGGTGAACTATGCATGGTATCATATATTAATTTATCTTCTATTATTAAAGAAGTTGTACATCTTTTCACATAGCTATTGGCCAATCTTTGGTTTCGGGGAACTACTACTTTGTCCATTTTTCTATCCTTATTGATGTGTAAAAACTCTTTATATATTATGGCATTTTACTTTTTATCTTATGTGTTAAAATTATTCTGTCCCACTCATTATTTTCTTTGTGTTGGCTTTTTCTATTCAGAAACTTTCTAGTTTTAATAATTATTTTTTTTCTTAAGACAGTTTCAAACTCACATGATGTTTAGGAAGATATTTTTCTATTCATATATATATATAATTTTTTATTTCCTTCTAATATTTTTGTGATTTTTTTTCCTTTCCTCTCCCCTCCTTCTACAGTAAATTTTGAATGGATTTTTGGGGAAGAAGTGACATAGGGAACCAGATTTATCTTCTTTTTCCATGTAACTAGCCAGTTCCATGTAAGCAGCTTAACACTGCTTACTAAACTAATCTCAACATTATTGATTTGGAAAACCACCTTTATGATTTACTAAACCCTTCTGTTTAACTGTTTAGGGCACTTTGTTTTTATTCTTCAGGGTTTTAAACTTATAAAAACATAGTTGTATATGCAGATACTAATTTCAAAACATCCTTTGAGTAAATTTGAGCTTTTAGGTGAGACTTTGTCTTCAAGAACCTAGTAAAAGTCATGATTTCATTTAAAAAAAAAAAAGGAAAGTACATAATCACATGCAGAATTTTTTTTTCTCTCTTCAGCAGCAGGAGTTTAATGAATTTCCCCAAAGGCCATCTGTGAAACCCACTGCACCTTCCAGTCCCCAAGGTTTCATGGAGCCATTGGCACCATAGAAAATAACAATAATTCATCCTAGACTGGAAAAAGGTTGTAATAACAGAAACCCAATGAACTCGGATACTCTGAGCCCTCTTACTCAAATTTTCTAGTTTTATCACAAAAATGACTGTTTTGTCAGCAAGACTTTTGATTTTAAAAAGTCTAAAAATTAGGAATCCACATCCCTGTATGGACATCTCAGGCTCCCAAGGCCTCCAACGTTCGTGGCCTTTGTTCCTCTTCAACTTTCACAAAGTGCTTTCCCGGGCCATCTTAGCATTCAGCAGCTTGTCTACACGTGTCTCCCTCAGGAACAGAAACTTCCAGGGTAGGGGCCTTGTCTGACCTCATCCACCAGTGCAGGTGCAGCTTGGGGCCCGCGGGGGTGTCTGAAGTGTCCAGGAGATGAATGGACGTCAGAGGACACTCTCTAGAGAAGTGGTAGTTGAGCTGTGTGTAGATGCAGTTGGTTTCCATTTAGTGCAGAAAAGAAAGTGTTAGTGTCAGACCTGGATCTGAATCCCAGTTTCACTCCAGTCTCAGGTGAGAGACCTCAAGCAAGTTTAGTTCTCTTATTGGAAAATCTTGTTACTCTTCTGTGCGATAGCATCAGAACAGACACATAGCTGAGCCTTGAAAATATTTTAGAAGTCGTAAATCACCTAGGAGACGGCCTAGTTTTCTCCCCTGGAGCAGCTGGTGGATTCCAACCACCTGTCTTTGGGTTGGTAAGTAGACATTTTTTTTTACCCAGTTTTGATGATTAATGCAACTCAATGGTTAGTTACTGTCTGGTAAATGTTGTTGTTGCTGTTATTTGCCATTGAGTCACTTGCAACTAAGTCATAGCGGCCCTATGCACAGCAGCTCTGAACCTTGCTCTATTCTGTGCCAATATTATTGTCTCCGACACACCTACCCTCATGACCCCAGTCACTGAGTCAGTCCATCTCATTGAGGGTCTTCCTCCCTTGTGCTGTCCCTCCATCCTCCCAAGCATGACATTCCTCTCCAAGAACTGGTCCTTCGTTGCAGCATGCCCAAAGATGGAGCTCCAGAATCCTTGCCTCCAAGGAGCAACCTGGTTTCACCCTCTTCAGGATGAACCTGTTTGTTCTCCTAGCATTCCATGGTATAGTCAATACTCTTCCCCAGCACCACAGCTCAAAGGCATCAACTCTCCTTCTATCAACCCTAGTCATTGTCCAGCTCTCTGACACATAGCAAGTAATTGCAAAGACTATGCCCTGGATATTTTTTTGTTTGTTTACATTTTATTTATTTCTTTACTAGTTTATTTATAAAATTCTAATACAAATTCAAACAAATTCTTTCAATTTCCCTTGCCCCCCACCCATCAAATTGTACAACCCAATGATTAATCTCTTCTCCCCCCTGTACATCCACATGCCTCTGCTTCCAGCCTCTCCCACCCCTCCTGGATCCTTAAACACATTCTACAACAACGGTTTTATACAATATTTATCCTTGTGGGACTGAGTTAGTTCAATCAGCATAAGGCTCTCCAGTCCCTCCCAAGTTAGGTAATAATTTATAAAGTTATTGCTCCTGCGTGCTGCATAGTATTCCATTGTGTGAATGTACTATAATTTCTTACTCCATTCATTTGTGTTTGGACATTTGGGCTGTTTCCATGTTCTTGCAATGATCAATAATGCTGCTATGAACATTGGTGTACAAATCTCAGTTTGTGCCTCAGTACTCATATTCTCAGGGTATATTCCAAGTAGTGGAATATCTGAATCATGTGGAATATCTATGTTCAGCTTTTTGAGGAAGAACCAAACTGTCTTCCAGAATGGTTGCACCATTTTACAATCCCACCAACAATATTATGAGAGTTACTTTCTCCCCACATCTTCGACATCTATTACTTGCTACCCTGCTAAACCTTGCCACTGTTACTGGAGTGAGATGGTACCACATTGCGGTTTTGATTTGCATCTCTCATTGCTAGTGGCATCTAGTTCCTAAACAACATGCCTTCAGAAACTCTATGAACTTTGATAAATGTTGATAGTTGTAGAGGGGCTTCTGACCTTTTGTTCATAGGATCACTATGAGTTGTGCTCAACTCAAAGGCAATCAACAACAACAACATGGCCTGGATCAGGCACACCTTAGTCTCCAGACTGACATCATTGCTCTTCAGTACTCTGGAGCAATCCCTGACAGTAGACTCTTCCAATGCAATTAATCTTTTTATTTCCTGGCTGCTGGTGCCAAGAGTGTTGATTGTGGAGCCAAACAAACTAAAGCTGTTTACAAATCCAGGTCATATCCGGCTCATCATCTGGGGCTGAGGCTTTTGGTGACGGGTTGTTATAAATGGAGAGCTGGGAAAAGCAAGGCTGATACGCTTGTGTTCCCATGGAGGAGAATCAAACAAAGCTAAACATAGCTGGAGGGAGAGAGGCCTGTGACTGCTCACAGACGTAGGCTGCGCAGCTCAGCAAACTCCAGGGCTGCGCTCCCCGAGGGGCCCCAGGGGCCAGGCTGGAGGTGGTTCCGTGAGGTACCTGGCAGAGCTGCGGGGAGCCGTCCTTGCTGGGGTGGGCAGCATGCAGAGGTCTTCTGTTCCTCAAGGGGTTTCTTAGAGGCTTCCAGAAAGAGTCTTCTTGGGGCCTAGATTACAGAAGGGAGATTGTAAAGAACATAAAAAAAAAGGAGGTTGGTTCATTTTAAATAAATATGGTTATATTCATATGTTCATAAAAATGAACACGGTTAATTTTTAGCCTGTGTCCTTCAGCTAGTTAACCGGAGTGGATTGTTGTTGTTGTTGTTGTTGTTGTTATGTGCCATCGAGTTGCCTGTGACTCAAAGCAGCCCCATGACAATAGCTCCTGAACCCCATTCTGTCCTGAGTCAATCTCACTGTCACAGGTTCTAAAATACATGTCTCTCCAAGCTAGAATTCAGCTGGAAGACTTAAAGGGGTAAACACTGTTGTGTGCAAAACGGAAAGGACTTTACACTTACTGTTGATGATATTGGCTAGAGAACGGCACAGGAAGGTGAGCTGTGGCCATAGAGAGGGCTGGAGCGGGTCCTCAGGGCCTCTGGGTCCACCAGGGCCTCCTAGCTTCATGTCTCAGTGAACAAGGAGCCTTTCCCCAGGCCCCCTTGGAGCTGGGAGAAAGCAAATCATTTCCTAAGCTCCTATATGATCAAGGGGAAGCCATAGATGCAGATGTTTTCTGGATTAGTACCACCACTTCAAACACTGTCGTATAGAACTTGGCGAAAAATCTCTCCTCAGAGGATCAGAAAGTTAGGGTTTGGGGAGAGAGGAGAAGGGGGGGGGGAACTCGTACCAGGTAGATAATCGATGCCTTGAAGTATCTGTTTAGGGCGATATCAAGCACCCTTGCTGGGACAGGTGGAAGAAAGTGACCCGTCACCAGTACCGTTAGTAATTTTAATTGGGGAAAGATAATGCAGAAGTTTGTCACCCTCCCTCCTATACACAGAGGGGACCATTTAAAAAAACACCCAAAACCTGCAAAGAGAATTTGGTTGTGAAGGTCCCTGCGGAGCTGCAGCACTGTCCTCGCTGGGGACCCAGTCCTGGGAGAGTCAGCCCGCAGCCCCTTTGGGTCACCAGCTGGGATGCACTGTGGAGGGGCAAGACCCAGCAGGTCCCTGTGGCCTGCCTGAGCCCAGGGAGCGAAGCAGTTGCTAAGGTAACCACCTGAGCTGGGCCGATCTTTGCTCCAACTGCACACCTGATTGTGCACCTGGAAGTTTAGCCAATTAACTGGGTGCTTGGTTTGTTAAGATGCTGGCCTGATGAGACAGGCAGCGAGTAAATGCACGCTCTTCTCTTTATTCTTGTATTCTTCCCTTTGGGGAAGCAATGAAGATTGTTGATGACTTTTTCATCTCTCATCCGTATATCACCAGGTCCTAAATTTCCCAGTAAATCAGAATCATGCACCTCCACATGAGAACTTTTTTTTCCTAATTTCTATTATCTAAAGAGCCTTGGTAGCACAGCCTCTCAGAGCCATGCTGCCAACCCAAAGGCCATGCTCTCTGGTGGTTTAAGCAAGATGGACAGTCTCCTCCTGTACAATGTACAACCTCAGAAACCTGCCAGAGTCAGCTAGGAGTTGCTTCTGACTCGTAGACAATAAATTGAGTTTGTTGATGTCCATGCCCATGTTTGCGGTGGGGCTGTGTTGGCACTGAAACGTAGCTGGGTTTTCCGAGGCAGTCACATAGGAAGAGATTGTCCATCTTCCCACAGAACAGCTGGTGGCCTCGAACTGCATGCCTTCGGGGTGGCAGCACAGTTTCTTGCCACTAGGCCACCAGAGCTCCATTATTTACAGTACTTGGTGTTTTTTAAATCTACTTCTGTATCATAAGTGCAATGAATCTGTACGTATAGTCTTCCAGCTTGCTTTTCCTCTAATATGTCTTGAGGGAGCCCTGATGGCATAACAGTTAAGCATATTGATTGCTAACCGATAGGTTGGTTATTCAAATACAGGAGCCACTCTGTGGGATGAAGATGTGACAATTGGCACCATGAAGACCATGGCCTGAGAAACCCTACAAGGTGGTTCTGTCTTCTCTAGGGTCCCAGCGATTTAACGGCAATGGGCTATGTTCTGAATATATCTTGAGACTTCCCTCCATCTCTTGTTGTTGTTTTGTACTGTCAAGTAGGAACCGACCCTTAGCTGACCCGCTAGTGGGTTTTCAGAGGCAGCATCAGGATGCATGGTGAAGAGATTGAGATCGTTCACAGCTTCAGTTTGCTTGGCTCCACAGTCAACACTCTTGGCACCAGTAGCCAGGAAATTAGAAGACATATTGCCATGGGCAAGTCTGCTGTTAGGGACCTCTCCAAAGTACTGAAGAGCAATGGTGTCTCGTTGGAGACTAAGGTGCGTCTGATACGGGCCATGGTCTTTGCTATCATTTGTTATGCATCAGAGAGTTGGACAATAACTAAGGAGAACTGATGCCAATTGGCCCAGTGGTGAGAATCTTTGTCTTCTTGACATTGAGCCTCAATGTATGTACTACGTCTTAGTATATAACACATAATATATTATATAATCTATAATAATACATCAGGATTGGAGGAAGGCCCATCAACAACCTGGGTATGCAGTTGACACAACTTCGTTTGCTGAAAATGAGCAGGACTTGAAAATGCTTGCTGCTGAAGATCAAAGACAATAGCCTTCAATATGAACTGCATCTCCACATCAAGAAGGCAAAAATCCGATAGGCAAGATGGAGAAAAGACTGAAATTGTCAACTATCTCATTTTGCGTGGATCCACAGCCAACATCCTTGGTACCAGCAGTCAGGAGATTAGGAGACGTATAACACTGGAAAAGTCTGCTGTTAGAGATCTCGCCAACATCCTGAAGAGCAATGTTAGTATAAAGTGTGCCTGCATCAGGCCACAGACTTTCCAATCATCTGCAGTGCCTCTGAGAGCTGGACAATTAATAAAGGTGAGAGAAAAAGAAAAGATGCATTTGAATTGTGCTGTTGGAGAAGAATGTTCCAGGTACTGCTAAAAGAACAAACAGACATGTCTTGGACAAAAGTACAACAATAATGCTCCTTGGAGGCAAAGTTGAAGACGTTTCATCTCATCTATTTTGGTCATGTTGTTAGGTGAGGCTATTTCTTGGAAGATGACATCATGATTGAAAAGTTTGAGGTTCAGTGAAGGAGAGAAGATCCTTGATGAGAAGGGTTGGTGCAGCATCTGTGGCAATGGACCCAAATGTGTCAGGGATGATAAAGATGGCACAGGACAGGTCAGAGTTCAGATCTACTGTTCATGAGGTTACTCAACATGATGGCACTTAACAACAACAATACGGTGGTGGCCTAGCGGTATCTCAAAGGCAGGTGCTTCGAATCTACCAGCCAATCCACAGGAGAAAGATAGGCAATCTCTTTCTATGTGATTTACAGCCTCTGAAACCCTGCTATGGCATCAGCTCTGAGTTGATTCCAACTTGACAACACATAACAACAACCAAAGGAGTCAGGATATAGCATAGTCCATAAGGAATTGTGCTATTCACTACAGGCTGAGCCCTCGGACAGTTCAGATCCACCAGCAGTTCAGCAGGAGAAAGAGTAATTTTCAGCCCCAATGGAGGCTCAGCCATGAGTTAGTTCTGAATTGAAGGCAGTGAGTTTGAGATTAATGCATAAAAAATTAAAGAAACACATCTATATACACTAACACATCTTCAACACGACAATGCAGTAATCATCATCATCATCATCATCATCATCATCATCATCATCGTGGCTGAAAGCAGCGAGTACCAGAGGAATGTCTATCTATGTTTCATTGACTATGCAAAGGTGTTTGACTGTGTAGATCACAACAAGCTGTGGCTGACTCTGAGAAGAATGGGAATCCCAGAACTCTTGATTGTGCTTATGCAAAATCTATACTTGGACCAGGAGGCAGTCGTCAGAACACAAGCAAGAAAATACTGCATGGCTCAAAATTGGGAAGGTGTACACCAGGGATGTGTCCTATCTCCATATCTTTTCAATCTATATGCAGAACAGATTATCCAGGAGGTTGGACTCTATGAGGAGAAATCTGGCATCAGGATTGGAGGAAGACTCATCAACAGTCTGCATTATGCAGATGATACAGCCCTGCTTGCTGAAACTGAGGAGGCCCTGAAGCGCTTGCTGCAGAAGGTCAAGGACTGCAGCCTCCTGTATGGATTGAAGCTCAACATCAAGAAAACAAAGATTCTCACCACTTGACTGATTGGCAGCATCATGATAGATGGTGAAGAGATTGAGATTGTCAATAGCTTCAGTTTAATTGTCTCTACAATCAACACTCTTGGCACCAGCAGCCAGGAAATTAAAAGGCAAATTGCATTGGGAAAGTCTACTGTGAGAAACCTCTCCAAAATACTGAAGAGCAACAATGTCAGTCTGGAGACTAAGGTGTACCTGATACAGGCCATGGTCTTTGCAATTACTTGCTATGTGTCAGAAAGGTGGATAATGACTAGGGATGATAGGAGGATTGATGCCTTTGAGCTGTGGTGCTGGAAAAGAGTACTAAATATACTATGAAGTGCTAGAATTAACAGGTTCATACTATAGAGGGTGAGACAAGCCTGCTCCTTGGAGGCAAAGATTCTGAAGCTTCGTCTGACATACTCTGGGCATGTTGCAAGGAGGGACCAGTTCTTGGAGAAGGACGTCATGCTTGGGATGGTGGAGAGACAGTGCAAGAAAGAAAGACCCTGGATGAGATGGATTGAGTCAGTGACTGGGGTAATGGAGATAGGTGTGTCAGAGACAATAAGATTGGCACAGGATAGAGCAGGGTTTAAGGCTGTTGTGTATGGGATTTCTGTGAGTCACTGGCAAATTAACAGCACATAACAACAACTGCTAGTAATAATGCTTTGATGTATGGCCCAAAGTGTACTTTTATTATCATCAATCTTTGCAAGTTCCTTGAATTTTTAAAACAATAGGCTTTATATTTATGGCTTGCATATAAGCCCCTGAGTTCTGTGAGTCATTCCACTGAACCCAGAAGGCTGACAGGCGAGGTAGCTCCAGGAGGGCTCCTGAGCTTACAGCTGGCATTCTGAAGGGGCAGAGGGGAGCGCCTGAGTTTGTAGCCAGCAAGTGAAAAATGAATGAGCCCAGAACAATGGGAAACCCCAAGCTTACAGTTGCACCATGAAGTGGTAGTTGAGAACCCTGAGTTGGTAGCAAGCAGGTTAGAAGTGACATTAGTATGTGGACTTCCCAGTGTGTAGCTGACACCTCCCCAGTTGTCTGACGGTCAGCATCTTTAACTTGTGAGACCCGCGGTAGCCGTGGATGACTGGGTCAGAAGTGCTGCATGACAGCTGGCCTCAGAATTGAGAAATGAGAGGTGTGATTCTTTATGTGCTTATCGCTGAGGTCAGAGTAGTGGGATGCTGAGAATTCCTTACAGGTAATGTGGGAAGTGACAAAATTGCAACACACGTACCTGACATTGGATTTGTGTATAAAATATACAAAGACATGTTTAAAGTCAATAATAAGAAAGAAAGCCACAAAAAAAGATAGGCAGATGGTAAGTAATCATATATTTTAAAAGTTCATAATCTGTCATTAGAGAATCACCAATTAAAACAACAATGTGATAATACTATATAACTATTAACCACAGCCATCTAGTCGATTCTGACTCATTGTGGTTCTCCACTTGGTTTTCAAGTCTGTAAATCTTTATAAAAGAACATTGTCCTTTGTCCTCCCACAAAGCAGCTGGTAGATGAAAACCTTTGAGAACCTTTGGCCTGATACTTTACGTACCACGAAACCAGGACTACTAATAAAACAATTTTTTAGAATGTCCTAAATCCAAAAACTTGCATACCATCTGCTGGCAAGGAATTTACAAAGTACTGAAACACTCATGTACTGTTACTAAAATGCAAAAGGGTCAGCCACTTTGGAAGACAGTTTATAGTTTCTTATATAAACTAAACACAGTCTTGCCAAGATGATCCAGAGATTGTGCTTCAGATTTGCAAAGTGACATCGTAACTGAAACCTGCACATAAATGTGTCTAGCATCTTCACTTACAATCACCCAAACCTACAACCAACCAAGATGTCTTAAGCCCCTGAATATAAGCCCCCTGAAACTGTTGTCAGTAGACACTCTTCAAGTCTGGACCTGAACCTGCTCCCAGGGATCCACTTTCATATTACCAACGTTGTTGTTAGGTACCTTCAAGTTGACTACAATCCACAGTGATCCTGTGAACTATAGAATGGATTCTTGCGGCATTCTGTGCCATCATAACAATCTCCAAGCTCAGGCCCTTTGTTGTAGTCACTGTGTTAATAGACGGGAACAGACATTATTAGAGAATAGATAAAGCTCTGGTGGCCTAGTCTGTAGGGAGTTGCACTGTTAACCCAAAGGTTCAAGTCTGCCAATGGATCTGCAGGAAAAAAGATAGCTGTACAATCTCTCATGCAATTTACAGCTTCAGAAACCCACTGGAAGGTCCACTATGAATTGGTTGTGACTTGATAGTAATCAGAGAGAGAGAGAAACTGAGTAACACCAGCGAGGAACACTCTCTTCAATAACATCAGTCACAGCATACTGAAAGTGCAGTGTTTGTCCCAACACAAAGCTCAGGAAAGCAAGAAGAGACTGGAAGGAAGGACAGTGATGGTCTTGCAAATCATCATTAGCTGTGGGACTAATATAAGAGCGCTCTCTCCACACTGTGGGAGAAGACTACAGTGATTGAGAGACTGCTACACTGAGGAGATTACAGTCAATGTCACAAAACAAAACTTATTTGGATGAAAAATTTATTTGCTCCTATAAACTTTCACCCAGACTACAATTAAAAAATAAGGGGAAAAAAAGAAGATAAATATAAGACTATGTTTTTCAAAACTCATATAATTTTATCACAAAATGTAAATGTGAATGCATAGAAATGAAAATTGCATTTAGGAGTTTGGGACCTCCAAGCTGGAAATGCAGAAAGTCATTAAAGAATCAAATTTATAAAACCACCTTACTGAAGGAAGTGAGAAGTAGGTAGGTACTGTTTTCAATGACATAGTCCCTAGGGATTTGCACTGCCATCTTAAAGGCTGTATTTATACAGCAATTAAAATCCACTCAAATTTCCAGGGGAGATAGATGGGAAGTCCCCTCCCTTTATAATTTATGGCTTTGGAAACTCCATGAAAGGTCATTATGAGTCAGAACCAATTCAGTGGTGGAGAGTTCATGGTTAAGGAACTTATATTTCAGTAACTTTAAAAATGAACAGAGTCTTTCAAATCAAAGGCAAGAGGAATTGTTATAAGCACTGTTTTATAGTTAGTAAAATTCTCCCCCATGGGGGTCCAAGTTAACAATTGTATGACTGCTTTATTGCCTGGTCTATAGACAATATAGGGAGCTCTGGTGGCCTTGTGGTAAGAAGCTGTGCTGCAATCCTAAAGGCACAGTTTGAATCCAGCAGTTGCTCTACAGGAGAAGGATGGGCAATCTCCTCTTCTATGATTTATTGTCTCTGAAAACCTGCTGGAAGCTCAGCTATGAGACCGTTCTGGCTCAAAGACATATATCACATACGTATCTCTCACTGCCATGAAGTTAGAACCAACTAATAGCTGAGCCTCCAGTAGGTTTTCAGAAGCTGTAAATTGCACAAGAGAATACTGCTCACTTTCTCCCTCAGAGCTACTGACGGCTTCCAACTTCCAGAGAGAAACCACATTTGTGTTAGCAGTGTGACTCTAATAGGCCACAATCAGCCTTAGAGTAGACATACATGCATGTATATTGGAATTAAGCAAGTGAATGATAAATGGTGGGCTTCGGGTCTCTCACTGTTAGAATGGTAGCCACAAAGAAACAAACTAAAGAGGCTAGAATGATCTGAATGGTAACAGACATCTTCATATGAAGTCACATTGGCTCTGTCAGCTGAAAGGGCCTAAAAACAAACAAACAAACAACAATCTCAACCAACCTTAAGAGCAAGAAGATTGGAGTGTTAGAGCCCTTGAAAATTAGTTTTTCTAGCCAGTGTTTTTTAACCACTATTGGGGGCATGATATTCAAATACCTTAACTGCAGACACTCGGTTTTGCAAATCATCAACAGCTGTGGGATTAATATAAACAAGTTCTTTCCACACTGTGAGAGATGACTACAGTGATTGAGAGACTGTGAAGAGACCGTGGCACTGCTGTGAAGAGATTGTGGCAACGTGCAACCAGAGGAAACCTGGAGATAAAAACTACAGTTAAAAGTTTTGCTTGCTGGATGATTGAGGGAAAAGCTTACTTATTAACTGCTCTGAGATGAAGTTTGCTAGACAATTGAGGACATCAGAGGCTTCTTGCATTTGTGCTGCTGAGTGGAATCTGGACTGTCACTAATTAAGGAATGCTGCCTTGTTAATCAGACTTAGAACTGCTGGGCTAAACTTGAGTTGAAATACTCTTCACCTTCCCCCGCTATTTAACCTATTTCCCTAGTAAACCCCACAACAGCAAGTAAAGTCGGTGAGTCTTGCAATGAACATTGGACCCAATGATCGGTAAAAATAGGTGCAGAAGCATGTGGGGTGACATGTCTGACCATGTAACTATTTCTTTAGTACTATGGATATTATTGATGAGAAGAGTTTCCTTTTATTAAGCAGGCAGAATTCAGACTCAGCCACACTCTCATTGCATCTGCTTTTTTTGCAGGAGGGGGTTACCTCATCCCATGCCATTTAAAGCCTCTGAAAACCCACTGGAGGGTCAACTATGAGTTGGCTCCTACTTGACGGCACACACAACAACAAAGTACCAACAAGGAAATGAAGATTTTAAGCACTTATTGATAGAGATCAAAGATTATGGCTTACATATCAACATACATTATGGTTTACATATCAACAAAAAGAAAGCAGAAGTCCTCACAACTGGACCATTATTCAGTATTGTAACCAATGGAGACAAGATTGAAGTCGTCAAAAATTTCATTTTAGTTGCATTCACAATCAATGGAAGCTCACGGAAGAAGCAGTAAAAATACAGAAATAGATAAAAATCATCAGTTGACATATTGCAATGAACAAATCTGCAAAGGACCTCTTTAGAATGCAGGATGAGTAAGATTGTCACTTGAGGACTAAAAGTTCATCTGACCCAAGCATGGTATTTTTTAGTCACTTCTTAAGCATGAGTTGGACAATGAATAGAGAAGGCAAAAGTAGACTTTGATGCTTTTGAGTTTATGATATCTGTGAAGAATATTGAATATCCCATAGACTGACCAAAGAACAAATAGGTCTTATTATGTAAGTGCAAGATGATTGGCCTTAGAGGCAAGGATGGCCAAGATTTCAGTTTACATACTCTGGACATGTTACCTGTAGGGATCAGTCACTCCTTGTGAAAGACATAATACCTTTACCTAGTTGGTAGAGTAGGCAGTGTATGAAAAAGAGGAAGATCCTCAATTAGATGAAATTACATGGTGGCTACAACAATGTTTTTGTTGTTGTGTGCTATCGAGTTGCCTGCAGCTTACAGTGACCCTATGTACAACAACCCTAAGCCCTGTTCTATCCTGTGCCAATCTTGTTGTCTCTGACACCCTACCCCCATTTCTCCAGTCACTGAATCAATCCATCTCATCGAGGATCTTCCTCTCTTGCGCTGTCTCTCCACAATAGTGAGAAATTTTTGTTGTTGTGCTCTATCCTGATCCAACCTTACTGTCTCTGACACACCTACCCCCATTACCCAGTCACTAAGTCTATCAGTCTCATCCAGGATCTTCCTCTCCTGCGCTGTCCCTCCACCCTCCCAAGCACGATGTCCCTCTCCTAGGACTGATCCCTCCTTGCAACAGGCCCAAAGTATGCCAGAAGTTTCAGAATCTTTGCCTCCAAGGAGCAACCTGGGTTCACCCTATTCAAGACAAACCTATTTGTCCTCTTAGCAGTCCATGGTATATTCAATACTCTTCTCCAGCATTGCAGATCAAAGGCATCATTTCTCTTTCTATCTTTCCTAGTCATTGTCCAGCTTTCTGACACATAGCAAGTAATTATAAAGACTATGGCCTGGATCAGACCTTAGTCTCCAGACTGACATCATTGCTCTTTGGTTTTCTGGAGAGGTCCTGACAACAGACTTTCCCAATGTAATTCGTCTTTTGATTTCCTGGTTGCTGCTATCAATAGTGTTGATTGTGGGTGGTTAATACAGTCAGTATGAGTTAACACCAACTGAATGGTCCCTCACAACAGCAGCAAGCACATTTAGAGCCTAAATCTTGGTTTCTAATATCATGTTTCAATAAAAGAAACCAGGAATCCTTAGAAAAATGGTTCATTAGAATTGAAGCTGGAAATGAACCTGGAACATCTTGCAGTGCCAGGAAATGAGAAAGTTAGAAAGTACCCCAAACAAACAAAACAATGAAGGTCATATTTCAAAGAGCTACATGAGACAACAGAAAGCTCTCAGTGGCCAAACAGGAAGAACTTGAGCAATAAAATAAATAAAGAAGTGTTGCATTATAACCTTAAGTATAAAACATATTTTAATCCACACTGAGAGAGAGAGAGAACACACACAAAAGAAGTTATAAAGCCACCTTAGTCTGGGATTTTCTTTGTGGAAAATTCTGTTATCACTAATTCACTACACACTAAGTTGCCCCTAATCCAAGCCATGATCTTCACAATTACTTGCTACACATCCGAGAGCTGGGTAATGAATAAGGATGATAAAAGAAGAATTGATGCCTTCGAGTTGAGGTGCTGGAGAAGAGTCTTGAATATACCACAGACTGCCAAGAAAACAAATAGGTCTGTCTTAGGGTGAAACCAAGTTCCTCCTTGGAGGCTAGGATTTTGAAGCTCCATCTCACATATTGTGGGCATGTGGCCAGGAGGGACCGGCCTTTAGAAAAGGACATCATGCTCAGAAGGGTGGAAGGGACAGTGCAGGAGAAGACGACCCCAGATGAGATGGATTGATACAGTAACTAGGGCAATGGGAGTAGTAGGCGTGTTGGAGTCAGTAAGACTGGCTAAGGACAGGGCAGGCAGAGCTGCTGTATATAGGATTTCTATGAGTCACAGGTGACTCGACAGCACATAACAACAACAATTCATTCTCTACTTGTTACATGTTTGTTATAGATTGAACTGTGTCTTCTCAAAATATGTATATCCAAAAGTCTCATACCTGTGGATTATTGTAATACCATCTGCATATGTTATCTGTTAGGGGAGTTCTGTTGGACTCATGGTAAAAAGTTGTGCTGTAATCCCAAAGGCACTTGGTTCAAATCCACAAATTTTCCTCAGGAGAAAGATGGACAATCTCCTCCTGTGCGATTTACTGCCTCTGAAAACCCACTGGAGAGTCAGCTGTGAGTCGATTTTGATGGCACACAACAACGTTCTTTGTTATGATAACTATATCAGTATTAGTAGATGTTGTTACTACAGGTCCTCAAAGTTGTTGATTAATAGTTCTTCCTGTTGTTGTTAGGTTTCACCCTGTGAACAAAGCATCATAACTTCACCTTATCTGGCACCATCCTCTTAATCTCTGTCATCATCTCAGTGAATTTATCCCACTAAGGATTTTCCAAGATTTCCCCCAAACAACACATTTTTTTAATTTCTTGATTGCTGCTATTGTGGATGCTGGTTATGCATCAAAGTGAAATGGAATATTCATAATCATTTTAATCTTTTCTCCATTTATCTTTGTAAAAAGAGCAAGGGTACCATGGGGATGGCCACCTTTGACCTTTATCACAAAGGAAAACCATCCCAATTAACACCATCAAAAAGGCCAAACAAATTCCCATACAATCGGATGTGTCCCCCACATTCCTGCTCCTCTTTCTATTCATCCCAATACCAATCTTACTGCTTTCCTGGGTCCAAAATGTGATGTGATGGCTCACAGACCACACAGAACCATAACAGGGAAGCCAAAAGACTGTACTTTAGATTGGTAGCAAGATACAGTCAGAATGGCTGCTGACATGTGTTCTCAGGCACCTCAGCCTTTAGCCTCTGGGCTGTACGCTAGTGTTACAAAGTTCTCAGTCTGTCAGTTATGGCTCTTCCTCCACACACCCCCACCCTCCAATGCTCAAAAAATCTTGGACAAAAGGCTCTATGCTCTGGCTCCACGGTGCAGTATCCCAAGGTCCTCTCCACCTCACGACAGGCATCTGGTTCTCCACTGCAGCTGCCCTGGATGTCTGTTGCTTCCATACAGAAGAATCTGACTAGCCTGGTCTGACTGGCACAAGAATCTGGCACAAAGGATGTTCTGTGTTCTCTTACTTCTTCTTTGCTTGTAGTCAGATTCTCTCAATTTTGCTGCTGGAACTGCTCAGTTTAATGACAAAGTTAGCTAATCCCCTTGTGTCTAGGCTAAGAGGTACTATTAACATATTCCCACCCATCCACATGGCAAATGCAGTCAATGACTAGAGAAGCAATTTTGAATAATAAACCCTTAACACCACAATTGTGATGTTGCTGTTGGTTCAATGGTAAGGCTTTTTGCTTTCTTGATGTTGAGAACTCTTTGACCTTCTGCTGTAAGTACTCCAGTTCTTCATTTTCTGCAAGCAAGCTTGTGTCATCTGCACAAGATGCTGATTTTTTAAACGAGTCTTCCTTCAATCCTTACGGCGCGTTCTTCTTCATGGAGTCCAGCTTCTCCAATGATTTGCTCAGCATACAGATTGAATAGGTTTGAATAGGCTACAACCGTAACATACATCTTCCTGATTTTAAACTATGCAGTGTTTCCTTGTTCTATTTGGACAACTGCTTCTTGATCTATGTATAGATTTTGCATGAGCAAAATTAAGTGTTCTGGAACTCTTATTCTTCTCAATGTGAACCTTAATTTGTTAGGATTCACACAGTCAAATGTCTTCGCTTTGCCAATAAAATGCAAACAGATATCTTTGTGGTAGTTACAAGCTCTCAGCCAAGATCCATCCCACATCAGTACTGATATCCCTCATCCCAATAGCCTCTTCTGAGTCCAGTATGAATTTCTGCCAACATACCATTCCTGTCTTTTTAAAGCAATCTTCAGCAAGATTTTACTTGCTTGTGATATTAATAATTTTGAATGGGAATAAATATGGCTACTTTTAAGTCAGTTGGTCAGGTAGTGGCTTCCAAATTTCTTGGCATAAGCTAGAGAACATGTTGAAAGCTGGATCCATTTGCTGAAACACTTGAATTAGTATTTCATCCATTTCTGGGGTTTATTTTTTGCAAGAGTCTTCAATACAAAGTGAGCTTCTTCCTTCATTACCATTGGTCCTTGATCATATGTTACTTCCTGAAATGTTTCAGTGTCAGCCAATTCTTTTTGGTACAGTAACTCTTCCATCTTCTACATCCGCCCCCCACACCCCGCCCCAAGCTACTAAAATTCAGCAGTAGGGGATTGTGTACTTCCGTCTTCATTTGACGATTCCTGCATCATTCAATATTTTACCCATAGTATCCTTTAGTATTGAAGGAGAGTGTCAGGAAGAGGTGTGCCTAAACTAATCATCTTTGAGATATAAAAAGAGCATATTTGGCACAAAAATGTAACCACAAATGGAGAATGTACGTGTCACGTAAAGACTGCCAAAGAGTGAGGAACAGATGCTGAAAAGAGATCAAAGCCTTTCTTGAGAGCCAATAGAAAACCAGAAAGCTTTGCCATAGAGCCAATACTATTTGTACTTCCAAGCTGTGAAAAAGAAATTCCTGTTTCTTAAATCCACCTACCTGTGATATTTCTGTTATGACAGCATAAGAAACTAAGACAAGATCTATTTAGATTTTGCTTTTCTTGATTCTGCTTATGTAGGAGTTTTTTCTCTTCCTAGAAAATTATCCATTTTATTTATCTCATTTGTTGGGATACAATTGTTTGTAATATTCAGAGAAGGTTTAACACAAGTCCTACTTAAATTATTTCAAAATGTAGAAAAAGAAGGAACACTCCCCGAGACATTCTATGAAGCAAGAATAACCCTACTACCCAAATCAGGCAAAGACATTACCAAAAAAAGAAAACTACAGATCGATATCTCTCATGAACATAGACGCAAAAATCCTTAACAAAATCCTAGTTTTTACTTATAATGCTTTTTAAAATTCTTTAAGGTTATACTCATTGTCATTCTTGATTGTATAAATTTACACTGTCATCGCTCCTTTTTTTGGTGATTTTGCTAAAGTTTGTTAATTTGGTTGATTCTGTTGTTGCTGTTAATTTTCTCTAGTAGTTTTCTCTTCAGTCTATTTTACATATTTTGCTAAATTTTTTTTTGCCTCCCTTCAAGTTGCTTCAGATATACTTTATGCCTTTCATCTTTTAAAAATGCTCACAGGTAGAAAGTTGGGTTCTTTAAGATCTTTCTTTTAAAATATAGGCATTTACAGATTCTCTCTATATATAGTTTTAGTTATCTTCCTATGAATCTAAGAGAATTTTAAAGTAAAGAATTAATAAAAAAGTGTTTGTGTTTGTTCTATGCCCGGGAAGACATGCAAGACCCCCGTCTAATCATTGTACCTGTCCCTGGAGTAGCTTACAGGCCAATGAGTAAAAATCATGATAGATCAGAAGACATAATGAGCAGGAATGTGTGTGTGAAACACAATGTATACAAACTTTATAAGCCAACGAAAATAAAATTAAAACTTTAAAAAAAAGGAAGAGAAAATGAGAACTGAGGCTCAAACAGAAACGTGTACACCAGCATTCATGGCAGCATTATGCACCATTGCAAGAACATGAAAACAGCCCAGATGTCCAACCACAAACCAATGGATTGAGAAGTTGTGGTACATTCATACAATGGAATACTACACAGCACGCAGGAGCAATGATTTTGTAAATTACTACCTACCTTGGATGGGCCTGGAGAGTATTATGCTGAGTGAACTAACTCAGTCCCACAAGGACAAATACTGTATAAAACCATTATTGCAGAAAGAGTATAAGGATCGAAGGGGTGGGAGGGAGGGAGGATGGAAGCAGAGAGGTGAGGATGGGTGAGTTGGGGGGATTGTTAATCATAGGGTTGCACAATCTGATGGGTGAGGGATGAAGGAATGGGGAAGGATATTTTGTTTTTGTTTTGTTTTGTTGAACTTGAAATTGTCCTTTTTATTATGAAAGCCAATTATTTCCTCCTGTTTTTTTTTTTCTTTTCTTTTTTAAAAAATTTTTTTCTTTATTGTGTGAAACATATATAGGGACACAAGGGGGTGAGGGTTGGGAGCAGAAGTGTGAGGATGAATAGGGATGAACAATTTGGTGGGTGGGGGGAGTAGACAAAGGAAATGAGAACGATCCAGTGGGGACCAGAAGAGACAGGGCAATGATAAGCATAGTCTTATGGTGCCTATTATTATTATTTTTTTTTAACAAAGAAATTGTCTTATTCACGTGTGGGTTTCTCATTTGGAAATGGGATGCAGACTCTCAGGCTTCTTCATGCTGAACAGGGGCATTGATGTGAAGGGGGAAGGGGAGCCCTTGTCCTGTTAGAAGATATTTTCTTGACATTTACTGCCCTCTGGACTGCAAAGTGTTTGCCATGGTGGATCCGGTGAGGATGGCTGGCTGAACCCTGAGGCTCCATCCTCCTTTGCTTCCATAGCTGGCAGTTATATTTCCCTTTTGTCTCTGGAACTGGGTTCAGGGTTCAGGTATGGAGTAAAACTCAGTGTTAAGGTTACCTATAGGAAAGGGAGCAAACCTAGAGAGAACAAACTTGTGAGTTACAAATAGAAAGGCTTTGGAGGTGCTACTTACAGGCGTACTGAGGGAGGAGGTACAGGAAAGTGGCCTAGATAAAATTCTCTGTATACTCTAGCCAGTTTCTCCCAGTGACCTGAAGGCTCTTCCCAGGGCTCGGACAGCACAACCAGAAAGCTGAACAGCTCACCCCAAGGGCTGAATGACTCAAGAGCCAAACAGCATACCCCAGGGGCCGAGCAACACACCCCGGGGGCCAGGCAGCACACCCTCCTACTGAAGCCTCCCCAGGTCTGAACCCTGTGCCTCACTGAAGATCATGGCCAGGGACAGCACCCCCAGTTCCGGCACCGCCACCATTGCCCCGTTCCCCTCCACCAAGGGGTCAGACTGCAATATGAAGTAGGCATCACTGCCCTCCCCGTTTATAAATGGAGAAGGGGATTTGAGAGTGGTGACCACACCCTCCCTAGGTCTAAACAGTTCCTGGCAGCAGTAGTCAAGAGATCAAAAGATGTGGTGTATTGAGGATATCTGCCGTCTTGGATATGTTGCTGTTGTTTAGTGTCATTGAGCTGTAGACAACTCACAGCGACCCTTTATCAATCCATTCCATGGATGATCATCCTTTCTGGCCTGTCCAAGGAAATCTCCACTGACAGCGAGATGCTTTCCTGTATCAAGTCCTTCACCTCCCGTGGCTTCATGGTGCGTCTGCTGCTGCTGTCGCCACCCTGCACCCCCGCACAGGGGGCCTGCGGCTCAAAGGCCTCGGGGGCTCTGTCACATCGGCCACACAGCAGCGTGGGCTCGGCAGCAGGCAGAGGGAGGAAGCGGGACCCACCCGTGTTCCCTGGAGAATCCCCGTGTTCCTGATGACCAGAGGTCAACTGCTTGGCTGTTTGGGCACATTTAAGTTGCGTGGCCTGCTTCCATACGGCCCCCCGGGCCTCCTGCTCACCACACCGCCGGCGTGGGCTCCACGGTGGGGGGCTGGGAGCCCCGGGACTCACCCATTCTTCTTTGGGAAACTTTGATCTCTTGCTGTTGAGCCTTGATCCATATTGAAGACCAGAAATCAACTGTTTATCTGTAGAGGTGGCCCGTTTCCATGCAGCTTATTGCTGCTGCTGCTGCAGCACCTTACATTGTTTCCACCACTGGGAAAGATGTTTTGTGAAAAGCCATGTATTCAAACTTTGTAAATAAACAAATGTAAAATTTTAAAAAACATTACCTAGAGTTTCTAATGTTTCTACAAAAGAACATGTATTATTTTTTTTTAACAAACGACTAATCTTAACTTTAAAACAAAATAAATTGACCAAATCCATTAAGGCCGGGGGGTGGGTGGGTGGGGGGGAACGAGATGCCTGTTACTGCAGAGATGAGAAATAGACTGATGGAAATGTGGGAAAGAAATGAAGATAGAGACCAGCACTCCTTTCAGCTGAAGAGTGATGCTGTTATCAGGGGAATGCCATACCCAGGCCAATCTTGAAGACTGTTGCTTCTTTCTTCTTGGGTCTCTTGTGACCATAGCTGAAGTTATTTGGACAGGATGAGAACACAGTCTGATAAAGGTGAATGTTTCTAAACAAACAAACAAAATGAAAAGGGGAGGGCACCCCAAGTGACACAGTCACTGTATTGACTGAGGATGATGTGTCAGTTTTAACTGATGACAATTCCGTGTGTGAAAGAGCAGACGTGAGCCCTATAGTTTCTTCCCCCCTAATATTTTATTGTGGTTCAGACAAATGTCTACAAAGCAAATTTGTTTTCCATTCAGTGATTTATATACAGATTGTCCCATAACACTGGTTGCAACCTCCACGTCACCTTGGGTTGCTCAATCCTATGCATCCAGTTTTTCTGCCCCTTCCTGCTGCCCTAACTTTGCTTTTGGGCAAATGCTGAACTTTTGGCCTCTCAGAGTTGATGATTATATGACCATGTCCCTGCCGGGTATTAGTGTCCATGTTCTTGGCCTTTTATGTAGCTGAAAGGTGATCTCTGGGAGTGGCTTCAGTTCTCAGTCTGAAGAGAATGTGAGTCTCGGTTTCTGGCATCTCTAATGTTTTCAGTGGCAAAGGTTTTGTAAGTAGGCCTTTCTTTTGAGCTATGAGTGACCTTAACCTCCAAATTCTCAGTCATCAACTGAACACATTAGCCACCAATGGACCCATCCTGCTCTGAGCTGAGGGCTTCTGTGAGCAATCCAAAATATTTAAGGACACCACTAACTCCTGTAAAGTCATTCAATACGTACACAAAGGGAGGAAGAAGACAGTTGAACATTGTATGGGAAATTGTTCTTGGAAATTGTTCAAATATTTCTAGATTAGCCAAAAACATTACCAAAAAAGCACCAAATGTCCTCAGATACCTTCCACTCCGTTTTCCCAAGTGGTAATAATAACCTGCCTTGGATTGCTAACACTTTTCAAATGTTCATAGTCTAGGGAGAGAGCTCTGATAGCCTCAGTGGTGAGAAGATGCATTGGTAACCCAAAGGTATTTGGTTCGAAACCACCAGCTTCTCTGAGAGAGAAAGATGGGTAATTTCCTCCTGTAAGATTATCTGCCTCTGCAAACCCACTGCAGGGTCAGTGGGTTAGTTCCTATTCAACGGCACACAACAACAACTAGTCTATAGGGAGCAGTGCTACTATTTCAAAGGTATATGTCTCTCTGATGGTTCAAATCTACCCACAAGTGACTAGACAATCTCCTCTCATTTGGTTGACAGCCTCTGAATTAAATTTTATTACTGAATTAAAAAAATACTCTAAGTGGTTAATACATTGATTTATAAAGAAAAACAATAGAAAGGATGTCTGTCGTACCATAGAGTCAGAACCGACCCATAGCTGACCCTCCGGCAGGTTTTCAGAGGCTGTTAGTCACATGGGAGGAGATTGCCCATTCTTCTCCCTCGGAGCAGCTGGTGATTTTGAACTGCGTGTCTTTGGGATATACAGTGAAAAAGATCTTACTCACATTTCTGTCCCTTATATTCCACCCTGCCCATCCCTCTGTGGCAAACACACTGCTCTTTGTATAAACACAGTCAAAATAACCTTAATCTTTGCTTTCCCCTCAAGCTAGCACGTCATTTAGGCACACTTATTGTGGCATTACGTTTATTCTTTTAACAGTGCAAGATACACTGGCAATATCTTCAAACAAGACCAGAGTAATGCTCTTCCCTCTCCCATTTAAAGGGCTTCAGTATCCGTCCACGAAAACCAGGTTCAGTCCCTCTGCTGTCCCCTCATGCCCTCCCTCCTTCCTGGAACCCCAGTTGCTTAAATTCCCTCAACATCCCCCCAGGCATTGTCTGTGCCGACAAGCTCAGGGCACATCCCAGCCAGTGTGAGAGGAGCAAGGCCACCAACCCTCCCTGCCATCAGGACCACGGGAACCCGTTCAAGAGTGACAGCCACGGGGTGATGACTGCTTAACACGAGGGACACCCTGAAGAGATCACTTGGGGCCAAGGAGGGGAGATGGTCTGGAACAAGGCCTGTTGCCAAGCAACCCCAGAGGGGGTGAAATGAACACAGTCTGTTTTTCATGTACCTGCATCTCAGATGAAAGCTGAGGCCAGAGTTGATCCCATGCAAAATTAATAATTCCTGCCTGATTCTTTCTGTGAAACAACTCTTGCCAAAAGACTGAGACTAAAGAAACTAGCATATATATTTTTCTTTTTTTAAAGTGATGAGAGGAGGAGAAATAACTAGAGCAAGTAAACTGAGCTTCTGTGCTTTTCTGTTTGAGTCTTAGGTAGGAAATCAGGGATCTCTATCTGACTAGTGGGAAAGCTGCTTTAAAAGTAGATCCCCGCACTGCAATCACAGAGGTACATGGTTCAAATCCACCAGATGCTCTGCTGGAGAAGGAGGGGGTAATCTCCTCCTGTACCAGTCAGATCTGATTTGACGGTACATGTAAAAAAAATAATACAATAATAAAAAAAAAAGTAGATCCCCAATAGACAACAGAAATTGTATGAAAGAGCCAGGAGAACAAAAAGACCATTTTTCTCAGAGGCAAGAAAAGGTTTTGGATCATCTGACACCCTTTAATCTCATTTTTTAAAGAAGATGTAAAATGTACTGTTTCCCACTAGTATACTCAGAGAGGGTAAATCATCATAAAAATAAAAAAATAATCTAGTGCTTCCACCCACTCTCCCTCAGCCCCCGCTATCTGCTGAAAGGGGAGCTCTGCCTGAGACACCCAGTAGCCCTGGCTTTTCAAGAGCTTATCAATATTAAAAAGGCAGAGTGAGGTAGACGAGAAGATTTCACCCTGCTCGGTCCTGCTCTGACCCAGAGCGAGGCCCTTTGGTATTTAGCTTCTGGTTGTGCAGTTAAAGAACTCAAAACAAAACGTTTTTGACCAGAGAAACAGATTTTACCTCAGAAGGAAAACTTCTCTGCTGAAGAGAAAAGGCTAGCCTGAGACTTCATCTCAGGAGGAGGCGGGGGACAGGCACCCACCCTTGGTGTTTATGTCATGTATTTACTGGCACGGAAGCAGGACTCTCTCCCCCTTCCACTTAACCACACCGTGTGGGGCCAGTTTTGCCAGATGCCCTCCCAGCCAGCCTGCCTGGTGAGGCGTTGGAGATGTGCTGTCACTGAACCAGAAGCATGTGCTTGGTTCCCGGAACCCCTCTCCATTAGGGTCTGGGCAGGAAACAGATGGCACACTCATAATGGGGTGACCGAGTATAGTTTATTAAAGGGGTTGTTTACAAATGTGGGTGGGGAAGCCACAGGGGATTTGGTGTTCCCTTAGGCTAGTGACATTGTACTTGGGGACACCATCAACACACCCAGGCTGAAGGTGTCAAAGAAGCAGGCTATAGAAAGGTTATATGATGAAGGATGACTTACAAGAATGTCACCTTCAATGTTGTTGTTGAGTACATGTCAAGTCAGAACCGACCCTCCGGAGGGTTTTGAGAGGCAGTTAATCACACGGGAGGAGACTGCTCCTCCTTCTCCGTGGAGCGGCTGGTGAATTTGAACCATGTGCTTTCAGGATTGCAGTGTGGGTGTCTAAATACCTAAGAGCATGCTTCTACTTCCCTTGGACCTCCTCCTGTGATTATCCACTTTGGATGAATGCCAATGGAATCGTAAGGGACCAAATTCTTAAATGTGGTACCCTCTCTGTGGTACCCTCTCATCAGTCTCATCAGCAGAGAGAGAGATCCAACCTTAAAGCTGAATTCACCTTTCCGGTTCCCAGTGCATTCATTCCGTTTCAGTCATTCATTCCACCAGCACTTTACGGATCACCACCTCCCTGCCAGGCACCGGAGATGCAGCAGCGACCAGGGCAGCTCTCCTGGAGTCTGCAATCCCTGAGGCTGAGGTAGCCTGGGTGAGCATCCCAGGCTGACTGACTAGGATCACATCTACGGTTTACTTGTGCTGCGGTTACCTGCAAATTTCACATCTTTCTCTTCCTCCTTGGCAAGAATTGGAGACTGTCTTGTGGCCACAAGAACTGGTCTGGTAATGGTGGCCTGCTGGGGAGAGTGTCGATGGGTGGGGTATTTAAAAAGTACTGCACAGAGGAAAACAGAAATAGGTAAACAGCCAGACCTCTGGGAAGGCAGCACAAAGGCAGGTCTCAAGGACATCTCTCCAGAACTTGGCCTTCAATGTGACCCAGTGTCTGCCTTTCTGCCTCTCCCACTGATGTCCAGCTTCTAGCTGATGGTGTCAAGGTTTTGGACCAGCTCATTTTCTGAAGCTGGCCTCACTGAAAGTCACCAACTAAGCTATGGGGTGACCTATGGGGGTGAGCCCATCCCTGGTTTGGTCCAACTAGACTAGAGTGGGCCAGTCTTGCTTAGAACGAGACATTGAGTGTGGCAGTGTCTCACTGATATGCCTCAGGCTGCTTCCTACTAAATGATGAGCTGTATGAGGTCAGGGATCTGAGGTTTAAATAACTGCCACCCAGGCAGATATATGCACACCCATGTTTATTGCGTCTTTGTTCACACTAGCAAAGAGTTGGAAACAACCTAAGTGCCCATCAACAAACGAATGGATAGAGAAGCTGTGGTATATTCACACAATGGAATACTACGCCACATTGAAAAACAAGGAACTCATGCAATATTATTCAAAATGGGTGAGCCTGGAGGACATTATGCTGAGTGAAATATCTCAGTCACAAAAGGACAAATATTACATAGTGCCACTGTTGTAGAATGGGACTGACATCAGGGTTGGGATGAGTCTGAGAAAAATTGAATAAATTATGTATACTGCATAGAAACAGATGAGGGAGAGAACAGTTTAAAAGTGACACATGATTGGGTATCATGATTATGACAAGAGTCCAGAATGAAGGTTGCATAGTGGAGTGTACTCAGGGAGTGGGGCAGTGGGTGGGGTGGATTTGTGTACCAATGAAGGAATTTTACTTTTCAAAGACAAGAGCAGACTCAGGGGTTGGGGGAGGGCTGGGCAGGGAGAAAAGTACAACAATGAATGACTGGAAATCCAAAATCTCTGTAAATGTTCATTAAAATTAGTAAAAAAAAAAAATTTATTTCCAGTACCACAGTGCACCACTTTTCATGTCAGTTTATATTTATTTTTTATGTCACTCAGTCAATATTGGCTGTATTAGACTGGACAGAGTAACACCCCTGTTAGAATGAATACCTCTAGCACATAGATTCTTGAGTGTCTTTGGGAGCACAAAGATGTGTAATGTCTATTTAGAAGGCCCTTGTTGAGGCACGGAGAAGCCAACCTGTGCCTGGCCTGTCCAGGAGCAACATTGGCAAAGTGTGCATCCGGTTAGGACAATGGCTCACTTTTTCCTGAAATGCCTCCTAGTTATGTGTGACCAAGCCGGGCCTAGGCCCATTTCCTTATTCAGCGTCAGAAGAGCCAGCGGGGCCCCACCTTCAGGCCTCCCTACCCTTTCTGGCTCAGAGACTCTGAGGCAGAAAACACACCATGTCTCTTGCCTAGTCAGCCAGCCAGCGTTCCAGGCCAAATCTGCAAGTCCTTGGGAGACTCGCTTTCACCAGACCCTCAGCAGGACAGCAATGTGTTTCTCCACAAACAGCCAGGAACTGACTGACCCAAGGGGCGGGGAAAGGTCTTCGTGAACTTTGAGAAATTTCCATGGCCTTTCCAGCTGTTTGGGAATGTTGTGTTCCGAGTTACAGAAGTCGAAACATCCCATTTCTGGGACCCCCCAGAGTGAATTTTGGGAGCAAGAACAGCCATTGGTTCTCAACACATCAGCTAGGGCTCCTGTCAGTAAGTAGGGGCCTAACTCTCTGTGGTCTTCTGAAGGACAGAATGTCCTGTTTGACCCTAAACATGAAGACTAGGCAGCCTTAGAAAAGACTGTCTGCTTAGCTGTCAACCCTCTGGGCCTTTCCGGCTCGTCGAGGACTTTGAAGGACTGATGCCATCAGGGTGCACGGAATACCAGGAGAAGCCAAATAGTGGCCCTTCAGTAGTGGCGGTCTGGCTTTCCCATCCACTTGGTTCCACAGTGCCTGTTGGAATTTTTGGTTTTGTTGTTTGTAGTTTTTGCTGTTGAATTGAATAGAAAGCCACAGGGCTTTCTAAGCCATAATCTGTGGACATAGATCTCTTTGTCTTTCATGGGACCACTTTGTGGGTTCAGACTACACACTTTTTTATTAACTACCAAGTACTTCCCATTGAGCTACCAGCGTCCTTACGTGTTAAAACTAACAGGTCTGAAAAAGTCAAGACAAAGGATAAGGGTACACTTTTTTTTTCTTTTCTCCTGAACGCATGTGCCACATTGTCTGAAGGATAGACATCCATTCTTTCATTCAGGGAAGACGGATGGGGCCTTTTCTGTCAGGTATGACACTGTGTGTCTGGACTCGAACCGTGGATCATTAGGATATCTGACAGGAAGGACCATGTTTCAGCCTTCTTTGGCTTGCTTCTAATAGACGCTGAGGTGAGATTCTGCTCAAATTGCTTCCTCAGTTGTCCTGTGGCTTCCCTCCCTTCTCCTGGGCCCATTTCCATTCCCTTTTCTCCTTCGATTGTTCTCCTGTCTTCCCAAATGAAGTAAACACAGCTTCTTCCCTATGTGGCTGCCGTCCTGCACAGAAGTCCCCCAGCTCAGCAACAAAACCGACAGCCTTGAAATCAAAACAAAGGAGAACAAGTAGGGAGAGAAGCAGCCTTGGTTTCACTTTGAGTCCTTCCTAGTTTTCATGCAGCACAATTTGATCCATAGAGCTTGAAATTGTCGTTTTAAATATGAATGCCAACACCATTCTTAATTTTTCCTTCCTGTAACAGTATATCATGTGATTGTCTGATTCAAAACAGCCTAGGCCAGTCCGTCTTATCTCACTATTGCCTAGAATGCCGCTGCTCATGCGTTCCATTTCATTTTTGACAACTTGCTGTTTTCCTACATTCTTACTACATTTGTCCCGCGTTCCACTTGTTAAAGGATGTTTGCAATTGTTTCTCCTCATTTGGGATGACTTCCAGTTTGGGCTCTACCTCTAATACTAGAGCCATCTGGGTTCCTCTTTTGTTCATAGGGTTTTCAGAGTCTTGCTATTTCAGAAGTGGAAATGTTGTTGGGCCTGTTGTTAGGAGTTGTCAAGTATGACTCACACAGTGACAGTAGGAACAGCCGACCCGAACCCTGCCCTATCTTCTGCCATCCTCATCATTTCTGACACACTCAAGCCCACTGCTGAAGTCACTGGGTCAATCCATCTCATTGAGGGTCTTCCTCTCCTTTGCTGGCCTCCATCTTTCCAAATATGATACCTAGCTACATGTCAAAGCTAAGAAAGACAAAGCTTGTTTCCAGGGAGCACATTGGCTGCTCTTCCCCCAAAACATCTGTTTGTTCTATTGGCATTCCATGTGATAATCAGCACTCTTCTCAAAACAAACAAACAAACCCACAAAACGACAAACCTCAAAGGCATCAATTCTTCTGTTTTCTGTATTCATTGTCCAGCTCTCTGATGCACAGCAGGTGATTGAGAAGACCATGGCCTGATCTACTGTGTTGGGTTTGTTGTTCAGAGGGACTAATCTTTGGAGCGGGACATCATTCTTGGAAAGGAGAAGGGACAGCCTTCTACAAGATAGATTGACACACTGACCACTGCAATGAGCTCAATTGTGTCAGAAAAGGTGAGAATGACACAGGGTAAGACAGGGTTCGGATCTGTTGTTCACAGGGTCGCTATGAGTCATACTTCACTCGAGGGCATCTAACAGCAACAAGAAGCTCAGCAGAACAGGAGCTCTGGTGGCAAAGTCCACAGAAAGGTGAACTGTTACACCCGAGAGCCAGCCTGTCTGGCAGTTCGAATCCACAAGCGGCTCCGGGAGCTGAGCGATGAGGAATCTCATCTCATGTGATTGATTTGGAAACTCCAGGGGCCGTGTGTGTGTGTGTGTGTGTGTGTGTGTGTGTGTGTGTGTGTGTGTGTGTGAGATGAGTAATTTCTAACTTGATAAATATGAGTCGTTTGGTTTCGCTTTTAGCTCAGCACAAAGGCTGCTTTGCTTGCCTGTTCTCTTGTTCAAAAGATATTTTTAAATATCTTTTTTTATGATTATAAAAAGAGAGAAAAGCCACTTGGGAAAGAGAGCTTACTTTTTAAAGAGAGCTTATTTTTTAAATACTTTCCCATGATGAATTAGGCCTCAGGGGGACCCTGGAGGAGGAAGATGAGGATGTGCCTGGGGAGAGACCCTCAAATCCAGTGTGACCCCTGGTCTCCACTGTTCATCCTGTGACTTTGATTTCCAAGGTGTTGAGTCCTGCTGCCCCATGTCTGTTTTGTGCAGCTGTCATGCCATGAAACAGTGGGCTTTGCAGGAAACGGAGAAAAGGGCCCAGCAGTGAGGTGTCTCGTTTAGCATGGAAGTAACACTGGACTGGGAGCTGAGGCCTCATTCTAACACCAGAAACTAGCTGTGTCTCCTAGGTCAAGTCTTGTATCCTCTCTACTTAATTATTCTTTCCTTTTATTTTGGTGAAACAATACAGTGAGATTTGCAGTTCAAACCCACGAGCTGCTCTGAGGCAGAAGGACAGACAATCTCCTCCTCTGTGACTTACTGCCTCCAAAAACCTGCTGGAGGGTCCCAGCTGGAGGGTCGGTTCTGACCCAAGGGCACACAACAAGGACGAGTCCATACGTTGCCTTGATCCACACAGTTTTAGAATAAAATTCGATTGGTGTGCTTCCTACCTGCACCATGGTCCTTACTCTTCTTCTCCCACTTGCATCTCACACTGTTGCGCACTAGCCAGCTTGGCCACGCTCTTCCGTGTGCCGAATGCTGGAATATTCTCATTTCCAGACTGCTCATGCCAGTGGGCAAACTTACTTCACTTCCTAGTCATTTTTTTAAAAGAAGAAGAAAAATAGTATTTTATTATGTTTTCTGTGAAGGTTTAAACAGCGGTTTAGATTTCCATTCAACAATTTCTACACAGATTCTTCAGTGATAATGATTACATTCTTCCCAATGTATGAACATTCTCATTATTTCGGTTTGAGATTTTTCATTTTAATGACTCTAGTCTCTCTGCTCCTTACTTACATTTTCTTTTCTTTTTTTTAAAAAAAATTTAAAGTAACTGTTGACTTTGGGTTGCACGTAGGTGATTTCTTAAAAGAGCACAGTAATTACAAGTTGTTGTTGTTGTTGTTGTTGTTGTGTCCTGTTGAGTTGATACCAGCTCATAGCGTCAGTGGGGTTTCAGAGGTTGTAAATGACACGGGAGGAGACTGTTTATATTTCCCCTATGGAGCAGCTGGTGGATCCGAACTGTGTGCCTTTGGGTTTGTAGAGCAGTATTAGTAATTAATTTTATTTTCTTTTTTAGCCAATTTGTTATTTATCAGCCAGGTGACCTGTCTCAAGATAACGTTACTGGGGAATCCTCCAGGCTCAACTAGTTCAGTAAATGTATTTCTTTTTTTAGGAAATTGAGGCTGTGTTCCACATTTTTCTCCCATTTTATCAGGCTCCATCTACTATGGCTCTAATCAGAATGGCCAGTACTGCTGGTCTAGTACTACTGTCTAGGACTTCTGGTCACTGAGGTACTTCATGTAGACGATTTGTCTGTTAGGCCAGCCTTCTTTGCTCTTTAGTTTCTTCTCTTTCTTTTTCTCGTGATAGGTAGAATCCAAAAATTCTGTCTTAGCGGATCATTCTCAAGCATTCAGACCTGAGACACTACCCATCAAGCTACAGTGTAGAATAGAACTTAATAAACTTACCGCTTCGTGGTCATTTTCTTGGCTTTTCTTTGCATTCTTTCTGTTCTCTTTCTAGCCTTTTCCTTCAAAGGAGGTCCCAGAAAAGCAGGCTGGCCTCTGATCTGTGGTTTTAACAGACATAATTACATCTTCTTGTTGTTAAGTGCTGTCGAGTCGATAAGACTCAGTGATCCTACGAACAACAGATCTGAATTCTGTCCTATCCTGTGCCATCCTCTCCGTCTCTGATACACTCAACCCCTTTGCTGCAATAACTGTGTCAACCCATCCCCATGGGGGTCTTCCTTTCTTTCACTGACCCCCTGCTCTTCTAAGCACGATATCCTTTCCCAAGGAATAGCCTCTCCTAGCAACATGTCCAAAGTATGAGAGAAAAAGCTTTGCCATCCTTGCCTTCAAAGACACATATGTTTGTTTTTTGGCAGTCCATGGGTTATTCAGTATTCTTCTCCAACACCACAATTCAAAGACATCCATTCTTTTCCCATCATCTTAATTCATTGCTCATAGCAAGTAATTGAAAAGACCATGGCCTGAATCAGACACACCTTAGTCTTCAAACTGACATCATTGCTCTTCATTCTATATTGAGCACTGACAAGGAACAAAGCACAACTCAGTGCTGTTAGAAGGTAAAATGACTTTAAGACATAGTCTCAACGTCTAGGAGAGAGAGGGGAGGCCTTTGGACCTGTGAATCATTTGCTACCTGCCTTTCAGTCCGCACACGCCTTTCTTTCACTGTGGTTGGCACAAGTGACTGCCACTCAGAAATGTTCCCTTCTGTGGGCTCCCTGATGCCACACTCTTCTGCTTTTCTCCCCCCATTTCTCACCTCTTCTCCTTTGGTGGTTGGGCCCACCTCAGCCCAGTTACTGCATTTGGTCCTCAGAGCCTCGGCCTTGGGTTCTCTTCTCCATCTCCTTTCACTCATTGGATTGATTCCACCACTACCATGAGGTCAGTTGCCATCCGTTGACCGAGAAATCCCCAAATACGTATGTCATCAGTACTAGACTTTCTTCTGGGCTTCTAGACTTTTCTATCCAGCTGCCTCGTGAAGAGCTCAACGTGCACATAGCATCCCAGGCTTCCCATAGTCACAACTGATTTCATCACCTTCCCCATCACCCTGCTCTTACCCGAGTCTCAGTAAATGGTACTGCCACCATCCACCCAGTCATTCAACACAAAAACCCAGAGAGTCCACTTCTCCATCAGTCTCGCTGTTTCATAGCCAGTCGGTTGTCTTATAAATATGCAGGGAATCCTGTGCCACTCCTCACCAGCCTGAGCTGTAGAATATCTCCCACTCTCCTCTGTCTTCATATTAACCCAGCTGTCAGCTCTGGTGTCCTAGTGGGAAGAAGCTGTGCTCCAATCCTGAAAACACACAGTTCAAGTCCACCAGCTGTTCTTGCAGGAGAATGACGGGCAATCTCCTCCTGTGTGATTACCTCTGAAAGTCCTCCGGGGGTCAGCTTTGAGTTGATTCTGACTCTATGATGCACAACAACAATAACTTCATCTCTCGCCTTTACCACCCTGCTGGCTCGCCATTCACTCCTTCTCTCCAGTTCAAGTTCATCAGTGCGGAGGATTATTTTAAGAACTGAAGTGATTTTCTTCCCTTTTTTGCTTTCCTCTTACTGTAAAGAGCAAAAGGTTTGTGTTTTGGTTTTTGTTGTTCTTTTTTTTTTTAAAAAAAAGGCCAAGCCAATTAAAGGAAAAAAAGAACATATATACCCAAATTAAATCATTTCAGTGTACATAAACATATTTACTTCAAACAAAAAAATTCCTTTAGACGTCCACAAGTCAAAGAATACATCATGTGATCAGAATGACTGGGTTCTTGGATGGCTCTTTGCATAATGGCCTAGCTTGAGGGGGAGCCCCCCAGAAAGACTGAAGTGAATTACATTATACAGTGATGCGCCCATTAAGTTACAGAACAGGGAACAAAGAGGATGTCCACATTACGTCCCTCAATAGGTACTCAAGTACGTTCTTTATCCATCCAAAAACATACACCAAAGACTAGCTGTTCATCCACTCATTTATTCAGCCAGGAAACCTCCAGGGTCTTAGACTGGAGAAAGAGATAAACACATAATTACATACATTTCCACATAATAAAGGGGGGAAAGAAGGGCTCAAGTGAGTTTATTCAGGACAACTGATTATCGTCAGCCTCTTGAGACTCCTCTTGGTAGAACAAGATAATGTATTTATAGCTCCTTTCTCTGTGCACATGGGAGGAAGTTACAAAACCTGTCTCAACTGTTAGTGCTCCCTGGATGTCTGTTCAATGGAAACCTGGTTTGCCTGATTCTGTGACCCACCTTGACCATGATGGGATTGGAGAGTTGACACAACCAGTTCCTGCTACATGGAATTTTTAACTTAAAAAGAAAGTCTGAATAAGCTAGAGATGGGGGAGAAGGGGAATTTACACTACACAGTTTTAACAAAAGACACATCTAATATGTAGGCTGGGCTCTATGAGGAAGAATGTGTCATCAGGATTGGAGGAAGACCATCAACAATCTGTGTTATGCAGATGACACAACCCTGTTTGCTAAAACTGAGGAGGACCTGAAGCACTTGCTGCTGAGGGTCAAGGACATGGATAGAAGCTCAATATCAAGAAAACAAAGATTCTCCCCAGTGGACCAATTGGCAGCATTGTGATGGATGGTGAAGAGATTGAGATTGTAAACAGCTTTAGTTTGCTTGGCTCCACAATCAACACTCTTTGCATCAGCAGCCAGAAAATTAAAAGACATATTGCATGGGGAAAGTCTGCTGTCAGAGACCTCTCCAAAGTCTTGAAGAGCAACGATGTCAGTCTGGAGACTAAGTTGTGCCTGATACAGGCCATGGACTTTGCAAATACTTGCTATGCATGAGAGCTGGACAAATGACTAGGGATGATAGAAGGAGAATTAATGCTTTTGAACTGTGGTGTTGGAGAAGAGTATTGAATATATTAAGAGAACAAGCAGGTTGGTCCTGAAAAGGATGAAACCAGGCTGTTCCTTGGATGCAAAAATTCTGAATCTTTGTCTGACATACTTTGGATATGTTGCAAGGAGGGACTAGTCCTTGGAGAGGGACATCATGCTTGGGAGGGTGGAGGGACAGTTCAAGAGAGGAAGACCTTGGATGAGATGGACTGACTCAGTGACTGGGGTAATGAGGACAGGCATGTCGGAGACAATGAGATTGGCACAGGATAGAGCAGAGTTTAGGGCTGTTGTACATAGGGTCGCTATGAGTCACAGACTACTTGATGGCACATAACAACAGCAACAACATGTATAATGAATGCTTACATATCCAAAATTAGGTGGATGGAGCAGGATAGGGTACAGTTCAGATTTGTTGTTCATAGGGTTGCTATAAGTCATAGGTGATTTGGTGGCACCAGCCAATAACAACAACCAAGCAAGAAAAAGACGGTTAACACACTTTAAGAATGGCTAAATGACTTGACTAGGCACACCACCAAAGAAAGTATCTAATGACCAATAAGCATATGTCAAGATGCTCAACCATCTATCATCAGGGAAATGCAATTAAAACCACTACAAGGTACCGTTACACCTCCACTAAACCATTTCTCATAAGCTTGATTCACTAAAGCAGCTGAAATTGTAAAAGACTGGCAATGCCTGACAGTCAGCTTTGGTGAGCATGTGAAGCAACTGGGAACCGGTTTGGCTAGAACTACTGAAGGGAAACGTGCATATGGCCTCTGACTCAACAATTCAAGACCTTGGTCTCTACTTAACAGAAGTGGACGCTTTCTTCCACCAAACGTTACAGCATGAACTCCTAATATTTTCCCCTTCTTCCTGGATACAATGGGCTGAGTATGACTTAACTTCACAGTCACTCATTGTCCCCAGGCAGCAAGTACTGTGCTAATAATTCCTACCTCCCACCTTAACCTCAAGCCTTTGCTATGGAGTCCCTGTCCTGTGCGCTGACCTTGGCTGAGGTCATCTCCTTCCATCAGTAATACAGGCCCACAGTTCTTATTCAGGGATGAGATTGTCTCGATTTCAGAGCTACCCTGCTTGTTGAAACTGAGAAGGACCTGAAGCACTTGCTGCAGAAGGTCAAGGACTGTAGACTTCAACATGGATTGAAGTTCAACATCAAGAAGACAAAGATTTTCACCACTGGGCCAATTGGCAGCACCATGATGGAAGGAGAAGAGACTGAGGTTGTTAACAATTACAGCTTGCTGGGCTCCACAATCAACACTCTTTTCTTTCTTTCTTTTTTTTCTACTCAGCATTTTTTTTTAAAATAATTTCAATTAAAGTTTACCGTGCCTTAGGGTTTCTAGTGATTCATTGTTGCACTTTTTTCCCTGCCTACCCTTTCCTCACAATTCACTTTTCTCCTTGATGAGTAAAAGAAAAACTCTTTCATTGCTATGCAATCCCTCCCCCCAAGCCCACTACACTGAAAAGCCTTCAAGACTCCCGTCATGACAATAATACTTAATCATATATCCCTTTTAAACAGTTCTCTGCTTCATCTGTTGCTATTCAGTATACATCATTCCTCTTCTTCTTATCTGCCTTCCCTCAAACCCAATGCCAGTCCTATTTTACAATCGTGGCTCTATGCAATATTTGTCCTTTTGTGACTGAGATATTTCATTCAGCATAATGTCCTCTAGGGTCATCCACTTAGCATAGTATTTCAAGAATTCCTTGTTTTTCAATGCAGCCTAGTATTCCATTGTGTGAATATACCAGAGCTTCTCTATCCATTGGTTTGTTTATGGGCACTTGGATCGTTTCCAGCTCTTTGCTATTGTGAACAAAACCTCAGTAAACATGGGTGTGCATATATCTGTTTGCATGGTGGTTATGGTTTCTTTAGGGTAAATTCTCAGAAGTGGAATTGCTGGGTCAAATGGTATTTCTATTTGCAACTTTTTGAGAAAGCACCATACTGTCTTCCACAGTGGTTGCACCATTTTACACTCCCACCAACAGTGAATAAGGGTTCCAGTTTCTCCACAATCTCACCAGCATTTGTTGCTTGCTGTTCTATTAAATTTTGCTGTTCTTACCTGGGTGAGATGATGTCTCATAGTTGTTTTGATTTGCATCTCTCTTAGAGGTAGGGATTTTTAACATTTCTTCATGTGCTTGTTGGCCATCTGAATGTCTTCTTTGGTGAAGTGCCTGTTCGTATCCTGAGCCCATTTTTCTATTGGATTGCTTACCTTAATCTTGTTGTGGTGCACAATCAACACTCTTATGACCCACAGTGAGGAATTGGGAAGTCTGCTGTCAGAGACCTCTCCAGAGTACTGAAGAGCAAGGATGTCAGTCTAGAAACTAAGGTCTGCCTAATCCAGGCCACGGTCTTTGCAATTACTTGCTATCCATCAGAGAGCTGAACAATGACTAAAAATGACAGAAGAAGAATTGATGCCTTCAAATTGTGGTGCTGGAGAAGAGTCTTGAACATACCATGACTGCCAAGAAAACATATAGGTCTGTCTTGGAGAGGGTGAAACCAAGTTTCTTCTTGGAGGCAAGAATTTTTTTTTAAATTTTCTACTAGTTTATTTACAAAATTTGAATACATTTTCAAGAACAAATTTTTTCAATTTCCCTCACTCCCCCGACCCATCAAATTGTTCCCTCCTCCCCCTATACATCCTCATCCCTCTGCTTCCACCCTCTCCCACCCCTCTTGGATCCTTATATTTATCCTACAATAATGGCTTTAGACAATATTTAGTTTTGTGGGACTGAGCTAGATTTTGAAGCTTGGTCTCACATACCTTGGGCACGTGGCCAGCAGCGACTAGTCCTTGGAGAAGGACAGCATGCTCGGAAGGGTGGAGGGACAGTGCAGGAGAAGAAGACCCCGGATAAGATGGATTGATGCAGTAACTAGAGCAATGTGTCAGAATTAGTGAGACTGGCTCAGGACAGCACAGGCTTCAGAGCTGTTGTACATAGGGTCATTATGGGTTGCAGGCGACCCAATGGCATGTAATAACAACATATGTATGAGGTATTGCATGAAAAATTAAATCGCTTTGTAAATGTTTACTCGAATTTTAAAAAGACACTGGGATGCTTTAAAAAAACAAAACCAAAAGCAATCCAACTTGTTGCTCTTAAGTAAAAACTAACTCCTGGCCACCCTGAAGTTTCTAAGGCGGTGGATTCCAGGGGACACTATCTCAGAGTTGCTCTTGGACTTGAACTGCCAGTGAGATGCAGCCTTTTGGTTAACAGCTCAACTCCCTGCAAACTAGAGTTCACTACTGGGATGACATTAAAAAGAAAATGAAACCAAGAAAAAAACTCAGTCTTTCATTTCCAGAGTGTGGCCCTCAGCATTGCAGAGAAGACTCTGTAAGCCTGCATGAGGGAGGAAGACTTGTCAGACTCAAGAAGACAAAGGAAAACAAAACTATTTTGCCCTCTCCTCCCTGGAAACAATGAATATCCTGCAGATGACATCTGTATAACTACAGAGACTCTTGAGAAGCCCCTCCCAGGAGACCAGTTGGATGAGGAATGAACAAAAATGTTAAGCCATTTTTTTCTTGATTAACTAGTTAAGTGCTACCACATCGGGGCCCCCACTCCAATTGGAAGGTCTTGGTATAAGAAGCAAGGACCTCATTATACTACAGTGTATAAGTAATTTGTTACTTAGCTAAAATGTTAGGGTTTCTGTAACTCATTGGCTCTGTACTTCCCGAATGTTTGTGTGCGCACACACACCTGTATATGCTGTTAATTCTTTGGTATTTAACTAAATAGACAACAAACAAAGCTAATTTCCCATGTCTTTCAAACCACGGCTGTTTTGATGGCCTAGTATATGTAACACTTCCTACAAGCTGGTCCTAAAGCTACATGAGTAATGCTTTGTGTTGTTTGAGGGCCTGGCTAGGAGGGGAGCAACACGGAGGGACTGGGTAAAGTGCTATTATTTTTGTGGTTTTGGATAGAGGAGATTAAAAAGCATTCACGCAAATGTCACTACTCCCCCTCCTCTTCTTTCCTATTTGTAAAACTCTCGTCTTTGTTCGTCTTTGTTGAAATCTCAGATTTTGGATCAGACCCTTGTTGACTCTGTCTGTTTAAGTCCTAGATAAAGGCTTATTTGTCTGACCTGGTGGAGCCATAATTAGCCTAACTGCTCGTTTTGATTTCCCCATTGTGTAGATGGTGCTGGGAAGCTTGGCAGGAAGCGAGCCATGGAAATGTGGAACTGAACAGTTTAATGTGTGTAATTTGGGAAGTTCAGCAGATGCCAGAGCTTAGCAGGCCCCGGACTAATCCTGTGGATTTTCATTCTTTCGGGCATCACGCCCCTTACAGCTGAGGGCTTGGGTCCCACCCAAACTCGGTCCACATAGTTGTTCCCATTCTGTACCAACTTTAACACCAGGCTGGCCTGCTGGCTGACGGAAGGCTCTTTTGTCTTCACTTTCTAGGGAAGTGGAGAAGTAATTGGATTTCCAAGATGGCCCTGCCATCTATAAATGCTGCCTTATAAGATTACCTCTTGGCTAAGTGGGAATGTGAGAATTTCTAGAAGAGATTGTATAGATTCTACCTCCCCATGTTGTTGGGTTTTTTTTTGTTTTTTGGTTTTTTTTTATTTCCTGGCTACTGGTGCTAAGAATGTTGACCATGGAGGCAAGCAGACTAAAGTTGTTAACAATCTCAATCTCTTCACCATTCTTCCTGATGCTGTCAATTGGTCCAGTGGTGAGAATCTTTGTCTTCTGGACATTGAGCCTCAATCCGTACTGAAGGCTGCAGTCCTTGACCCTCTGCAGCAAGCATTTCAGGTCCTCCTCAGTTTCAGCAAGCAGGGTTGTGTCATCTGCATAACGTAGATTGTTGATCAATCTTCCACCAATCCTGACACCACATTTCATAGAGCCCAGCCTCTCAAATAATCTGTTCTGCATACAGGTTAAAAAGGTATGGAGATAGGACACATTCCTGGCGTATGCCTTTCCCAATTTTGAACCATGCAGTGTTTCCTTGCTCTGTTCTGATGACTGCCTCTTGGTCCAACTATAGGTTTCGCATTAGCACGATCAAGTGTTCTGAGATTCCCATTCTTCTCAGAGTCAGCCACAGTTTGTTATGATCCACACAGTCAAACGCTTTTGCATAATCAATGAAACACAGATAGACATTTCTCTGGTATTCCCTGGTTTCAGCCAAGATCCATCTAAAATCAGCTACAATATCTCTAGTACCATCACCCCTTCTAAACCCAGCCTGGACTTCTGGTAGTTCTCTGTTGATGTGCTGTTCCAGTCGTTTTTGGATAATCTTCAGTA
>NW_006399761.1:24301580-24303674 GCF_000299155.1 Elephantulus edwardii | reverse complement strand
GGGAAGACCCTCTATGAGGTGGATTGATTCAGTGACTGGGGTAATCGGGATGGGTGTGTCAGAGGCAGTGAGATTGGCGCAGGATAGAGCAGGGTTTGGGGCTGTTGTACATAGGGTCGCTATGAGTTGCAAACGACTCGACGGTACATAACAACAACAACTGACCTATGACTGACTCTCCAGCGGGTTTGCAGAGACAGTAAATTGCACGGGAGGAGACTGTTATCCATCCTTCTCCCTCAGAGCTGGAGAGCCTCCAGCTGGTGGATTTGAACCACGGGGCTTTTGGATTGTAGCACATCTCCTTCCCACTAAGCCTCCAGAACTCTCCATAGTGGATCTCCGTACAGTGGATGGTATTTAAGGCCCCCTCCCCAAGACTGATGTGCTCATTCCCCATCCATTGAGAGTGTCAATTGCAGCAACTCTCAGCTGAATCCTACTCTGAGATGTGTCCCCTGCTGAAAAGACCCACCTCACTGGTACTTCTGGTACCACTGATACTTCTTTACCAACATATACAGTGATTGGTTGATGCAGGAATAAAGAGACCCAACTCTGATACCCCAGTTTGGGACTTTCAGCACCAGTGTTCCCCAAAGTTCACAAAAGGTCTTTACTATAGTTGAATCACAGGTCAACTTCTGTTTCTGTGCAATTCAGCATACTCCATCCTCCCATAATTCCCCTCCTACCCTTGGCTCTGTTCAAGCAGAGTTTGCTGTTATATGCTGTGGAGTGGGGACAGATCCATCGCTGACCTTCCAGTGGGTTTTCAGAGGCCAATAACTCACATGAGAGGAGATTACTCATCTTTTCCCCACAGAGCAGCTGGTGTATTTGAACCATGTGCCTTTGGGTTGGTAGCATAACTCCTTACCATCAACCCACCAGAGTTCCTAATGCAGAGTACTCTTCAGTTAACTTTCTGCTTGCAAATCTCTATATGAGAGTCCACAAACTACCCAAATCACTCCATCTGCCTTGGCTGGTAGAGTCCTGACTGTTCCATGTGACTCAGGGAGCAAACCTTTAATCTGAACTAGAGGTGGGGCTGAGGCTTGGCATTCTTTGCTAGTGACTAGCTTTGAAAAGGGTCATACGATTCCATCCCAGATGAAAAGAGGTACCTGGCTGGGAACTTTCAGCAAAGCTTTCTTGTATCCTAAAAGGAGACAAGGAAAGGCAGTGTCCCTCTCTGTTGAATGTTGACTCTAGATAAGAAAGTCTGGAGTGATTGTAGAGAGAAGAGGGGATGGAGCCAAGCTGAAGTCAAGCCCTGGATAGCCCACCCACCTACGATCTTGTTCCGTGGGAGAACACATTCCCTGTAACAGCACAGAAGGGATTTGTTATACAGACACTTAATGATATATTCAGGTCTAGAATCTGTACATTTTTGTTCCAGGTCCGGATAACCTTTCATATTCTTTTCTTAAAGCCTGTGCTTTTTGAAATGTTTTATCGTCAGAGTTCTTTCCTCTTGAAAGTTTTATCCAGACTCTTCCCCCCCCCCTCCCCGTGACTTTCAATAGCTTGTCACAGTTACTAAAATTCAAAGGACTGATCAGTAAACTCTGCTTCCTTTTTCTGGGCCTTATGAGCATGGAGTTGATATTCAATGTTATACAATTTTTGCGCATGTGTAGCTGGGGGCGGGGCTTCTAAAGGATGCTGACTCCGGGGAAACTTGTCCTGGGCTGGCCTTAGAAAGAGAGGAAGGAGATGGTGGGGAAAAAGGCTTATTAAACGTGCAGGAAACAAAGGTTTGGACTTAAGAGTTTGGCCCAAATTATTTGGTTTTGGAAAGACACATCCTTTCCTATATGTTATTTATTTTGAAATGTCAGTTCATAGCTGCCCTTGAGTTTGGCACTGAAAAAAAAAATACCTAATCTGGTGATGTGAATGATGGCGCCAAGTTACCCTCTGCTTTTTCCCACTGGCCTGTTCTCTTCCATTTCTAAATATGGCCACCTCATGTTTTTGTTAGCTGAGGTATAATTTCTTTTTTTTTCTATAATTATATTTTATTAATTTTCATAAACATTTACAGAGATTTTGGGTTTCCATTCATTCATTGTTGCACTATTC
>NW_006399761.1:24294449-24301335 GCF_000299155.1 Elephantulus edwardii | reverse complement strand
ATTATGGAGATTGATTTTGGAATTTAGATGCACTCTTATTGATTGTGCTTGGCCGTACATGTTCATATCCTTGAAGATGTATCATGGGGGTGTAATTTCTATACAATAAAATGTACAGCTTGGAAGCACACAGTGGGATGAGTTCTGACAGTTCATGTTCCCATGGAACCATCATTCCAATCTAGGACAACCCAATTTCCCTCATCCCAGAGAATTCTCTCATGTCTCTTTGCAGCTACTTCTCTCCTTATCCCAGCGGCAACCAAGAGTTCTGATGCCCGTCACACAGGTTTGCTTTACCTGTTCTATTGTGCATGACTTCTTTCACTCCACAAACTATTTTGAGATTCAACGTCAAGAAAACAAAGATTCTTACCACTAGGCCGATGGGCAGCATTATGATGACTATGAAGAGATTGAGGTTATTAACCGCTTTAGTTTGCTTGGCTCCACAGTCAACACTCATGGCACCAGCAGCCAGGAAATGAAAAGATGTATTGCCATGGGAAAGTCTGTTAGGGGCCTTTCCAAAGTACTGAAGAGCAATGGTGTCTCTCTGGAGACTAAGGTGTGTCTGATGTGGTCTTTGCAATTACCTGCTATGCATCAGAAAGGTGGACAATGACTAGGAGTGATAGAAGGAGAATTGATGCCTTTGAGCTGTGGTCCTGGAGAAGAGTATTGAATATACCATGGACTGCTAAGAAAACAAACAGGTTTGTCCTGGAGAGGGTGAAACCAGGCTGCTCCTTGGAGGTAAGGATTCTGAGGCTTCGTCTGACATACTTTGGACATGTTGCAAGGAGGGACCAGTCCTTGGAGAGAGATGTCATGCTTGGGGGGAGGGGGGAGGCACAGTGCAGTAGAGGAAGACCTTGAATGGGATGGATTGACTCAGTGTTTGGGGAAAAGGGGATAGGTGTGTCAGAAGCAACAAGATTGGCACAGGGTAGGTATTGTACATAGGGTCGCTGGGAGTCACAAGTGACTCGACAGCACATAACAATGACAAGCAACTATGTGGTTGTGTATATCCTGCTCCTCTGTAAGACAATCTGTGGGATCCACTGCTCTCTGATTTCCCTGACTCGCTGTTGATGGCCGTGTGTCAGGGGGCAGCTCTGTCCCTCCAGGTGGCTGTTTTGGTGAATTTCATAGGTCACTGGCTCCTAACAAGCAACCTGACTCCTCCCTAGGGCAGCAATCGATTTTTCCATTTCACCTAATGGTGATGATGATATCTGCAACCTTTGGACTCGATGGTGCTTACGTCTTTGGACTCCTTTAGCAAATGTTAAGAATACCCAGCATCCTATGCTAAGATACCATCTTAGTGAGGACTTGATCCCATTGTCAAGGCCAAGGAGGGAACAGAGACACGCTACACTAAGTGTCTTTTAAACACTTGGTCTTCAGTGCTCTCAGTTAGCTTTGCCCTTCCTGGCTGTTCTATCAATGAGGACCACTTGTTCCAAGAGTGGGATTTGAACCAGCTTGGCAGACTTCTGCACTACGATTCTTCACCACCAGTAGCTATGACCTGGGTTCTGTATCCATTGGGAGGGTGCGTGCACATCCCTGGTGGCAGCTGGACCTGTCCCCAGGACTAGGGAGCCGCAGTGCCGGAGAGCGCTTGAGCCAGATGCCCTGGCGATGGGAGCTGCCAGATCCTTCTCCATTTTCCAGAAATATTCTCTGTGCTTCGTAGCCAGACAGGTTTGACTTTTGATAAAGGTCAGCAGATCTTCGCTCTGCCCCTTGAAAAATCGCTGTTTTGTAACAGTCGTGTTTACCACGGAGATGGTTTCCAAGCCCCTGGAAGCTTTACAAAGGATGTAGCCAGCCAAGAGGCATTAAGTTTGCTAATAGGCTTATGCCTTGATAATCATATTAATGGTACTGTCTCATGCTCAGAGCTGCAATTGCAGGCCTCTCCTCTTGAATGTAATTTTGCAGTTTGATGATAATTGGGAATATGATTCTGCGTTTCTCCTTAGTGAAGGTTTCTATTCCCAAAACAATATGACAGCTATAATAGAGATCGTTGTTCATGCTCCTTTAACTCACTGACCTTAGACACTGCCACAATGTCACATGCAAGCTGGACTTTACAAACTTGAGAATTTTTACTTCTCCCAGCATCAGGACTCCCCGGGATGTGGAGCGAGTCCTCTGGGAATCATGACATTGGATTCTAGTATCTGCATCTGATAATGAGCCTTTATGTTTTTCCGTTGTGGCAAAGTCACAGTAACCTTGTGAGCAAAGGGTCTGCTTTACGAGCCAGGTGATTGGTATTGTTTTAAAACTGTGGTTTAATTGCCCAAACATTTAAGATTTTATCACCAGTATCAGGTTATTTGCAAGCTCCAGGGTGCTTTGATTAGAATTCCAAGAATTCCTATCCCAATATTCCATACCTCCTATAAACAATGATATATATATATATATATATATATTTTTAAGCCATTGATAGAGGTGACTGTTGTTTTCACAGCCCAACCTGGGTCTGAGTAGCAGACAATCAGAGAATGCTGTTCCTGGAATAACGGAGTCCATGGCATATACCAGGTTGGGTGTTTTCTGCTGCTGTTAGTACCCATGTGGGCTTGATCCTGAGGCATGCTCTGGGCTCTTTTCCAGGTCTGTGGTGAGAGGAGGAGGGAGGCACAAGGCTGATGCACCAATCTAGCAATGGGACAGCCACCGAGGAAAGAGGCCTTCATTGTGAACATGTCCAAAGGGTTTTGGGATTTGGCATCAACAAAACCAAGGAGATGTGGCCAGCTGGCCTGGCAGTTCCACGGGCTTGCATTTGAATTATGGAAGCTCCTGGCCAGGAAGGTTTGGCTCAGGCCAAATCCAGGACTTAGGCCTTGTGAGCATGCAGGCACCCAAGGCTGGCTGCGTTCAGGCGAGTTAACTGCAAACCTCAAAGGTTAAGGAAGGGCATCCAGGATAGCGTGCTCAAAAATCTGCAGTCTGGCTGGATGAAATTCCTGGATGGCTGCTTGAACCAGAGAGGACCCAAGAACTTGGGAAATGAGTGACAGAGCAGATACAAACAGGAGTTGTCCTGGGAAATGCACTTTTAAGGATGAGGTGTTGTGGTGTTTTGTTTGTTTTTTTTTTAGGATGAGTTGTTTAGCTCAGTCCTCAGGGCCAGTTAGTTGGAAGGACCAGAGGAACTTGACCAAAAGTGGCAGGACTAGGAAACAGCAATGCCAAGTAGGCATCTCATGACTTAGAAATTTTTTGTAGCTCTCTGCCAGGCTATCCAGATTGATAATCTTGTGAGCCACAGAGAAAATGGGCACATTTGCAAATGATGTTCCTAGAATAAAGAAGTCGGACTAGGTGCCCTGCACCCTACTTCTCCAGGAAGCTTCCCAGACTTTACCAGCCCAGGCTAATTAAGCTCCTTTCTGGTCTTAGCATTCTTATTGTCTGCACCTTACAATTTAACACTTAGTCAGACCCAGCAGAACATTCCTCTCTAATTGTTTTGGGGGTGTATGTCCCATGTGGCAGGCAAGAAGATAATTTCCTCTGGAGCAGGAACTCAATCTTGGGAGCTCTGGTGACCTAGAGACCCAAAGAGGTAAACAGTTGTGCTGCCAACTCAAAGGCACGTGGTTCAAATCCAGCAGCTGCCCTGTGGAAAACAGATGGGCAATCTCCTCCCACGTGATTTACAGTTACATGCTGAGCCAAGCAAGTCACTTGGAAATGAGACTTCATAGTTTAAAAGATCTTTTACTTAGGTGATCACTTCCGGTCTGTCAGTTTGCTCTACAGAGGTAACTCGTGGTTGCTGTGATGCTGAACACTGTGACACTGATGTGCCAAATGGGAAAATGGTTACCTATGGTGGACAGTGTTTGGTGGAGCTCCCAGATTAAAACAGGCTTGGAAGCAGGAGTGGCATCCAGTTCTGAAATAACTTGCTTCCAGAAACTCTGTGAATTTAGAGAAATGATGAAAGTTATGAAAGTGTTCAGGTCTTTCATTCCTGGGGTTTCTCAAATGGAGGAAATTAACAACAAAACAACATAGAAGTGGGGGTATTTTAACACATCCATTTGCCAGACAATGACACCAGAGCTTGGAAGAGGTAAACAATCTATTTAAAAAAGAATAGCAGTGGGAAGATAGGCCTGAACTACCAGTTCACCTCCGGAGTCCCTCAGGGGCTCCAGGTGAAAGCAAAGCCCCAAGTGGAGAGAATGGGTGGGAGGAAGGGGCAGGGGGATTGACACATGCCTTTTCCTGGCAGAAATTTTGAGGAGGAAAAGGAACTGATGGGGTGATAGCCCTCATTTGAGGTCTACTGGGTCAGGCTTCACCAGGAGATGACCGGGCAAAACGTTACCATGCCACTTTTTTGGTTTCATCATCATTTCCTCACAAATTCTCCACCACACCATCACATCACACCCACACTTCTCTGTTCTTCCTGGACCTGTTCAGTCCCTTCAGGCCCCAACCCCTTCCATATGCTTCTACATGCCCCTCTGAAGCCACAGGCTTCACCCAGCAAACCTAAGGTCTCTGTCTCAGTTCATCATACAGATGCACGCAGATCCATCCATCCTCAACATCTGCTCGGAACTAAACTCTTAGCTTCTCTTGCGGTTCCTTGTGATTCTGGGAGATGGAGTTGCTGATTCTCTCACCCCACATCCCTCTGGACCCAGAGGTGGGTCAAGTTTTCTCCTCATTGCCACCTACTGGATCATCCTTTGTCAAACATGCCAGTTCTTTTGAGGATACAGCCACCGGCATATATTCACCCACCCCTTCTTCTAGCCTCTTGGATACTTTCTTCCTTCTCTTACATCATTTAGCTTCTGGCTCCATGGTCTTCACACCAGGACCCCAATTCTTATCATGTGCTAATGACTGAACTGAGTCCACAAGATGAACTTATCAATGCTTTGCCTCCCAGTCTCTTGACCTCATATTCTCCAGTGACTTTGACAATGATAATGACTCCCACACTTCCTTGCCTCTTAAACCATTAACTTCATTCTGAACCACATCCAAAGACCTCTAGCCTCCGGATGTCTAACAGAACTTTCTCATCTTCTTGTTTGACTGGGGCTGGTCTTTTGATAGTTTTTGGTGAAAATTTATAAATTGTGTTGGTTCTTCAATCATTCAATATATCTTTTTTTTTCTTCTTTTATCCCAGCCCCCGCGTTTTGTTTTATAACATTAATTGCTGACTGAATCTTGACCTATTTGACTCTTCCAGCCCATTAATGTCTGCTCTTTCTCTCTGATCACACATCCTATCAATCTCACTGCAGCCAAGACCCTCAGTGTCTCTGCCCCTGCAGTTCCCTCAGTTGTGAAAGAAAAGGAGCCACAATGTTCTCTGAGCTACAGCCAAGCTCTGCTGAAGGAAACCACACACCTTTCAAAGTTCAAAGTCACAGCCTCATGTGGGTTGCCTTGTCTTTCCAGCCCAGTCAGCTTGATCACCCACTTTCTACACTGACAATGTAGTTGCAGCTTATATGTTACACATTGGAGAAGCCATGGCAGCATTACGGAAAGCATTTTGTTCTGACAGTCTTTTTAAGAAAAGTATGCCACAACAATTTTGGCAATAGCATGTTTTACTAAGCTTTATATTCTAGTACAAGATGACTCAGTATGCTTACCACTCCCTCTGCACCTGACCTGGGGCCTGGACACCCATGAGAAGCTAGAAACAATAATGACAACCGAATATAAAGAAATCTCAATTGCAGACCACAGCAAACTTTGTGTAACCCTCATGCCCAATCTCTGCATATAACCCAACCTTTGCTTCCCCTCAGGGTCAGAACGGTTTGAACATTAGCTGACATTCTTGACTACGCACAATAAAAGGCTTGGTTAAATTCCCTAAACTGTAGCTGAACATTTAGAATCTCACATTTCAGCTATATCAAAGCCCTATAATCTTCACATTTCTCATCTGTTTTTGGTCACTGTGTCCCTCAGATGTCACAGAGTAAGAGGAAGTCATCAGGTAGAAAGAGTCTACTTTCTACACCAAATCTGCCTGCTTGGTGTTCCTTCAACCATCTCTCCTCTTACATAGAGGTGGCCCCTGTATGAGGTCAGTCTTTCCACCCTCATTGATGTTGTTACTAGGTGCCATCGAGTTGACTACCACTCGTAGCCATCCGATGCACAACAGGCAAAACTGTACTCTATTTTGCACGGTCCTCATGACTTCCACCATGTTCCAGCTCATTGTTGCCACCACTGTCTCTGGCCATCTCATTGACCATCTCCTCCCTTTCCAGCATGATGTAAGACAAACTTCCGTCATCCTTGCCTCCAAGAGGCATCCTGCTTACACTCCCTCCTAGATGTATTTGTTTCTTCTTTTGGCACCTCATGAGATATTCAAGACTCTGGCCTAGTGGTAGAGAAGATGTGCTGCTATCCCAAAGGCCTGAGGTTCAAATCTACCAGCTTCTCTGTGGGAGGAAGATGGACTATCTCTTCCTGAGCCATTGATTACCTCTGAAAACCCATCGGAGGGTCACCTATGCATCATTTACAACTCTACGGTACACAATAACAACTTCATTCATACTCTGCTTCTATCCCCTCCTATAGTCTTAGGAATCTATTGGGGGTTTTTTCTCTTTCTTGTACCTGCATCTCCCTGTTCTATATAGAATCTCTCCCAGCTATATTTAAGCAATCTCAAGTAGATGGTATACCAATTGATGTATTTCAGCTAACAGATGCTGACCTGGATGTGCTCACCAAGTTGTGCCAAGAAATCTGGAGAACAACCACTTGGCCAACTGACTAGAAGAGATCTATATTTGTTCCCATTCCATAGAAGGGTGACCTAACAGAGTGTGGAAACTACAGA
>NW_006399761.1:24288669-24293249 GCF_000299155.1 Elephantulus edwardii | reverse complement strand
GCTATGAGTCACAAACGACTCGATGGCATATAACAACAACTACAAGTTATTCTACCTAAAAGAGAAAAAAATATAAACCTACCACCAACACTACTTTGCCTCTGCCCTTTCACAGCCAAAACTTTTTGATGTTGGTCTCTTCCTTTGATCTACTGTCACTATATTTCCACGTAATAGTCTCTCCCCACTCTTACCCCCATATTTGCTCTCAAGAGTGATGGGCAGGGAGCCCAGACAGTGAGGCTTGTTCAAAATGTACCTACTTCTAGAGTACACAAACTCCGAGGGAGACTGGAAATAAAGTGTCTTATTCCCTTCCCTTCTCACTCACTTCTTACTCTGATTGTCCATCACCTACCTATCCCTTATACGCCATCAATGACTATGCCCTGTGGGAATCCCCCAAGCACTATGACCACTAAATTCAGTGGCCATTGTTCAGTCTTCATCTCATTTGAGCCTCTCAGCCATTCTAGTCTTTCTTCTTCCTTCTTATACTTCCTTCTTCTGGACTCTGGGCTTCCATATCCCCAAGCTCCTAGTGTTCCTCATGCTTCTCTGTCTCCTTTGCTATCAAGTTTGCGTCTGCCTAACCTTTAATGAGGATTCCTCAAGGGTTAATAACCCTTGACCCTCTTCTAGAAGGCAGTTGTGTTCGCCTCTATGCAGTCAACATTCACACCCTCCTCCTAGGATACCTCCTCCTTCCCAATGGATTCATCACAACTTGCAGTAGCCTCTCTTTTTTGTACGTGCCCCCAGACCCCTACAATTTTGCAGAAAATATCCTGCTTAAGCCTTACTTATGCAATACCTCCTCTTGGGTAATACTGTTGTTGTTATGTGCCATCAAGTCACCTGAGGCTCATAAAACTAGCAGAGATATGTACAACAGCTCTGAACTCTGCCCTATCCTGAGCCAGTCCTACTGTCTCTGTGGCTTCTACCCCATTATCCCAAGTGACTGTGTCAGTCCATCTCATCCCTGGTCTTCCTCTCCTGCGCTGTCCCTCCAAGCATGATGTTTTACTCCGAGGACTGGCCCCTCCTGGCAACATGCCCAAAATATGTGAGACAGACTTTCAGAATCCTTGCTTCCAAGAGACAACTTGGTTTCATGTTCTCCAGGACAGACCTGTTAGTTCTCTTGGTGGTTTATGGTATGTTCAAGACTCTTCTCCGGCATTACAATGCAAAGGAATCAATTTTTCTACTATCCTTGGTCATCTTGGGAAATATGCATAGTTAATAGACAGCTCAAGAAATCTGGAGAACAACCACTTGGCCAACTGACTGGAAGAGATCTATATTTGCTCCCATTCCAAAGAAGGTTGACCCAACACGGTGTGGAAATTATAGAACAATATCATTGGTATCACATGCAAGTAAGATTCTGCTGAAGATTATCCAAAAATGACTGGAACAGCACGTCAGCTGAGAACTGCCAGAAGTCCAGGCTGAGTTTAGAGGGGTCATGGCACTAGGGATATTGTAGCTAATATTAGATGGATCTTGTCTGAAAACAGGGAATACCAGAGGAATGTCTCTCTGTGCTTCATTGATTATGAAAAGGCTTTTGACTGTGTGGATCATAACAAACTGTGGCTGACTCTGAGAAAAATGGGAATCCCAGAACACTTGATTGTTGCTAATGTGAAACCTATACTTGGACCAAGAGGCAGTCATCAGAACAGAGCAAGGAAACACTGCATGGTTCAAAATTGGGAAGGGTGTTTGCTAGGATTGTGTCCTATCTCCATACCTTTTCAACCTGTATGCAGAACAGATTATCCGGGAGGCTGGGCTGTATGAGGAGAAGTGTGGCATCAGGATTGGTGGACGATCTAGCAACAATCTGCGTTATGCAGATGACACAACCCGGCTTGCTGAAACTGAGGACGACCTGAAGCACTTGCTGCAGAGGGTCAAGGACTGTACCCTTCAATATGGATTGAGGCTTAATATCAGGAGACAAATATTCTCACCATTGGGCCAGTTGGCAGCAGGATGGTTGGTGAAGAGACTGAGATTGTTCACAGCTTTAGTTTGTTTTACTCCATAGTCAACACTCTTGGCAACAACAGCCAGGAAATTAAAAGACGTATTGCCATGGGAAAGCCTGCTGTTAGGGACTTCTCCAAAGTACTGAAGAGCAATGGTGTCACTCTGGAGACTAAGGTGCGCCTGATACAGGCCATGGTTTTTGCAATCAGTTGTTATACATCAGAGAGTTGGACAATGACTAGGGAGGATAGAAGAATTGATGCCTTTGAGTTGTGGTGCTGGAGATGAATATTGAATGTACTATGAACTGCTAAGAAAATAAATATATTCATCCTAGAGAGGGTTAAACCAGGCTGCTCCTTAGAGGTAAGGATTCTGAGACTTTATCTGTCATACTTTGGACATGTTGTAAGGAGAGACCAGTCCTTGGAGAGGCACATCATGCTTGGGAGGGTGGAGGGACAGCACAACAGAACAAGACCATCTATGAGGTGGATTGATTCAATGACTGGGGTAATCGGGGTGGGTGTGTCAGAGATGATGAGATTAGCACAGGACAGAGCAGGGTTTAGGGCTGTTGTATACAAGGTCGGTATGAGTCACAAATAACTCGATGACACATAACAACAACAACAACAATAGACACCGCAAGCCTACCTGGACCACATGTCCATTTGGGAGGATTTTCTTGATTCTTTTCCAAAGGGTTTTCAAACTCAAGAGAAATCAGCAGAAACCTGGATGTTGTCCTTGACTCCTCCCCAAGCAATTGCCAAGCTTTCTTAACGTCTGCATCTTTCCATCTGCTTTAGTCCTTAGTCCAGATGAGTATCTCTGGTCCGAAGCAAGCTGAGCTAACTCAAAGGGCGAATGTATCTGGTGGTTTCAATCAGCTAGTGGCTCCATGGGAGAAAGATACCCTCCTGTTGTGATTTACAGCCTCAAAAATGAGTAGAGGGTTGCCATGAGTTAGAATTGACTCAAAGGCGGTGAGTGTGTGGTGTTGTTTTGTTGTCGTTAGTCCCAACAAAAATCGTATAACAAAAGTGTGCTGTCTTCACAGTCTCCCCCTTTCCCCTGTTCCTTCTTCAATTTGCAGTAAGACTGACCTTATGGAAAATATAAATTTGAACCTATGGTTCTTGCTTAAGAGCACTCAGCAGTGTAGCTGTTAAAACATTTAGTTGCTAACACGGGAGGGCAGTTCCTGCCTACCAGTTGCTCTGTAGGATAAAGTTGAGGCCAAAGTGCTTCTATAAAGATTTACGGCCTTGGAAACCCATGAGGGGCATTTCTAATCTGTCCTGGAGTGTCCCTACAAGCTGAAGTCAATTCAATGGTTGTTGTTGTTGAGGCGACTCATAGCGACCCTTTGAAGGAGAGTCCTTGATGCTTGGGTGCCTTTCATCCTCTCTCCAGGTTCATAGGGTTTCCAGAGGCAAGCTATTATGGAAGTGGATGCCACTCATCCTTCCACGCTTGTTTAATTGGGGAGCTCCACCCCACTCTCTGTCCGCATTGGGTAATCAACCATTAACGCATTTGACACATCAGTGTCACAGTGTTCAGCCTCACAGCAACCACAAGTGACTGCAGGATGGCAACTTGTACACCATGGCTATACGACCTAGAGGAATGTCTGCACAAAAACAATGAAAGACAGGCCCGAGGGCCGCGGATTAAAAGTCACCCACCTTGGTCACATCGATTTCTCTTCACTGGGCCAGCTGATCTCCCTCTCTCTCTCTCTGTTGATGATATTGTTGTTAAGTGCCGTCAAGTTGCAGGCGACTCATAGCGACCCTATGAAGAAGAGTCCTCGATGTTTGGGTGCCTTTCATCCTCTCTCCAGGTTCCCAATTCAATGGTAGTACACTTAAAAGACAAATAGATTAATAATTCTTTATCTAGTATACCAAGACCTTTGGCAGTACAAGGAGTTGTGATGGTAACCCAAAGGTCAAGCCTTGTTAGTGGTTCAAATCTACCAGCAAGATGGGCAATCTTCCCAGACGTCATTTACAGCTTCAGAGATCTGCTGGAGGGTTTTTCAGGAGCTGGTTCTGACTTGATGACAGTGAGTAAGTAGTGAGTGATGGTGAAAGATGCAGGTCCAAACCCAAGTGCAGGGATGAGAGCCAAGCTGGTATGGAATCTAGCATCGAGCACTCCCCAGAAGAACAGCGTAGCTGCTGCAGATACACTCCCAGCTGCATTAATTAATGGCACCGGGTGGAGAGGATGCCTTTATTTGAATATCTGGGCCTAGGCTGTTTTTGGCAGCTATGAAGGATGTAAGCTTTAATTTCCTTATTTCTATTGCCTATTGACATGTAACAGTTCCTCTCAAACCCCCTCGGTTGGCAATCCTGAAAGAAGAATAATAGGAGAGCTTTTAAAAGGGAAGAAATGCCCACAAGCAATTTGGAACAATAACAAAAACATTTGACCTCTAGTTTGATGGCCCCCAATATACCCTTCTTAAGGTGTCGTTGTTTCCTCACAGAAGCTAAATATCAAGGCCAATCTATTCTCTTAAGCTGATGGGCACGGATCCAGGAGGAATTATTATTATT
>NW_006399761.1:24286843-24288449 GCF_000299155.1 Elephantulus edwardii | reverse complement strand
ATTATTTAAAAAATTAATTTTAATTTTAATGAATGTTTACAGAGACTTTGGATTTCCATTTATTCATCGTTGCATTTTTCTCCCTCCCCACCCAATTCATTCTTCTCTTTGAAAAGTAAAAAAAAAAATTCTTTCATTTTTATACAATCCCTCCCCCAAAGTCCAATCCACTGTGCAGCCTTCATTCTGAACAGGAGGAATTCTTTTAACACAGAATGAAAGAAATGGCTCTATTTGCTTTCCAGGCTACAGGTTTTTGTTTTTCTGTGCAAACAAATGGAGTTTCCACATTTGCTTCTTTAGTGGTGCAGTGATTAAGCGCTAGGCTGAACCCAGGTGACCATTTGAAATCACCAGCTGTTTCCCGAGAGAAAGATGTGGTACTCCACTTCCATAAAAATCTCAGCCTAGGCAACTCTGCGGGGCAGTCCTAGTCTGTCCTACAAGATTAGGATCAAATGGGTGAGATTGGAATCGGCTGGTCACGCGATGGCGAGTTCTAATTTTATAAGGTATTAACTTTCTAAATTGTACAAGTATATAATGTAAGTGAGGAGGTACAAAATAGAAAGTGAATGAGGGCATGAAATTAATCTCTTCCTCCTGCCACCCTGGTCTACACTCAGGGTTACCCGCGGTTGACAGGCGGCGTGCATCTATGAAGACATTTCCTTACAAACATACACAAATCCGTTTCCTGGACTGGACGTCAGTCGCAGTTTTGGGAGACTGTGTGAGCAGTGTGAAAGCACAAAAGAAAGGTGGGAAGGCTGCAAACCCCAATCTTTCCAGATCCTTTGACTCAGAATTCCTGTTTGGGGAGGGGCGCGCCCACGTGGTGCCTCCAGCAGTTCCCTTTTTGCCGGCGCAGAGCTGGGATCTCAAGGCCCTGTAGCCTAGTGGCCCGGGATTCCTCCCACAAGAGAGACCCTGGCTCTTTGGGCTAAGCCGCAGGTGAGAAAGGAAGGCTCTCCTAAAATGTGTCCTTATTCTTTGGTCTGATAATTAAGAAGGAATCTTAGATAAGGAGCGAGGGAGGGGGTGCAGGGACGGGGTGCAGGGACGGGGCGGGGGTAAGCTCATTCTCTGATGGCAGGGGGGCTTATCAGGGGGACCTCCAAAGTTGTGTCGACAGTGGCCCGGGCTCACCTTTGAGATCTGGCTTTCATTGGGGTCAGGGTGGGAAAGCATTGCTCTCAGAAGGCCCCTTGACCCTCTTTAAATGTCATGGGGCATTTGAAACGCTGCAGCAGAAACTGGGTGCAGAGGAGGGAACCTAGCTTTGGCCTTGATCCTTCTCCCAGCTGAGCCTTTCGCTGGGGGCCGAGCCCGGCGGTCGGGAGCTCACAAGCCAGGGGGTCGGAGGGGCGCAGTCTGGGGAGGTCAGGGCTAGCCAGGAACTGAATCAGGCCAAGAGGCCACCCGTCTCTGCTCCGGTGAAATGGTTAGTTCCCAGCATCCGACCAGCGGCAAGAAGGGCCAAGCGCAGCCGGGCGTATTTTGACTATAAGGCAGTTCTTTTGAGTTCCGAGCCCTGTTTTCTCGATCCTGAAGGGGGTCTCCCTTCTCACAGTTTAAGCCTTTGCTTCCCAGGTGCCGGCACTAG
>NW_006399761.1:24227319-24286370 GCF_000299155.1 Elephantulus edwardii | reverse complement strand
AGGGCGCGCGCCAGCCGGGGTGCACCCCCTTCTCCCTGGCCTCCCTCGGCGCCTCCCGGGCCTGCGCCGCCTCCTCGCGCCGGGCCGCCCGCTCGCGCGCCCCAGTCTCACCGGGACCCCGCCCAGCCTCCGCCCGGCCCCTCCCGGGATTCCGGCTTCTGACTTGCGTCCCCGCCGACAGATCGGGGCCCCTGCGCGCCCCCCGCGCCTTCCAGGGGCCGGCTTCTGAGCCTTTTGCCTTCTGCGACACCCCCCACCCCTAGTCTAGGGACCTCCTTCCCCCGCTGCACCCCAACTTCCGGAGGAGCCCGCGTTGGGAGGTTGGAAGTGTTGCGTAGGGGGGCGCGTTAGGGTCCGGCGTCTTCACCTGGGGCGCACGGACGTTTTGGGGACTGGGCGGCGTGTCGTTTCGGGGTGTCTCACCTCCTCCCCCTACTGCGCCTGGCTCGGGTGCCGCATGGGGAGATCAGGTGTTTGACGAGCCGGGCGCCTCCAGCAGCCGCTCCCCACCCGACACCCCAGGCCTGCGCCCGCCACCTCCGGTCTCCAGAAGGCTGTTTTCTGCGAAACTTAGGGAGAGGCTTTTGCTTTGACCTAAAAAAAAAAAAATTCCACTCCGTCTAAGTTGAATGATTAACCAGGCTGCTTGCCCCAGAGATAGAAGGGGGGCCATGCGGGGAAACGGGGACGACTGCAGCCCGGCCGTGGCGCGGGGAGAGCGGGTTCCCGCAAAGCAGCGCGCGGAAGGTGCAGAGGCAGCGCCCCGAGGGGCCCCATCACCCCGCGCTCACCCCGGGGTGCAGCTTCAGGGGGAGAGGCTACCCTGGTCCCACTCCCCCCAGTCCCCTCCTTAAGTGTGGAGGGAGGGCTCTGATGTCATAGCGCAGAAACTCTGAAAAAATTAACACATTTATAACCTGGATTGGCCAGTCCTTTTTTCCCCCCCTCTCTTTTCCCTGCCAGCCCCCCTGGCCGCCCCGATCTCCCCAGCTTCGATTGTTTTTAGAACAATGGTTCCGTTTTCTCCTGCCGCTCTCACTTGTCAGCTCCTTCCCGTAGATGCCAGTTTGCCGAGCCAGTTTTGGTGGATGTAGGTTTCCACTTGTTAATAACAAATAATTCCAGCCATTTGTGGCCCGCGAGGCGCTGGGACGGTGACCCACCCTCGTGGCCGAAGGTGCTGTGCTGGGTCCATCAGTTTTGACAGCCTGACCCTGAGAAGGAGACAAGGACGACAGGGCCTTTACTTCTTCCACTGGCCAAGTTCCGCACGTTTGCTTCATCTGAATAGAGGCGCTTCCTTAAGCCAAGTGGAAATTGTGAACCCATGTGCTCCTAGAGAGAATTTTGAGAGCTTGAAGCCTTTAAAGAAGCTACTTGGGTAGACCTTCTTCCCCCCTCGCCAGCCTTTTAAAGATGTTTTTAGCTTTGGATTTTCTGTTTGAAATGACTTTTTAAATTTAGAATATTGCTTTTCCCTTTAGGGAATCTCCCTCTTCCTGCTGTATTTAGGCTTTGCAGATGGCCTGTGTATGATGTAAGGCTTTACGCTCCATAAAAGTCCCCACTTCCCACCCAGCCTCACTGTTGAGACCAGTCTTGATTTTGCCACATTCTTTTGAGTGACTTTGAATAAGTTATTATTATTATTTTTTTTTTTAATCTGAGCTTCATTTTCCATATCTTCTTGTAGGAATGGTACTGTCTTGTCTTCTGTACAAGACCATTTTTGAGGATGAAATAGGATATTGTTTTTGAAACTCTTACTCCTTGAACCTTGAGAGTCAGGAAATGCTCAATGAGGAGTAGTCATTGCTGTAATGAATAAAAAATGAAAAGTATAAAAACTAATTTTATTATTAATTTAATAATATAAAATCTTAGACTGACATGAGCAACATATTTCAGGTTTTTAAAAAAAGTCACAGATTTTTTTTTTTTAAATCTAAGGAATGAGGTAATCCTTTGAGTAAAATGAACCTGATTTGCTTGTTGTAAAAAATAGTTTATTTTTCTTAACAGATTCAGATGGAGGCATGTGATTTTTAAAGATTTCTTTGTTTAAATAATAGTGGTATACATTTTTCTGGTTCTGAAGTCTAGTAAAGTTATACTGAAATAAGAAAGTGGAACTGATCTTTCATACTTGAGTTTTCAGTGAGTTAGAATTAAGTTTTAGCATATTAGGAAATGAATCAGTATCTTAAAAATATTAAGCCTTATTGCCTGGTGAGCTGTTGGGAAAATAGAAGATTTTTCTGGATTTAAAAAAAAATGTTTGGAATCCTTTTCATTTTCTTATCAGTTAAATAGTTGGGATATCTTAATTAAATCTAAATATGATCTAGGTATCATGCCTAATAAATATTAACTCTCAGTTAACATTTATTCAGTGAATAAAGTTGTTCTTGTCTTGAATAAATGAAAGATTTCACAACAAGAACAAAAAATGTTTAGGGTTTTTGTCAGCTGATGGAAGAGTAAGAGGAGGTTTCTTACAACCTTATTGTTTTCTAGTAATGCAGGTTGGTTTTTTTACCCCATAATGTGGAAGTGCTGACCTAGGACTCTGAATGTGCTAGAAGTGCTGTATGTTCTTATGGTCACCATTTTCTTGTGGGTTCGGTGAAAGTTTACAGAACAAATCAATTTTCCATATAGTAATTTATGTACATTTTGTTTGATGATATTAGTTGTAATCCTGTCTCTGTAACAGCTCTCTTCCAAGTGCCTTATTCCCTGGAGTCCCTGTTTCTGTTCACCCATCACCCCTAACCCTCCTTTCCTTCTGCATTTTTGTCTTTGAGCAAATGCTCCTCTTTGGGTCTGTGGTTGATGGTTTAAGGGGTGCATTCCTCACTTCAGGGGTGTGGTGGTTCACTGTAGGAGCTGTATGTTCTTGATGCAAGGACTCAGTGCTTTTCATCATTTCTTGTTTGAGAAAAACAAAATCAAACACAATATTCCACTCTACTTAATTTTTTTGACATTTTTATTGCATGATTTGTTAAAGACTTTAAACCTTCTTAAATGGACAGGGTTTACTTTTTAAACAGTGAGATTCTTGTAGTTGGGATTGGTGTGGCGTTATGTAATCTATTGCAACACAGCCAGCCAGTGGCACTATAAACTTATCATTGCTGAAAAATTCTTGTAAAGGCCTTTTAGTCATATATATATGACTAAATATATGACTCCAGGTGAAATGTTAGTTAGGCCTGTCAGCTATTTTTGGTGTGTACAGAACATTAAAACATGACTTGAACTAGGGTCTGATAATTTGAGAGTGGTGTTTCCTGGCTGCATAATTGAAAACGATTTCTGTAGAGTTGAGTCAGACCATCCTTAGGTTTCTGAGATTGTAAATCTGCTTTATCTTCCTCTGAGGAAGGTAAAATAGTGGGTGGATTTGAAATGCTGCCCTTTCTGGTAGTAGCCCAGCACTTAACCTAAGACACTACCAGCGTTCCTTTTGTATAATTGAAGAAAGACCACATATACCCAACAGGTGTGGATCCAGCTGCCTTCCTCTATACCCACCCCCAAAGTGGGATTACTGTTAGCAGTGCTTGCCAAATGCACCTCAGAATTGTAGGATGAATAAATTCCTCTCTCAGGAGAGGCAATTACTGTTTGAATAAGAGGTGCGTGTTAAGTGTGGGGCAAGGCTTTGAGAGAATTGATGTAATGATTTCATCATCACTCAGCAGTAGTGAGGCTTTGCCAATCTGAACAAAGCTTTCATGAGAAGAACTGGTTAATTGATGGGCAATTTGTTATGTGTGGCCCCGTTACTTTACTGATTGAAAAAAAAAAAATTTGTTTTGATTTTACCCAGCAGCATTCCTTTGGCCCCTGCTGTTTTATGCCCTTGGCTTGCCGGCATTGTCTTTTTGCTTTTATCTTAATTTTTGGTAACAAAGTCCAAGTTTGTTTTGAGATTCAGTGTTGCTGATAAAATGTTAAACCTGCTTATGTCTTGAACTGTTTTGTGTAATTTTAGCTTTAACTGTTACGGAAAACTTTTTTCTTTTAAGAACTTTCTTAGGATTTTCCCTCTATAAACATTCCCTTATAACTCCCTGCTGTGGTATTAGTTCTGACTCATTGTGACCCTGTGGGGGAAGTTAGAATTGTCCTGTAGCGTTTCCAGGGTTGAAATCTTTACCAAAATAGATTGCCACATCTTCTGAGGAGCAGCTGGTGGATTCAAACCACTGAACTTTCCAGTTAGTAACTGAATACATGAGCCACAACGCTACCAGGACACCATCATTCCCTTTTAGCGGAGTTTAAACTTTTTGTAAGTGACCCTTTGCTCAACAGAACAAAACACTGCCTAGTCCTTTTCTAGTCTCTGCTGCAACAAAGGTTTTCTTCATTTTCACTGACCTTTTCCTTTAGCACATCATGTTGTGTCATCCTGCAACCGGTCTCTCCTGGTCACACCGCTTAGTTTACGTGAGAGAAACCCTAGGCCTAGGGGCTTCTCAGGAGCACTCTGCACACCTATGCTCAGTTTGTTGAGTCAGCCCACAATGTGCAGGCATCAGTTAGTTCTTCAGTCTTCCTTATCCCTTGTCCAGCTTGTGTGTGTGTGTGTGTGTGTGTGTGTGTGTCTTTGTTGTTATGTTCCGTCGCTTGTGACTCATAGTGACCCTATGTACAACAGCCCTAAACTCTGCTCTGTCCTGTGTCAATTGCACTGTCTCTGACACACCCATCCTGATTACCCCAGTCACTGAATCAATCCACCTCATAGAGGGCTTTCCCCTCCTGCGCTGTCCCTCCACCCTCCCCAGCATGATGTCCCTTTCCAAGGACTGGTCCCTCCTTACAACGTGTTCAAACTATGTTAGACTTGCCTCCAAGGAGCCGTCCGGTTTAACCCTCTCCAAGATGAATCTGTTCGTTTTCTTAGCAGTCCATGGTATTTTCTTGGCAGTCCATGGTACACTCAATACTCTTCTGCAGCACCACAGCTCAAAGGGTGATTGACAGTTTTAACACCAGAACCACATCGTCTTTTGATTTTTAACACTTTAAAAAAAAAATAAATCTTTTGTATCCTATTTGTCCAATGGAGTATGTATGATTTCTTAATTACTGCTCTTATGCTCATTGATTGTTGTGTTGATCAAGTAAAAAAAAAAGAATCCTTGACAACTTCAGTATTTTCTCCATTTATCATGTTGTTTCCTACTCCAGCTGCGAAGATTTTTTCTTTCTAGTCATCCATACAAAGGCTGTAGTCTTGACATGTTTATCAGCTGATGCTTCAAATCATCTTTGCTTATTCATGATTATTTAATACTGATGTTTTCTCAATATAGTCAAACTTTTGGATTATTTTCTCAGCATACAGACTGAGTAAGTGTAGTTAAAAGACAAACACCTTTTTTCCTGGTTTTAATCTGTTCTGTCTAAACTTCTGTTTTTTTCTTGGTCTTTGTATGGTTTCTGCAGCCCACAATTAAATGTTCTGGAGTTTCTGTTCTTTGTCATGTTGTTCATAATTTGCTACAGGCTTTGCATAGTCAGACAACCTTTGCATAGTCAATATAACACAGGTAAATTACTATTTGGTATTCTCTGCTTTCAGCCAGATCTGATGTCAGCAGTAATATCCTTCCTGCCAGTCTGTCTTCTGGATCTAGTTTAAGTTTTTGGTTAAAATTTTTTTAAATTTTGCCTGTTATGTTACATCTAATTTAAAAATAAATGTTGCTGCATTCCTTTGAAAATTACACACAATATAATTTTACTTCTCTGTGATGCGAATGATACTGTTTAATAATTTCCACATCCTGTTGGATCATCTTTTTCTAAAATTGCCATGAATAGGGAGCTCTTCCAGTTGGTTGGCCAGGTATCTAGCTGCCTTCTGAGTTTCTTGGCATTGACTAATCATTTCTTCCTATGTGCTTACAGAGGGACAGTTCCCAACACCAGGAAATAATAATTTTCCACTTTTCATTCTGTGGCATTTTAAAGCAGGTATTACTGTCTCAGAGACTTCACTCAGATGTGATTAGGATGTTATGTTGCATATCAGAATATTCTCTAAAGCTGACTATTCAAGGTAGTGTGATCAGATTGTGCCGAGAGGCCCTATGGAGGTTCAGTATTTAAGAGTAACAGTGTGCACGCAGAACAGGATTTTTGTTTTTAACTTGAGGTGTAGTATACTGAGGAATATGTAATAAGCACTCATGTTTAGTATACCACTCATGAATGTGTGATCTTAGTACAGAACATTTTCTGGACTCTAGAACGTTCCTTCGGGATTGCAGCGCAGCTTCTTACCACTAGGCCACCAGAGCTCCCTTCTAGAAGGTTCCTGATGCTCCTTTCTTGTTACTCTTGTTTCTATCATCATATATTGACTTTGCCTGATTTTAACGCCATGTAAATGAAGTTATATAGAACCACACTGTAAATAACCTTTTGTGAAAGAGACCTGTAATTGAATTCCGTTTTTGCCACTTCCTCTGTGCTGGTGGACAAGCTCCTCCCTCTCTGAATGTCACTTTTCTCCCATAGAAAATGGGAACATAAGCCCCACCCTATAGGATATATTTTTTGGAGAAGAGTGACATGATATTCCAGCTTACAACATGTGTTTCCCCTTTTAATTCTATTAAAAGATGAAAACCTGTTATATTGACTATTTTAATAAACTGTCTACAAAGTTATGTAAGCCTTCTGTTGAAAGTTCGAGACCAACTGTTTGTTAATTCAGATTTGTTGGCATAACATGGAGTTAAGTAAGTTGGGGTCTTTTGATCCCCTGTTGCTTTTAATGACATTTTCTTTCTAGGCTGTGAAAGGACAAGTCACTTAAATGTCCTGTTCAGAGCTGTTTGTCCCCTCTGACAAGGGAGCCAGATGAGAGCTGGTTCATGCCTCTTGTGAAGCTGGTGGGAGAGTTTATTTTAGGTAAGAGGCATCAGCAGATGCCTGCGATGCTCAGCGCTTCACTTACTGATTTTTGTTTGACATTTTAGCAGTGAGAGCACAGGGCTACCTGTAAATTGTAAACATTGGGTGCACATTTGAAATGTTACCTTTCAGATTTTACCATCTCACTGCATCATGTATTCGGTGGCCTCATGTCCCTAGTCTGTATTTTCTTTTGGCTACTGTTTTGGTTGCGTATTTAAATTTTTGGACATTCCTTTTTTTTTCCCCTCCTTTTTTTTTTTTACAGCATATTCTTTCCATTTAATTTCTCTCCCTATTCATTCATTGTGGACACATTCTTTAAATGCCACGTGGATGACGCTTTGGTGCTCTTCCTAAAAAGAATTTTAATGTTTATTTAGAAAAAAATGCAAAGATTCCAAAATTCTAAAAAGAATTTTAATGTTTATTTGGAAAAAAATTGTAAAGATTCTGAAGAGAATGTTAATGTTTATTTGGGGAAAATGTAAAGATTCTAAGATTCTAAAGATAATTTTATGTTTATTTAGAAAAATTATCAAAGGGAAAAAGTTTTAAGAATTCCACCCTCTCTTAACCCTGTTGTTAAATAATGTTTACAGTGTTGTTACCTGTTTGCTTTATTGCTTCTGTACAATTCTAGGAGGACTTTAGGAAAAATGACACCCCCCCCCCCCACACACACACACTTTATGCACATTTACAGATGGAGGTGCCTGTGGCTTTGAGGCCTGGGTTCAAACTCATTTGCACTCCGGCCTCTGCTCATGACTGTGTCAACGTCAGAAACCAAGCAGGTTCATCCCTAAACTCCTATCAGAGGAGGCCCTGGCCTTCAGGACACAGTCCCTGAGCCTGAAAACCTGTCCTGTGAACCTCCGTTTTCAGTACAGTGAAGACAAGACATGGAAAACATTGACTACTTCAGGTGTAATACAGAGACATTGATTATGATTTTCATGCTATCCAGCCATTCTCACAACCTCTCCTCAAATTACCTCACTGCTGTTAACATAAAACCAGTTCCTGCCTAAGGAAAAACTTCCATACCTCTCAGAATCCCTGGAGTCTGTATTTGAGCTTATTTCATGTTGATTAAGGGAGCTCTGGGGCCTAGTGGCAAGAAGCTGAGCCGCAGTCCCTAAGATTCGAGGCCACCAGCCGCTCCGCAGGAGAAGGGTGGGCAGTCTCCTCCTGTGTGGTTAACCGCCTCTGAAAACCCTGCAGAGGGTCAGCTATGGGTCAGTTCCGACTTGATGGTACACAACAACAACAAAACAACTGCTGGGCCCTGTGTGGATTGAAGTGTTTCAGACGCGAGCCCTCCAGGAGGTGGCAGGGTAGTGGAGACTCCAGCTGGGAAAAGGTGTGAGCAGTTGGGGACACTCTCAAAGATGAAGGACATCTCAGGGCTGCAGAAGGGAGAGCACACGCAGTCACGAGATCTCAGGATGTGTGCTGAGGGAAACTGGGCTTGACATGCAGGGGCCTTGGAGGGCCATGACCTCAGTCAGCCTTGTGAAAAAGCGAGTTGTTGAGGTGGTGGGGACCCACTGAGAGTTGTCTTGGTGGGGAGGACTTGGTGACGCAGGATCCGATGTGGGTTTGGATAATGACTTGAGCCAGAAAGATGAACAAGAGCCCTGGGTCATGGTGGTGGTTGTTAAGTGTTGTCGCATTGTCTTTGACCCAGAGTGACCCTGTGTACAACAGTTCTGAACTCTGCCCTGTCCTGAGCCAGCTTTATTGTCTCTGACACACCAATCCTCATTGTCCCAGTCACTGAGTCAATCCATCTCATCAAGGGTCTTAACTCTGTCACCACCCTCCCAAGCATGACGTCCCTCTTTGCAGCATGTTCACAGTATGTCTGATGGAGCTTGAGAATCCTTGCCTCCAAGGAGCAGCCTGGTTTCATTCTCTCTAACACAGACCTGTTTGTTCTCTTAGCAGTACATGGCCTCCCCAAACCCAGGCTCTCTGCTTCCCATTTCTCCACTGCCCTGGTTTATTTTTACTAAGAAGTTAGAAGGTTCCTTTAGAAACGTCAAATTCCCTGTGCATAGACTTCTACTGGTTCCCATCTCCATCAGCATCAAAAGCCCAGTTTCTTATGTTTCCTTTAAGCCACTTTTCTGACAGCCTTCCTCTTTTCTTTTCCTCCCTGCCAGTTCACTCCATCCCACTGCCCCCACCTGCCCCTGTTCAGGAACAGAGCAGCCACTTCCCTGTCTTGGGCCTTTACATGGGCTGACCCTCTGCCTGAAATTGTCACCCCACTCCCAACCCTCAGGTGTCTGTGGCCTTTCTCCGGTTACCTTATTTAAAAAGTAACCTTATCCAAACACCTTACCCTGCTTATTTTTGTCTTGATACTCCTCAACCTTAAAATTGACCACATTGCTTTATTCTTGTCGTTTCTCGCTATGAAATATAAACTCCCTGGAGTTTTGTCCATTTCGTTCATTGCTCCTTTGAGAGCCACTTTTGGTACACAGAATATCACTTACTAAGTGTTTGTTGAAGGAGGCCACTGGGTTAGTTTTGTTGTTTGTACTCTTGAGTTGGGACTGACCCATAGCAGTAAATCACATAGGAGATATTGCCCGTAGATTCAGCTGGTCGATTCAAAACATGCACCTTTGTGTTGGCAGCGCTGTTCCTTACATCTAAGTCACCAGTGGTGGGAAAATGCTGAGAAGGGCAGAAACGGTACAGGATTAAGTTAAGCATGTGGGTATGTTATTTGAAAGGGGATGAAAGAGAAAAGGATGCTGATGCTGTGGGAGGTAGGATTGGAGTTGGAAACCTTTAAGGACGGATTGGATATGGATGCCCTGGGGCTCTTTTGCTTATAGGATTGTGGTGGTTCTAACCATGAGTGTCTTAAAGAGAAGTCAAGAGATAGGACTTGGATGCGAGGGATGACCCATCACCCAGCAATAAACTCAGTCTCAACAGTGTAGATTCTCAAAAGTGCCTGATTTTGTTGTTGTTTACTGAAGCTTTGTCTCACATACTTTGAGTCTATTGCCAGGAGGGACTAGTTCTTGCTGAAGGACATCATGCTTGGAAGAGCATAGGAGAGAAAGACCCCGGATGAGATGGATAGACACAGTAACTGGGGTAATAGGGGCAAGTCTGTCAGAAGCAGTGGGATTGGCTCAGGACACAGCAGGGTTCAGAGCTATTGTGCATAGATAGGGTTGCTATGAGCTGTGGTCGACCTGTTGACACATGACAGTAGGGGTAGGGTAAGGCCAGAAGCTTTGCGCTGACGTGTTGGAGAATAGTGCTGAATATATCAGAGACTTCCTGAAGAACAGAGCTGTCTATGTCTTGGGAAAAGTGCAGCCAGCGCTGTGGTGTTGGAGAAGAGTACTGAATATCCCATGGACTGCCAAAAAATGAACAGCTGTATCTTGGAGAAGGGGTAGCCAGAGTGCTCTTTGGAGGTAAGGATGGCAAAGCTTTGTCCCTCATACTTATGTTGGAGAGGCTATTCCTTGGAAAGGGATATCGTGCTTGGAAAGGTCAACAGTCAACAACAGAGAGGAAAATGCGTGCCCCAGTAAGATGATTTGACACAGTGACAACAGCAGTGGGTTCAGGTGTGTCAGTGGTGATGGGGATGGCCCAGGAGAGCTCAGAGTTTAGATCTGTTGTCCATGGGCTCACTGTGGTTCTTACTCAACTCTTCAGTACCTAACAACAGCAACAATACAGCCTGAAGCAAAGGCTGTGAAGGTCAGGAGAACCAGTAAGAGATTCCGGGGGCTCCAATGGTCCGGAACTTGGGGTGAGGGTGAAGGTGGTGGACCAGTTATATTGGATGCCCTGGCAAGCCAAGATTGTGCAGGACCCGTTAGCTTCTAGAGAGGAAAGAGCTTGGGAAGGTGGCAGAGTAGGGAGAGAATCTTGTACCTGGAGCCACTGGGTGCGAGGGGAGGTCTCAGGAGTGTAGATTATTGGCTCTGAGCCCCGGGGAGCAGCTGGGCCTGCCCTGGGGACAGACATCCTGGGAGAGAGTGACCCTGTACACGGGACACAGACATTGCGGAGGCCTCCAGGGAAGTAGGTTTTGGTCCCAGAAGTGAGATCAAATATCTTTGTAACCTTGGTAACCCACATGACTTCTGTTTACCCCAACCTGTCGTGGTGGTTATTGTTTTAATCAGGTGGAATGGGGCCATGGTAACAGTGCACTGTGGATCTGAAACGTGTTAAAGACACAGCATTTGTGCTTTAGAATGTTGTCATTGTTTTTGATTGTCTCTGAAAAGCACTTCACATCCAAGTGCGTCTATGCTAGTCTGTAGCACAATCATGATAAAAACAATCCCCTTCACTTGATACTTCACTTCTCTTGATGCGTTCAGAATCATAGATCCATCTGACGTTGAAAGAGTCAAATGGGTTTGCCACAAATGCTGTCTTTTCTAAAATATTTGAGTTTGTGACGAATAGATATATTTTACATTTACTGTTTTATGGTTTTTATTCCTGTGATTCAGTGAGACACAGCCTTCTTCTTTCTCTTCTCTCCCTTTATCACATAAGGCATTATTTTTTCAAATGAACTTAAATTCTCTCTGATGAATATCCCTGTTTTTTAATGGGATGTTTCTGTCTTGATTCCCTCCCACCCCCAATAGGTTAATTTTTAAAGCAAGTCTTTATAGTGGAAAATTCCAGGCCACGTGCAAATGCAGGGAATGACTTAGTGAAAGATTTAATGAAGCCTCAGGGATTCCCTCACCACTTGGAGCTAGAGCAGGGTCACCCATCTCCCCAGGCCCCACTCATGACCAGGGTCCTGTAGGCTGCACCCTTCCGAGTGGAGAGCCAGGTCCACAGGAAGTCCTCTGTGTACAGATAGACGTGACTCTGGGAGTGAATTGGGTCATCTAGTGGACAGAGGAGATTCCTGAAGTACCCACGTACAAGGAGCCATGTGTGAGGTATGTGTGTGTATATAACAGTCTTTGAAACAGTGTTGGCCAGTGTCCACACGTGGTGGCTCCATGGAGTTTCTGAGGCTGTAAATCTTAACCGAAGCCGACTGCCACCTCTATTGCAGGACAGAATGGGTAGTGGGTGTAAACGACACGCCTTTCAGTTCGTGACCCAGTGTGACCCACTGTACCACCACAACTCCGATGGTAGCAGTGCTGATGTCCTTCAAACTGAGGAGACTGGTGGAGATTTAAAGCTCCTGGTCAAAGAGGCCCTGTTTGATGTTGTGCAGTAGTGGGCACAGATCTTGAGCAAGCAACATGTTCTCGTTATATTCACTGCACACATTTCCCTTGGCAAGTGGCCAGAGGAAGCTATTATATGTTAATATTTCACCTCTTCTTTTGAGTTTTGTAGACATCATGTTTTGGTTGAGCACCTCCCCCTTTAGCGGAACATTTAGATAAAAGAGCAAAGACACAGGTCTCTTAGGGGCTGTGTATTTGAAATCCATAGGATTGACTGTGATGTTCAAAGAAACGAAACTTAAAAACCAACCGTCCTCAGGCACCTGTCAGTCATTTGCTGACACTGAGCCGGCGTTTGAGAAGGGGAGGAGAGGCCGGGGGGGAACTCTGAGTGATGCGAGCTGGGAGAAAAGCGAAGGCATTCTGCCTGCTTGGCACCCTGCTTCGAGGCCAGGTCAGGGGGCACAGGCGGTGGGAGTCCTGGATTGCGAGAGTTCTGGATGTTTCCACATATGCGGCCACCCTGGGTGATGTGTGTGTGCACGCCAGTCGCTGGAGTCTTCTGACTGTATTCTGGACTCCAGAGAAGAGGCACACCATGGGGGCTGGGGGAGCTGGGGCCTCAAGTTAATTGGATACATAATGTCTGTGAGGGGTGGTTCTTGATTCTTAGTAGTTGGGGTTCTGTAGATGAGGCCCTTCATATCACTGCGCCCTTGAGGGGGACATGGGCGTAGTCCCTCAGGGTGGAGGAGAATGGAGTCTCAGCTCAGTTAAGGTGGGAAGATTACTTTGGGAGATCTTGGTGACAACTTCCTCTTCTAGTTTTGGGGGATCCTGAGTACCAGTAGGAGAGCATGAAATCCATGCAGGCGATAAATCCAGGGAGGACTTAATAAGCCTTTAACGATGGAAGTTGAATTCAGAGGCAAGAGAAAGGGCGTTGTATGTAGGCTGAGAGGAGCCTGCGTGACCAGAGGTGTGGGATGTGATAGCAGATGTGTATTGGGGAACACTGGTGGCTGAAGCAGCAGAGGTTAATGAGGCACCTGTGGAGTTGGGGGTCCTTGTAGTTGAGGGAGAATGGGTGGAAGGCCTCCCCCTCATTTAGGAACAGCCCCAAGATGAAGGAGGGAGGGATGCAGGAGTGGGAAGGGAACGAGGAGGAGCGGGGAGGCCTTGTGCAGGGCGAGGACCTTAGATAACGTTGGGACCCAGACCTGAGCCTTACACCCTGAGGGGCTCTGAGGGTCGGAAGGTTTGCAGCCCAGGTCAGGGCTCGGGGAGAGTGCTTAATAAGGATGAGGATGTCCACTGACCCTGCACCCTATCAGCTGTGCGGGTCCACGCTGGCTGCATTTGGGCAGAGGTTAGGATGGGGGTCCCAGGCTGGGGACAGCTGGGGTCCTGCTCCCTCCCTTCACTCACCATCTGTAGCCTCTTCATCGTCTGTTTACTTCTCTGTAAAGACCAGTTGAGACCCAGAGACAGTTCATAACACGTGGTTAAGTCTCTGGTCAGCTGGTGGACATTGAGGTATGCAATTCCTAATTTGTTTTGCAGTAAGAAAGAACATTCCTGAGGACCTCATCCCACGTCTTCACTTGTCATTTATTTCTTCCCCCAAGATGTCAAATCATTGGCTTCCCTGTTGATTATTTTTATACAGGCACATCGTGGCACTAAACCACATTGTTTTAATATTATTATTATTATTATTATTATTATTATTTAATGCACATATTTAGAAGAGCAAGTTACCCCACAGCTGCTCCTTTAAGAGGTTCTACCTGGGTGGACAGAGGGTCAGGGGCTCCTGGAAAGGAGGCCGAGGTACTGCATGCGTCTCCTGGTAGAGTGGGTCGCTGACAGGTTGACCCTCAATTCCTAGTAACCCCATTCACAGCAGAGCAGAACACTTGTCAGGCCGGCGCAACCACCATGATTAGTTGCGCATGGATTGTTGAGCCATTAGAGTTTTTTTGTTGTTTGTTTTGTTTTTATATTTTTGAATTGTGATTTGAGTGCAGGTTTACAAAGTATATTATGGTTTTGGGGCCTGTGTGTGTTTAAATAATTCATGCATATTTTGTTCCATACCATTGATTACGATACTCAGTGTTTGATCGTCCAATCCACTTTGTCCCTCACATTGGACAGTCTTAGTCTGGAAACAGTTTGGCATCATTGGATGTGACTCCCAAATGGGGTTGTATGATGTGCATTGACCAGATATGAAATCTAGTTCTCCCTCATGGGAGGCAAGAACGCCTCCAGTGGACCACACTGACCCCCGTGGTGCCTGTTCTCTTTAAGAAGATTTATCCTGGCAATATTCGTCCAGACAGTTAAGAATTTGAACATCAACAGTTAAGAATTTGAACATCCCCAAAGCAATTTGTTACATTGCTTAAACACAGAGGCAGTGGGATCGATTTAAACATCTGTTGTCGTTTTGAAAGGTGATTATTTTTAATATCTGCCATTTGTCAGTTTGCCTTTCTGTGGTGGCTTGCCTGTTGCCGTGATGGTCCGAGCTGTGCCAGCAGTATTTCCAACATCAGCAGGCTAACTCTGTGGAGGAGAGATTTCAGCAGAGCTTCCACATGAAGCCAGGCTAGTAGGGAGGACTTCAGGATGATTTACCGTGGGAGAAACTGCCCGATGAATGGAAGGAAACCTTATAAATGCAGCGTTGGAAGGTGAGCCCCTAGGGTTGGAGGGCACCTAAGATACAGCTGGGCAAAAGCTGCCTCCTCATAGTACAGTTCACCCTAAAGAGAACTCATGGAGTGAAGAGTTTAAGACCTTCACGTGCTTCTGTGGAGAGGCTCCAAATGAGAGCAGCTATTGTCGTTGTTAGGTGCCATCGAGTCGAGCACAGCTCATAGTGACCTTGTGACCAACAGGTCTGAACCGGGTCCTATCCTGTGCCATCCTCACAGTCTCTGGCAATGAGCTCAAGTTCATTGCTGCAGGACTTCTGTAAACATCCAGTAATAATTGTAATGTACAAAGTAGGAATCTGGAAAAGTTGGAAGTTGCCAAAAAATGGCCTAGACAGAAAAGGACCGGAAGGGGCCGTTTTGAATAGGACAGTCATATGATTCGCCATGACAGGTGGCACGTTGAGGAAGGGAACGACATTGCATTCATTGTCAAAGATCTGTCCTGAGGTACATACAATACTGTCACTGGGGAAAAAAAAAATCCATATGTCTGCAGTGAAGACCAGTCAGTACAACTCTTGTTAGAATTTATACATCAGCCACTAATGCCAGAGATGGAAAAGGAAAGATTGTTCTCACCTTCTGCAGTCTGAAGATGATCAAACATGTATTCAGGATGCATTGGTAATACTAGTGATTAGAATAGAGAAATTGGGAATAAAGAAATATCAGTAAGTATAAAAGACAGCCTGGTGATAGATAAGATGCTGAAGACTGAAAAATAGGATTTTACAAGACCAATGAATTATTTTTCAGAAATAATGCCCTTTCACCAACACAATGTTGATTGTACACGTGGACCTCGTTGAATGGAATGTACAGGTTTAAAATAGACTGTAACTGTGGAAAATGACAGTGTTGGTATGTGCCGTCGAGTTGCCCCTGACTCATAATGACCCTACATACCATAGCTCTGAACCCTGTCCTATCTTGAGCCAGTCTCACTGTCTCCCACACTCCTGCCCCCATTATGCCAGTCACTGTGTCAGTCCATCTCATCCTGGCTCTCCCTCTCCTGCGCTGTCCCTTCACCCTCCCAAGCGTGAGGTCATTCTCCAAGGTCTGGTCCCTCCTGCCAGCATGCCCAAATTATGTGAGATGGAAGTTCAGAATCCTTGCCTCCAAGGTGCACCTTGCTTTCACCCTCTCCAGGGTAGACGTGCTTGTTCTCTTGGCACTCCGTGGAATGTTCAGTACTCTTCTTCAGCACCATAATATAAAGACATCAGTAATTCGTCTGTCGCTCTTATTCATTGTCCGGCGCTCTGATGCATAGCAGGTAATTGCCAAGACCATGGTCTAGATGAGGCACACCTCAGTCTCTAGACTGACATGGAGAAGCTCAGTGTTATGACTGTGGAACATACAGCTCATATGCAAGCTCAAATTGAAGTGGAAAGAAATGAAAACAAGGTTGTAAGAGCTAAAATATGAACTTGAGTATATCATGCCTGAAGTTAGAAACCATTGATGCCAATGATTGAAGACCAGAAGAGTCATGGGGCACCACAAAGTCATTACAAAGACAAGGAAGAAAGAACACATCAAAACGGATGTGAGAAGAGACTGACATATTCTCTAGAGTGTAGGTATAGCTAAAATGAGTGGAAGAAAAGATGAAGTAAGAGATTGGACGAAGCAAAGTATCATAATCAAACTAGCAAAGACATTGAACTCCAGAAATTCAGGCTAGATTCAGAACATGGAAAGAGTGAAATCATTGCTCCTGTCAGATGGGTCTTGACTGAAAAGCAGAGAATACCACAAAGATGTTGACCTGTATTTTATTGACTATGTAAAGACACTCATCTGTGTGGATTATAACTAACATTGTGGAGAATGAAAATTTCAGAACTCCTGTACATGGCCCAAGAGGCAGTGCTTTGTGGATATTTTGTGATTTAAAATCAGCAACCTTGTGTATCAGGATTGTTATCATTTCATTGTCTTTACTGAATCATATGATTGAGAAACTAAACTGCATGAAGAAGACCACCTTAGGACTGGGGAAGAATTATTCACAGCTGTGGTAGATAAGTTGCATACCCTTGCTGATATGTAAATTATATATTGCTGAAAGCAGAGAAGACTTGAAACACAGATGAAGATCGGAGATTGGTGACACAGCCTATAATGTGGATCACACCTCAGTATAAACAAAACCAGAAGTCTTTACAGGTAGATCATAAACAATATCATGATAAATGCAGAAAAGATCAAGATGGTCAAGGGTTTATTTTTTTTTTTTTATTCCACAATCAGTGCCCTTGGAAGTACCAATTAAGAAATCAAACAACACTGTATTGGTCAGATCTGCTCCCAAAAAACCCCTTTTAAAGCAAAAATATTGGAGGGACTAAGGTACATCAGACCCAGTTCTAGATGTTTTCAAGCACCTCATTTGTGTGTGAAAGCTGGATGATGAACTAGGAAAACTGAAGCATTGATCCCTTTGGGTCAGTCAGTGGTTGTAAAGAATGTTGAAGGTATCACAGAGTAGCAGAAGAATGAGCATATTTGTCTTGGAGAATGGACAGCCGAGTGTTTTCTAGAAGCAAATATAGGGAGACTTCATCTAATATCTGTTGGATATATTATCAGAAGGGACCGGTGTCTGGGGAAGGAAGGATCTTGTGCTTGGTAGAACTGGAAGGTCAGTGAATTAAAGAAAACCCTCACTGAGATGAATTGACACAGTGACCCAAACATAGCAACAGGCTGGGCAGAGCAGCGTCCAGTTCTGTGTGTATAGCATGGCTGTGAGGCAGAACTCCGAGGCACTGAACACCAACAGTTTAAGCACTGTTTGCATGAAACGGGGGGAGATGCCCTCACACTGTGGATCCTGGAGATGAGAACCGGGAAGGACAGTCGTGGTTTCATAAGAGTTTGTCTATAGTTGTTAGCTTTTGAAGTGATGTATGGAGTGAAGCCTCTGCTATGGAAAATGGTGGGTTAATTAGGTTGCTCATGTGCTTAGCATTACAATGATTGTTTGTTTTGGGTTGTTTTTGTTTTTTTGTTTTTTAAAAAAATCCAGTTCTATTTTTTTCCAGTCAGTTACCCCAACTCAATTGATAAAGAGTCATGGGACTTTGGAAAGAATTTTAAGAGGAATCAGCCTTAACTAATTAATCTTTACATCTCTGATGTGTGATTTGACTGTATAATCACTTTCCCTATATCTCTATGAAAAGGGGAACTCAATGACTTAGTGAGAAGGAGTTGTATTGTCAACCCAAAGGCTAATGGTTTGAATCCATCATCTGCTCTGACAGAGAAAGATGGACATTCTCCTCCCATGTAATTTACTGCCTCTGAAAATCACAGGAGGGTCAGCTCTGAGTTGGTTCTGACTCAGTTGTCCACAACAGCACATAAAAATACTTCTTAACTTGGGAGAGTGGAGGGACAGTGCAAGAGAAGAAGACCCTTGATGAGATGAGTTGATTCAGTGACTGTGGGGTAGTGGGGGTAGGTGTGTCAGACAGTGAGATTGGCACAGGATAGAGCAGGGTTTAGGGCTGTTACACATAGGGTCACTATGAGTCACATATGACATCACATGATAACAACAACAACAACAGCACACAGCAAATAGATTTCAGCTTTTTTGTATATGTGTCTATAGATACGAGTAGCCCTGTAACAGATACCATTAGTTCTTTAATTCCCCTTGTCTGTACACCAAGATTGCCAAGACTTGATCGATGGCCTACTTAACATCAATTAGCATTCATACAAGGTCAGTTTGATAACTTATTTTCTATAATGAGTCTGTTTCTGGTCCAGTGCTGTAATTTATACTTGTACATTTTTTATTAATTTTTAATTGGCCTCTTCTTCCACTCCCCGGTCCCATGGGCCTGCGTTTGTTCAAAGATTTATTTAATTGTATGTGACTATTTCCTGAGATGCATTGAAATGCCACCAGACGTTATTATCCTGAGTTACGAAGAGATGTGGCCAGAATGTCAGATTAAACAGCCAGGGCAGGAAAGGGTCCTCTGTGAAGGTTTGCAAGTGAGAGTATTCAAGAGAAGTTTGTCAGAGCACCACTTGCCTTTGAGTTTGTCTTCAGCTTCTCCCAAAAGGTTGAAGGATTGAGCCTACCCAGAGGCTCCTTGGAAGAAAGAGCTGGTTGTAATGATGTTGTAATGAGATGTGTAAGAGGTTAGGGTTAACATCCAAGGTCCAAATACCCACCCCACCAGCATTAGGCTCTGTGAACTCAGATTGACTGTGTCACAGCTTGAAACTTGTTGTGGAAGATTAAAACAAAACACCATTAGTAAAATGGGCAAAGGGCAGAAGGACCAGGCAAATGAGGAAATGTAGGGAAAGGTCCCATGAATGGAAACCAAGATAAGCAGCTTTGGAAGGCCACCCGTTGGCAACCCCTGAGGGCAGAGTTCAGCTCAGAGACACCCGTGGGGTCCTCTTGAGTTGGAATCTCCTCAAGGACATCCATGTTCCATTTTCCTGGCTGTTGGTTCTAAGCTGTGTTAAAGACTGTTGATAGAAAAGATCAAAGTCTAAGACATTTCCTTTCATTGTGTCCCAGCCCCACCACACCCCCTTTGGGGACAGGTTACTGAAGTGATCTGAGGCCAGTGTCCAACCTTGGCAGGCTGGCTGCACCTTGTGATAAGTCGTGCTGAGGTGAGGTGTGGCTGGTAGCAGGAAGCAGAAAATAAAAGCGAACCCTGGGTGAGGAGGCTCACACCTGGCTGAGGCCACTGGCCTCTTGATTCTTAAGTCAGCCGCACAGAAGTCGTAGACTAAGAGAGGCTTTCTCACCAATACTCATTTTCACTGTCTGAATCACCAGTATCTGTGGGGATTGCAGTCTTCAGAACCTCGGGGAAGGAGGGCTCTTTGCCTCTCTGTGCTACTTTACCTCCTTTGCTTTTCCATGAAATATTTCAGGATGCACCCCAAGACCTTGGGAGCGAAGTTCTCAGAACCCTGCATGTGGTTGCATGTACATAGTATATTTTAAGAATGGCCAACAAGCCGATGAGCAGGGGCGCGCGAGGCGACAGTTTGACTGTCGCAGGCTCCTTGATCACATTCTCTGACACCTTCCACTGTGTTCTCTGAGTCAGGAGACCAGGGAGGCAGGTGTCAGGACTACTGGGTGTCCCTCCTTGAGTGGTGCAGTGCCTAAAGCACCCGGCTGCTGACTGAAAGCTGAGCCTTCTGGGCCCTCCGTGTGCTCTGCAGGAGAAGGATCTGGAGTTTGTATCTCTAGAGAGTTATGGCCTTGGAAGCCCTGTGGGGACGTTGTGTGCTGTGCTACAAAGTCACCCTGAATCAGATTAACTGGACAGCAGTGGATTTGGCCCTGGTGCCCTTCACTGTTAAGAGAGAATGTGTCTGTGAGGAGGAGAGTGAAAAGGCAGCGTTTCTGCAGTCAACAGCCCTTGTTTTGCAAAGGAGGTGTTTATGTTTAGGCCATTTTTAAACCCTTGCCCATATTTCATTCTTTCTTTCTTTCTTTCATGACTAGCCAATTAATCAAATAGTACCTCATGAATTACCAAACAAGACAAGTTTTTCCTCACTGGTAATGAGGAGTAATGATGTCAGTTTGAGTACTAAGGTGGGTCTGATTCAGGCCAAAGCCTTTCCGATCACTTGCTATGCATCTGAGAGCTGGATAAAGAATAAAGGTGACGAAGAATTGATACCTTTGAGCTGTGGTGCTGGAGAAGAGTACTGAACATCCCATGGACGGCCAGGAGAACAAACAGATATGTCTTGGAGAGGGTGCAGCTGGAGTGTTCTTTGGAGGCAAGAATGATGAGGCTTCATCTTATATACTTTGAGCATGTTGATAGGATGGGATATTCCTTGGAGAAGGACATGATACTGGGAAGGGTGAAGGGTCAGCAAAAGAGAGGAAGACCCTCAACGAGGTGGATTGACACAGTGACTGATGCAGTGGGCTCTTGTGTGTCAGAAAGTGTGAGGATGGCACAGGCTAGAACAAGGTTCAGATCTTATGATCATAGGGTTGCTGTGAGTTGTATTGCCCTCTGGTTACCGGAAATCAGAAGGTGACTTCTGAACAGAGTCACTTGTCTCCGTTCATAATTTCTCATGTTGATTTGATGCCCTCTGATCCTCTGTGGAATTGTTTACTGCTTCTAATGGCAGTGATGTTCGTCCTCGAGAGGATGAAGCCAGGCTGCTCCTTGGAGGCAAGGATTGTGAAGCTTCGTCTGGCATACTTTGGACATGTTGCAAGGCAGGACCAGTCCTTGGAGAGGGACATCATGCATGGGAGAGTGGAGGGACAGTGCAGGAGAGGAAGACCCTACATGAGATGGACTGATAGAGTGACTGAGGTAATGGGGTAGGTGTATCAGAGACAATAAGATTGGCTCAGGATAGAGAGGAGTTTAGGGCTGTTGTATACAGGGTCACTAGGAGTCACAGGCGACTGGACGGCACATAATGACAACAATTACTGAAAAAGTTACCACTTTATTTAGAGTTTCTTGAAATCCTCTCTGAGTGACAGCGTTGTGTGTAGGGAAGTCTGAGCCCTTACACTTGAGATCAGGGTTCAGGGTCCAAAGGCTGACCCCACCGGATTAGCTCCGTGACCTCGGATTAGCTCCGTGACCTCCAGCTAATTGCATCACATCTCTGAGCTTGTTGTAAAGGATTAAATGAGATGAGAACACTCCCATAGTAAAATGGGCAAAGGGCTTGAGGAGTAGGAAAACCAGGAAGCCAGTGTATGAAAAGATCTCAGGAATTAAAACAGAAGATAAGCGGTTTTGTGCAAATTTAGAAGGACAGCAGCCCTCTGCTCATAGCCCACGGATTTGATGCACCCATCCGCCTAAGCTTGTGTTAATTCCCCTCATACGAGTCTGTCTAATCTTCAGGGAGGGAACTCTGGTAGTGGATAGTCTCTAGGGAGCTGTGCTGCTAACTCAGAAGATTAACTTTTGATGCTTTGAATCCACCAGCAGCTCTGAGGGCTAACGATGCACAGTCCCTTCCCACATAATTTACAGTCTCAGCAACCCATTGAAGGGTCAGCTGTGAGTCGGTTCCAACTCAGTGGCAGTGGGTTTGCGTTCGTTGGGTGTTTGGTCCCCCGCCCCAGTCTTTAGAGGGTAGATGACCTCTTCTTTCTACCCAGCAGGGACTGGTGGGTCCTAACCATTCACTTTCAGTTAGCAGCTCAAGGCTTAAGGCTCTGCGGCACTAGGGCTCCTTCTTGCAAGCATGCTAGATAGAGAAATCCATAGCCTTGATTTTTTGGTATGTGTGGAAGGAGAAGGGAGGGTGATAATTTGAAGAGACACTTCATGACTTTAAAGGGTTGTATTTCCTTTGTCTTTGCAATTACTTGCTATCTATCAGAGAGCTGGGTAATGACTAAGGAGGATAGAAGAAGAATCGATGCCTTCAAATTGTGGTGCTGGAGAAGAGTCTTGAACATACCAGGGACCATCAAGAAAACAAACAGGTCAGTCTTGGTGAGGGTGAAGCCAAGTTTCTCCTTGGAGACTAGGATTTTGAAGCTCCATCTCACATACTTTGGACACAGTGGCTAGGAGCAACTGATCCTTGGAGAAGGACATCATACTCGGAAGGGTGGAGGGACAGCACAGGAGAAGAAGACCCCAATGAGATGGTTTGCTACAGTGACTTGGGCAGTGGAGGTAAGTGTGTTGGAGTCAGTGAGACAGGCTCAGGACAGGGCAGGCTTCAGAGCTGCTGCGCACAGGGTGGCTGTGGGTCATAGGTGACTTGACAGCACATAGCAACATTTCCTTTGTGCCCTTTATCATTTTTCCAAAGGAAATAATGATAAATGCAAACAGATGCACACTTGAGGCTGTGCGTCAGTGTTCCCCTGTAATTGTTGATGTTAAGTACCATAGCATCGGAACCGACCCATAGCCGACTCTCTGGTGGCTTTTCGGAGGCAGTTAATCACAGGGAGGAGATTGCCTGTCCCCCTCCCACGCAGTGGCTGGTGGCCCCAACTTTGTGCCTCTCAAAACCTGCTGAAGGGTCAACTATGGGTCAGTTCCAGCTTAACAGTATACAGCACCACCACCTATGTGAAAACCTCTAGCACAGTTCTTGAATAGTATCAGTAATGTTTTTAAGTGCCATTGAGCTGACCACAACCCAAAGCCACCTAAATGAGTAATAGCGTTATTTTAGTCTGGCGTTTTGATAGTTTGCTAATTCAGTGGAACCCTGAAACATCAAGAACTATCGACCTCACTTTATACGTACCAGTCCCTTTTGTTCTAATGAATTATCTATCACCAAGGATGAAAATGGTGAAAGCACCCTGATTTATAAGGTCTCTCTTTACTGAAGTGGTTTGCGTCCCATCAGTTTTAATGCCCAGCCTAGGGCATCATGTCACTTGAATGCAGCATTTGTAGACTTTGCAAGGACTTCAGGTTCCTCAGGAGAAAAGCCGGAAAGCTGACTTCCAGGAAGAGCATGTGTGGGGTAGTTCCGCCCTGCCTCGTGCGGGAGGTCAAGGGCACCTGAGGACAACAACAGGTGTGCGCACTTAACAGACCCCCAAACCGGACTCTTCCTTTTGACGGATCTAGGCTCTAGGACAGAGCAGTGCAGCACCATCGTCTCTAAAGCTGTACATCTCACCGGGCGCCGGCGGGAGCGTGGAGCAGCTGGTGGGTTTTAGCCACTGACCTTTTGAATGAGCTGCCCACCTGCACCATCAAGCCCCCTTGCGTTGTTTTTTTGTTTTTGTTTTTGTTTTTTTAAATTTTAAATTAATTTTAATGAAAGTTTACAGAGACTTAGGGTTTCCATTCATTCACTCTTGCACTTTTCTCCCTGTCCCCCTCCCCTCCATCGTGTTTTATGGGACCTCTTCAGATGAGGTGAGTGTCTAAGGGCGAGGTAGATGGAGTGGGACCTTGTGCCTTTGTAAACTGTGCTGAGTGCTGGCTAAGGAGTCGGACAGGCTCTGTGCTCCTGCAGAGCCGGGTCCCAGCTGGGACTGAAGCCTCCCGCAGACACTCAGTCTGGGAAACGCAAAGCCAGCTGTACTTGTAGTCAAGTGGACATTCTGTCTGGAGTTCCTTTTCCCTTTTATTTACTATTCCTGTGTGATTCTGCCCGTTTTCATTCTTGGGTTTTTTTGTTTTCTAATTGAGAACCATGAAGGAAACCCCATTCTTAATCTATCTGGCACCGGCTCCTCTTAGCATAGACGTGGCTCAGCTTCCGGCAGGCGGCCCTGAGTAGCCTGCCTGGCCTCCCAGCGAAGGCTCGTCTAAGAGCTGGCTGTGCCCTCCACCTGCAGACGCCACGCCCTGCCTGGTGTCCTCCTCCAGAGTCTCCCCACATTGCAGGATAATAGTATCCTTTGCACATGGATTGCTCTGTCTTTGCCAGTTTGATGTACCAGAAGCATGTTTAAAGCCTCTTTTCCACTCCTAGCTGCGGACTGAGAGAAACAGATGTTTGTGGTCGGAGATGTCTTTTGAGTTCATGATCCAGGGATCTGCCAGTTAGTAATTACTGTCTCGGCGCGAGACACTCTTCGCTGCCTGATCAGGGACAGGGGTTGTGGGTGCCCTGTGTGTTTTGCTCTCAGTAGCTGTCAGTTGAAAGCTCTGAAGAGGTCCCTCTTTGCTGGTTTTCCTGTGTCGTGGTTTCGTTTCTCAGGGTTCCACGAGGCTCTGGAGAGCCTGTTGTTTTTCTCCGCCTGGAGTACAGCTTCCCCAGCCTCTGGCCAGTCTTTTCTCGGCTCTGGTAGGATCTGGTCTGTGCGCCCCACACCTCATACATGTGCACACTGAGGGCCCCACAGCACTGGCCACCCAGTCGTTTCACACAGCAGCTTGGGGCTGATCTAAACCACACACGATGTGCTGAGTTCCTGCAGAGGGAGGCCTCTCCACTTCTGACTGCAGCCGCACAGAACTTGCCCTGTGGCTTTCTCTGTGTCCTGCACCCCATGAGCACCCCCAGGCCCTCTGGACGACCACCCAAAAGTCTCAGCTTGCTTGTGTCCCACGGTTACTTCTTGATGGGCACATTGTGTTCCAGGCATGTGCTGCAATGTTGTCAGATTGATTCCCCTGCGTGACCTTTCACTTCAGGCCTTTGCTCAGCTCAGTCAGCGGTTCCCACAGCCCAGCAGTGGGTTGACCAGGTCTCTTGCCCAACTTCCCTTTCACCCCCCCCTTCGAGCCTTGTTCCCCTGCACTCCACTTGCGCTTTGTGGGTGGCTGTGGACCAGCTGTGTGGTCTGAGCACCCAGCATTCTCCTGTCATCTGTAACTTCCAAGTCCAGACTTTTGATTCAGAATTTGTGTTTTGGGGACTACTTAATCATCAGACCAGGGGCCCCCACTGGAGTTTTTGTTCCATGTTTTAATTATTCATTTATCGTGTTTGAATCCCTGGTGATGAAAACTGTTACCGTGCTTCATTCCTTTCCAGAAAGCAGAAGGTTTAGGTCTATCCAGAGGCACTAGGAATAAAGGCCTGGCACTCACTTGCAAAAAAAAGCCCCACAAAACATTAGCCATTGAAAATATTGGGGTGTGTTTCTACATTGATAGACATCTGTCGAGTCACAGTGAGTTGACATTGACCCAAGGGCCTGTGGTTTGTCGTTGCTTAATAATTGTACATAGTAAGTAAGAATTCATATAAACTAGATTGTATATAAAATTATACACCACGTTTCCTATTGAAATTACTGTGTGGTTTCTACCAGCTGAGGATTTCTCACTGAGAACTCCTAGCCTGTACTTGTCTGTCCACAGGCCCTACAGGTCGAAGTGGAACCATTGAGCCTTATAAAGGCTTTTAAAGATGCAGGTAACATAGAGCTCCCCAAACATACCAAGTTCCAAGAAGCTGTCTGCTTATTCTCTGGAATTCTTGCCCTGTTTTAGGTAAACAAATGCTGCCTCTAAGTTGCCTGTCTGCACCAAGGGCCTCCCATCTTTTAAGCACTTTCCTGTTACCCCTTCTCTGGGAGGGCAGTGGTGGGATAACAGTTGCCTGAGGTCCTCCATTCTCCTTCAAGGAGACACCTCTGCTGCTTCCAGCTTAGTGTAAGCCCCCATCTGCCAGCACTTAGAACCCCTTTCCCTGGACCTCAGTCACAAGCATGGCCTTGCCCGGCACCCCAGTTACTCAGCACCTGGGAGAGCTGGGTGGACGTGTTGGGTCAGGGGTGCTGCAGGAACCAAGGACGGAACACTTACCTGATGCCCTGCCGAAGCCCACACACCTGGATTCCTGCCTCCCTCAACCCCACACCCTGCGGAATGTTCCCCAGTGCACCCCAGTCGATGTTGTGGCCTTTGTGGGTGGAGGGATCAGTGTGGGCGGGAGATCTGGCTGTTTACCTCCTCCCTCCCAGATCTAACGTGAGCCTCACTGTTTCTGATTTTTACCTCCCACTGCAGTGGAGTTGTTTCTAACTCGGCAACTTTTCCATCAGATTCCTGACGTGGTCAAGTTCCTAAGAGGAGATTGGCCGTGTTTCTTCCAAGGAGCAGCTGGTCCATTGGAACTGCTGACCTTTGAGCTGAACAGGGCAGCCGGCTATGCGCAGCACAGCACCAGAGCGGCTTTTCTTTTGTGCACTAGTATTTAAAGGCTGGCTAGACTAAGACAAATTTATATGAATACTTACGTGTAATTTACCAGCAAATGTGCTCTTTTCCCCCAGTGTCAGCTCTTTGGAGAAAGGGTGTGTCTAAGTCTGCTTCTGTTGAACCTCTCACCATGTTCTGTGAACTGGACCAGATGACATGGATACAAGGACTGAGTCACTCTGGTGCTAGGTGCCAGGGTAACAGGGACACAGGTCTCACTCCTGGGATGCTGGCCTTCCCCATGGGGGGGACCCTCGAGCTAATGTAGAAGGAACAGACGTGCTCCAGGAGGGCAGAACAGAGAAGGGGCGCTCCTGGCATGTAGCTGAGACAGGCTAGGGGCTCTGGATGGGAAGCATGTCTGCTGTGGCTGGAGACAGCGTGTGGAGATGAAGAGAGAGGGCAGGCGGAGAACACAGATCATTAAGACCCTGGCCAAGACCAGAAGGACATTGAAGGATTTGAGCAGGTGAGGGAGACAGTTGGAGGCTGGAACTAGGGCATGTCTTTGGGCTGCAGGTCCCTTCCAGGAGCAATGAGGCCATGAGCTGTCGTGGGAATGGAGAAGGGAGCAGAGGAAGACAGGCACACAGTGCTGGGAGATGATTCCCTCGGGAATGTTGGCACTGCTTTGGGGAGCTTCTTGTTGTTCTTGTTGAGTCAGTACCGACCCATAGCTGACCCTCTGGTGGGTTTTCAGGAGCAGTAAATCACACAGGAGGAGACTGCCCATCCTTCTTCTGCAGAGCGCCAGCTGGATTCGAACCGCGTGCCTTTGGGATTTCAGCGCAGCTTCTTACCACTAGGAATTGTGCTGCCAACCCAAAGATTTCATAGCTCCATCAGTCAGCTGCTCTCTGGAGAAAGATGGGCAGTCTCCTCCCATGTGACTCACTGCCTCTGAAAACCCCCTGGAGGGTCAGCAGGAGGTCAGTTCCAACTTGATAGAACACAACAGTGAGGAAGGGAGGGCTATAGGTGGACCTGAGGAAGGAGCAGTGCTGTGTCGCTGCTGGTGTTAGCAAACAGCGTGGGCGAGGGTCTTGAGGAGGGAGGTCAGTTTGTTGGAGAGCCTCATGGGAAATGCAGCCTGAGGTTAGAGTCTGCAGAGCCCAGAAAGTGGAGGAGAGAGGCGAGGAGGACCCTGGGCCTGCAGGGCAGAGAGGAGGCGCACACGGTGCAGTGCTGGCCTCACAGACCTGTCTGGGAAACCTGTCTGGGAAGCTGACCTCATTGGCCCACGTGAAGCCGGAAGAGAAGCATCACCTCCGCAAGGCAGTTCAGACCGTGGACCTGCTGACTGGGGAGGCCTTGGGAGTTGCTATTTATGGCGGTAAAGCTCTCTCTCTTTTACATAACAAGAAGATAATAAAGCCAAGGGCGAAACCTGCAGAAACGGGCTTGGAGGAAGAAGCAAAGCCCCTGAAGGGAAATGGATGAGTGCTGTTTGTGTCATGAGGCATTTTTTATGTATGTTTGTAACAGTATTTAGTTCTTAGAAGAGACGAGTGTGGTTGGTTATATTACTCCCATTTTCCAGATGAGGTAACCAAGTCTTGGAGAGATTGTATAACTTGCAGCGGGGCATGTGGGTGGCATAACTAGAATTTAACTCTGGTCTGTCTGATTTTCCAGACTAGAAGTAGATTTGGGACACCTTTGTCCTCAAAGATCAGCCAGTTTTGTTTTGTAATTATATCATCTTACCACTAACGGACCAAATCCCCCTTTATCCATTTCCATAAAAGCAGGGGAAGCAGGGTCACGTACTTTAGATGCATTATCCCAGTAGAAGGACATCAAGCTTGATGAAGTAAAGAGTTACCAACAGTGAGATACATTGAGAGATGAGTGTGAAGCCCGTCCAGGGCCCACCAGCATCTGCGTCCATCCTGGGGGCCTCTGGGAGTCGGAACCGGCTTGATGGGACGCACAGCTCTCATCACCCACCACAGGGCAGCATCCTGAGAGGTTTTAATTCCCTATCCGCACTTCCCCTTTTCTGGCTAAATTCTGAGACATCTCAGTCCTCCTCCCATTTCCTGTTGAGCTGTTGACAAGTATTTAAACAGTAAATGTAGTGATTCTTGTCAAAGTCATAAATATCATGGGAGGAAATTCACTACAGGGCAGAGGAATCCTAGGAGCAGAGACAAGAGCGTGATCTGTTAGAGACACCTTGATATCTCATGATGCTTGTGGGGGTCGTAGGTGAATAGACTCGTCTTAGGTGCTTCTCTCCTTAACTTTGGAACATGAACTAGAAACCACGTTCTCTTGAACTTAGCTGGTGGCAGTTTCAAGACTTCCAGGTAACAGGTCTTTCAGGCAGGTACTAGCCCTCGAGGTGAGGGTTGAGAGCGCTTTGGATCAGCCCTGGCCCAGGCCTGGCAAGCATCCGGCCAGGCTTCTTGCTCCCATTAAGGAACAAACCCTTGATGAACAGCTCTCTGGACTCCCCGAGCTGCCGCACTCCATTCTCATTACCTCACCATCTGTCAGGAGTGCTAGGGGCTGTTCTCTCCCCCAGAACCACTTAGCTGCAAAATGTTCCTGTCTGGGGTTATCTGAGCAGAACCTGGAAAGGGCTGGCAGCCCCGGGCAGCAGATGGGAGTAGCGTGGGAGAGCAGGATTTGGGTAAGCTGCTTTAACCAGGCTTATGGGGGGAGGGTGCGAGGGGAAGGGGGGGCACAGAGAGCAGGCCAAGTGACATGCTGGTCCCAGAAGGGTGCTCCTTCCCCCTCACCACTTGGCACTGGCCCTGGGCTTGGGCCCTCTGAGACGTGTATGCTCTGATTGCACAAGATGGTGAGCAGAAAGTGGGACCGCACCCTCCAGAGAGAGACTCCGCACCCCGACTCCCTTTTGGTCTAGTTTGGAAGCCTGTCTGTTTCCAGCCTCCACCGGATGGTGAGAGTAGCTGGTCATTTGATAGCATGATTGAAAGAAGGTGCTGGAACTTTTTATCCTTGACCTTGGTATGTGGGAAGAGTGCCAGGTGCTTATAGGTACAAGTGTTGGGGTTGAACTTGGGTGTGGTTGTTGGCTCTGTCTCCTTCATTCTTGGCAGACGCCTACCTACCTTGCCTAAGCCTCTTCGGGTGGACGGTTGCTAGTCATAATTTTGAAAGAATGAGAGTATATGGTCGGCTGGCTACCCTGCTAAGTAACACCTCTCCGACTTTGCTCCCAGCATCATCCAGTTCCATGCTTCCTAGTCGTTGGGGCCATGGAACAGCTACCAAATGTCAGGAGTTGGATGCCTAGCTCAGTAGTATTACCCTTCATGGGATTGTTTGGCATTCTCAGTGTTCAGAATCCCACAGAAATTGAAGGGGTGTAGTGGTTCCGTGGTAGAACGTGGTTCTTGATGTCCATGAGGGACGCCCATGCCGGTGTGCTCCGTGCCACCACCCATCTGCCCGTGGAGACTGCAGCAGGTTCAGTGGCATTTCCAGACTAAGATCAGGAGGAAATGCCTGGATATCTCCTTCCAGAATGTCACCAGATTATAGCAGTCTAATCTCCAGTTGACCGCAGGAGTGGATTACAGCACTAGGCATTGTTTCGTGCCATTGTGCGTGGCATTGACATGACTGGGACAACGGCACAGAAAAGAAAAACAATAGGAAATTCAGCCTATAGGGACTCAGAAGATGTTGAAGGCCTTTGCTTTTGATTGGCATTAACTCAACTGGATGTTAGTGGTAGTATTGTCTCGTGCCAATGGCTAGGAGGGTATGTGGGAATTTATCGCCTTTGTTTTGTAGAAAAGTTGTAAAACTGGAAAAACTAATAGCTCTCAGAACCATGTTTTATGTGAGAAGGAAAAAAAAATTGGAAACCATTTACTAGTCAAGAGACTGAAGTCTTGAGACATTGACTCCGCCAAGGCCATAGAGAAGCCTTGTCCCCATTGGTCTTCACAGGCTGGTAAATCTTCCTCCACATTCCAGTACAACATGCCTCAGAGTCTGGCCAGAGTACCCGGGTTCAAATCCTTATCTCACAGCTTGCATTTCAGACTAGCTGCTTCCGTTTCTAGCACAGAGGTGGCAGCAATGGGCTTGAGCGTGGGGGAGATTGAGGGTGGGGCTTGACAGCTACAGTAAGATAAAAAAACTAAACACACCACCTTCAAGTCAGTTCCAAGTTGTAATGATCCACTCTCAGGTCTCCGAGGCTGCAAATCTCCCAAAGAGCAGCTAGTGGATTCGAACTACTGACCTTTCAGTTAGTAGGCCTTTCAGTTAGTAGGGAGCTTCCCATTGCTCCCTGGCAGCCTAGAGTTGCACTGCCAACCCAAAAGCACAAGGTTCGAATCCACTAGCTGCTCTGTGGGAGAAAGATGGACAGTCGCCTCCCATGTGAGTTACGGCCTCTGAAAACCCACTGGAGGGTCAGCTGTGGGTGAGATCCACGTGAATGGCATGTAACAACAGCAGCAACATGCCCTGTGGCACCAGGGGCCTATGTTATTTTTGTTATGTGCCACTAAGTCGAATGTGGCTCATAGTGACCCTGTGAACAGTGGCTCTGAACCCTGCGCAGTCCTGAGCCAGCTTCACCATCTCTGACACATCTGACCCCATTACCACAGTCACGGTGTCCCTCCATCTCATCCAGGGTCTTCCTCTCCTGTGCTGGCCCTCCACTTTTCCAACCGTGATGTCCTTCTCCAAGGACTGGCCCCTCCTGACAGCATGCTCCCAAGTATGAGATGGTGCCTCAGAATCCTAGCCTCCAAGGAGCAGCTTGTGTACCCCCTCTCCAGGATGGATGTTTGCTCTCTCTGCAGTCCCTGGTGTGTTCAGTACTCTTCTCCAGCACCACAGCTCAAAGGCATCGATTCTGAGAGTACTCGCTATCTGTGGTACTGTAGGTACTAATACTTTGCCTCCTGTAAATGATTTTAACTTAGGGTCGTTTTATGTGTTATAAAGTAAGCATATAAAACTTCAAAAGGCAAAACTCCCATGAGACTTATGGTGGCATAGTCTGTAGGGAATCTCTCTGCTAATTCAAACAGAGTTTCACTGCTCACCATCTCTGGCAGTTCAAATCCACCAGCCACTCTTGGGGCGAAAGGTGGGCAGAGACCCCTCTTTTGTGACGTAGACCTTCTGAAACACAATGGAGGGACTGAGAGCAATCACTTAGTTGAGTTTTGGTTTTTTTTAAAGGTTAACCAAGGAAAATAAGAATAGCCTCCCTTCGGACAGGGCCCGGTGTAACAGCATTCAGAAGTGGGGCAGCTCAGAATTCATACTCTGGGATTGCATTGTTTGGGAATGAATCTTACCCCTGCTGTCTACCAGGGGAATGAAATAACCTCTCTATGTGCAGTCAGTCATCTGCAAAATAGTGGAGTGGTGGGTAGGTAACCCATAGATGCCTGACATATAGGCTGTTATGCCTATGTGTTTATTAAAATAAAGTCTGTGCTCATATATCTCTCTTTTAGGTCTCTTCTCATAAAGGTGAGGGAGCTCTGGTGGCCTAGAAGCTGTGCTGCTCTGTGGGAGAAGGATGGGCAGTCTCCTCCCGTGCGATTACTTCCTCTGAAATCCACTGGAGGGCCAGCTGCTGTGAGCCTCTGCCCAGCACTGTGGGTGTTGGACACAGTGATGGAGCTTGTGGGGTGGAGACTGCCCCTCTGTGGACTGCAGAGATGGGGTCCTGCCAGGGGACTTGGGGGTCTTGTGAGAGAGACAAGCTCCTCTACTTCCGCTTCCATGCCGGCAGTGTAGATGCGTGCGGCAGAGGCTGCTCCAAATGGAAGGTCTGGTGACATTGTTGTTACTGTCGTTGTGTATCGTCATGGGACGTTCTAGGACATTGCAGAACCACCCCAGAGGGGTTCCTAGGCTTTATGAGAACACCTAGCTGGTTTGAACCTCTCACTTTTTGCTTTAACCATCGTGCTCTTAGGATTAAGTGTTAAAATAATATTTAAACAGCGACTCTGATTAAACCAGTTTGGCTTTGTGTGGGGATCTCTTTTTTATTTTTTAATTCATTCATTCACATGCAGTATCCTCCCTCCAGTGCCCCCCCAGTTCTCCTGGTAAGACTGGCATGCTCAGGGTTTCTGATCACCTACCCGTTCCTTTCAGAATATCCTTTCTTTCACTCATTCCAGGACGGTGTTGTGTATCCATCCTTCCCCCCTTCCCCATCTCATCCTATCATTATTACCCCTCAGCAGGGTTTTCATATGGTTTCAATGCAGCATTTGCGCTGCTTTAGAACCCGTTTCCACCATAACACCAAATTTATTTTTCACCTTAGCAGCAAATTTATTTTCTGTGTTTCTACAGTGTCTTGCTGAATATCCTAATTGCAAAATATAGAATAAAATGGTTCGTTTTTAAACACCTGGAATGCAGTAGAGGTTTCAGAACTGTTCAGGCCCTGTTGGGGTGACTTTATTCACCAGCACAGGGTAAAAAGCTAAGGTTATTGTTCATCTGCTTGTGGAATTTCCTCCTCTCTCTGTGAACCTTCTGTGTTTTCACGGCGAGGTTTGTAACGTCTTTCCCTAGCTTTGAGCTCAGTTTTCTTCCTCAAATTCTTTTTAAGCCATGTAACTTCCTGCTCCAAAAAGGATGTGAAATCCCTTTTGTATCTGCATTGGGAACATTTCGTCAGTGACCGCTTTCCCATAGATGATTTTTCTGGGGATCACTGCTTTACTCTCCTCTCTGTTGAACTTTGGTTTGTAGTAACAGAAGTAGGACTCTCATGAGACGGGATTGTACCCCAGGCTGTGAGTGAGTGAAGGAAGACATGGAAACTTGATGGAAAGGCATAATTGAGAGTCTTGGTTTGCTCTCTACCCCTCACCAGGTCGATTTAAAAGAAATGCCTGTTAAACAAGAGTTCTTTATGCTGTGTGATTGGCTTTGGGTTCTTACATAAGGAAGTCTAGTCCCTTCTCAGGGGGAGGCGGAGCTTCTAGGCACTTGGAGAAGTTTCCCCTCGGAGATTCTGGGATCAAATGAACCTTGGGCATTTGCCTCTTTGAACCAGCCTTTGAGATGTCACTGTTTACCTGGACCAGGTGATGAAAATGTGGGTGTACCTTGTAGCAAATGGAAATCCGGGAGCCCTGGACTCATCTCGGAGCCTGTCCTCCCTGGCGGAGTGACCATCTCCTTAGCTTCCCATAGGAGGCACTAGTGAGAAACAGCAGAGATGTGACGGAAGATGGAATTTCTTAGAGACTCGCTTAAACCCTGTCCGCGGCCGAGGGCGGCCAAGAAGACCACAGCCTAAGATGGATCTTGGTTGAGGAAATAAAAGTTTGGATTGGTGATGAATGAAGTTAGAAAGAGATGATCTCTGCTGATAAGAGTGTTAAGATGCACATCCTGATACGCTGCAAACCAAAAGGTCATCAGTTTGAGCCCATTAGCAGCCTCTGAGGGACGAAAATGGGCAGCCTCTGTAAAGATGTTGTAGGCTCTGAAACGCATTGGGAATTGGCTGCCCACTTTGAGCGCAGTAGGTTGGGGTGTTTTGTTGGGTTTTTTAGATGTTGTTAGTTTTCAGAGCGTGCTCCTGCTAATGGTGAGCTGCACCTTCAGGGGGAAAAGCTACAGGAGGTGAAAAAGGTGAAGTCGGCTGTGTACACAAGGACGAAAGCCTCCAGACAGTTCTCCTCAGCCCTTACTGGCTGGCTGGGAGTTGACACTGACTCTGGTGGATGGGAATTTGGAAATCTTACCTGCTTGTCTAATGTATGCCTCAAAACATTCCCCAAAGAAGGGAAGGTTGTATAATAATGAAAGAATTTTTCTTTTACTTTTCAAAGAAAAGAGCAAACTGGGGGAGGGGGGGGCGGGGGGTAGGTTGGGCAGGGAGAAAAGTGTGACAATGAATGAATGGGAATCCAAAGTCTCTTTAAACTTTCATTAAAATTTATATATAGAAACCATTTTCTGAAAAGAAATCTTCCTACAAAAAAATCTTGTTTCAATCAAATTTAAACAAGATTGGGGGGAACGATTTCCAAATGAAAGATCAACACTTTCCATGATGGAAACGTACAAATGATCCAGATGTCCACGGTGTACCCATTGTCTGGAGTCACTTCACAAAGAATTCACCTGCAGTTTGTTCATTTAACTGAGAGAATGAACGCTACGAGTTCCCCACCTCTTAAGTAAAATAACCTAGTTCCCTGTTTTTCTTCCTTAACTATTCCCTTTCTACCAGAGAACTTTCTCAAATAGTTTATTGATGCCTAAGTTTCTTTTCTGGGTTGGAAGTCTCTGCCAAGTAGTGAGCTGTTTAGAGTGTATGCTAGTCAAGGTTCTTGTTTTGCTTGGGTAACCCTCTCAGATCATTTTCCTCCAGTTACAGTCCATTCTCCCGCTCGCCTTTGTAATCCTCCTCGCCTTCTCCAGTCCCTCACTGTATTCAGTCTGCTGGCGATAGGAAGGCCCCAGATTCAGCAGTCCTGGGTCAAGTTCTGCTTGAAGAGAGTTGTTCCCACTTAAAGGTGAATCATGTATTTATGAAATATATTTCATCTTAAATCTGGAAGCCAAAACAAAAAATCAGCTTAAATGTATCTGATTTATTTTCTAAAAGGATGACTAATGCTCTTAGCTCCATCATATCCCCAGGCAATGTGCTCCGCTTCCATTTCACTTATTCTTGCTCTCGCAAATTGGACTGGACTTAACAGCAAAGAGGTTTAAGTTGCCGTAGGTAACTTCAGGGCTTGTGGTGCCTTGAAAGGAGATGACCAGAGATGCCCAGGGCCCAGTCCTTTAGTGACCTCCCGAGGTTTGCATGAAGACTCCATTCCGAGGAGCTGACTTAAGTAAGGAGAGAAGAGACATTCGATTTAGGGGTGGACTTTTCAACCTGTGTGAGGTTTGGGACCCTCTTTAATTAGGGAGCAAGAAACAGTGGTTTTTCTTCTGCCTTCTTTGGAAGACTCATCTTTCTTGGTAATTCAGTGGTGGGATTCTTGGGAAGTACAATTAAGTCACGATGGAGAAATAGTCACTGAGGCAGCGTTGAGAGCTCTGCAGAATGGTATCTGCAGCTTAGATCTCTGCATGAGCAAATGCTTTTGTGCAGTGAGGGTTTGGGGAGGGATGTTTTTGTTTTGCTTTGCTGCACGTCTCTGCAGTAGAAGCAGTTCAGCAGGGGAAGCACAGGGATTTAACAGGAAGAGTGGAGGCTCGGCGGTACTTTTCCACGCCACCGTGGCTCACGTGCAGCCACCACCTGTCCCTCGGCGGAGTCTTGCGTGCTGCTGGGACACTGAGCAAGTTGAGTGGAGCTGCTGGTGCAGGTGGACTGGGAAGAGAGGCCTCATGGTTCAGTCTGAAACCCAGCCAGTGGAATCCGTGATAGGCTCGTGCTGCCTGGACTGCAGGGTGGTGGGGACATGACAGCAGTGGATACTGTGCCCTGTGTGTGCAGCTCCGCAAATTCAGGCCGGCTTGAGAGCAGTCATCAGCAGCAAGCAGTACGAGTGCAGATTAAGATCCACTAGACAAATTGTAGAGACACCAGCCAGGGCTCTTGAACGTCTCTGGGCTTCCACACTGTGAACGCTTTATAGGACATTCAGCAAGCCAGATGCCTGTATGAGTTGACACTATTTGTTAGAACACAGCAAATTTACAAAACCTCTTTTGTTTTAAAAAAGGGAGAAACAATAAAAACCCTGCTCTTGATTAAGAGTAAGCCTTGGAGGGCTGTCATTTCACGTGGTGGCTGCAGAATCCCCGTTCCTTCCTTGAACATGTGCTTTTTTTAGCATCTTTAAGTCTGTTTCTTCAAGTATAAATGAGTCCAAAAGTAGGAATATTCACTTTCTAGGTTCACTGTAAAATAATGCATGGTGGGGGAAAAAATACATGGTCCCAGGATAGGATCCTATGGGATTCTTTTCTAGGGATAAATCCCAGAAGAAAGGGCCTGCTAAGGAAATCTTGATGGCTCTTCTAGCTTATTGTGTTTCCTTCCCTGGATTGCCTTTCAATGTCAAGCTTGTCTAAAAGATTGTTAGACCCCTGAGCTTATGTTACCCTCAAAAGAACTCTCTCCTTGTCTGCTCTAGTCTGAAAGCTGTTACTGACTTTGGATTTTTCAAAGTCAGTCACTGAAATGTTTGCACGTCCTTTGTCCTTTTGCTGTGCAGATATGAGGGAGCTCCAGTGAGCGAGTCTGTAGGCAGATCTCTGCCAAGCCACAGGCTGCACGTCTCTGATGGTTCAAACCCACCCTCAGCTTTGTGGGGAAAAGATGTGCAGTCTCCTCCTGTGCAGTTTACGGCCTCTGGAAAAAAAAACCGAAAAACCTGCTGTGAGTCTGTTTTACTCAAGAGCGGTGAGGTGTTTTTGTTTTGTTTTGTTTTGTTTTAAATGCAGATACAAGTATTGAGAAATAATTTATATAGTTTGAGTTTTGGCACTTGCATATATACCATTGAAACCTGCCTACAGGTGTCTCTACTCATCTTGGCTCCTTTCAGCCAGGCCCCCGGCCGCCCATCACGAGTTTCTTTGGCTGCATTTGTTTTGCACGATCCGTGGGCTTTGTAGGAGTGGAATCACACAGTTAACATGTTTTGAGCCTGATGAGAAACTGTGTTTTCCACAGCCGAGTGTTCTTACTGGCAGCTATGTCTGTGGTCGAGGGCTGTCGGGTCAGAACTAACTCATAGAGCTGACCCCCCTAGCGGGTTTTCAGAGGCTTTAAATCACAGGTGAGATTGCCCATCGTTCTCCCACAGAGCAGCTGTGGATTTGAACTGTGTACCTTTGGGTTGGCAGCACAGCTCTTTTATCAGGTAGCATGTTTTCCTTTTTATTGCTAAGGGATATGCCACTCTGTGTGTGTACTGCGTTGTGTTAATCCTTTCTGTTGCTGGTAGATGGCTTCTCAGTTTGGGGTTATTAAAGATACATGAGCTGTGCCTGTTTCATTTTATCCTTTAGGGGACTCAGTGGTTAATGCCTCTCCCACTTTCCTGCCCCACAATCCTATGCAAGTAGGATTCCTTTTTCTGCCTCAAGTCCCTGATTTGGGAATATGACCGATTATGAAGTAATTTAGACGTAAGGCTATCCCTGATTTCCTCTTCTTTTTATTAAGTGGAATATAACAGGAGGTCAGAATGAGTTACGTGGGCTTTCACACGTTGCTGTGTACATGGGAATGTGTGGGTACCCACGGGTGGCTGCTCTCTCAAGTAGAATTGTGGTGAATTTGGTCAGAGACTTAGTAAAGCTAAGATTGTGTTTGTCCTTCTGAGGAGGTGATGATGTCCAGTACACATCATCTGCTCGCTGAGTTTTGCGGCAGTGATGTTAATGGTCACTTCGTGAGTGCTTGCCATAGGCAGGCTACAGGTACTATAGGTGCTGCTTCACATACAGGATCAAAGGGGGGGATTATTCTCCCCATTACAAGAATATTACATTATATCATTTATACTGTAAAAATAGATGGAAAATGAATGGATTGAGAAATTATGGTACATTACAAAGTAGAATACTACACAGGAGCAATGGTTTTGTAAATTACTACCTCATTTGGGAGCGACTGAAGAGCATTATGCTGAGTGAAGTAACTCAGTCCCACAAGGACAAATACTGTATAAAACCATTATTATAGAATGAGTATGATTGATCCATGGGGGGTGGGGAGGGTGGAAGCAGAGGGATGAGGGTGTGGGGGGGGAAGGGGGGTTAGTCATGGAATCATATTATTTTATGTGGGGTGGTGAGGGAAATTAGAAGAATCTGTTCTCAAAAACAATGTATTCAAATATTCTAAATAAACTAGTATAACAGAAGTCAGCTTGGAGGGGGAAGGGAGGGAGAGAGGGTAAAATATGCAACAATGAATGAATGAAAATCTAGCTTTTCTGTAAACTTTTATGAAAATCACAATTAAAATAAAAAATTTATTTTAAAAATATGTGAACAGTGAAAAAAATAGAGAAGCTAAGGCGTAGACTATGCTGTTTCCTTATAGCCATAAAGCTAGGGAGGTGTGGGGCGGGGGGCTATTAATTGACCTGCTCCGACTCTGTTCTTTAAACTACCTGTTCTGTGGGAGATAACGTCAGAAAGACAAGAGAAAGAACTGGAAAGGCAGGTTAACACCACGTAATTAACGTCTCGCTCTCCCCTTTTCCTATTCCAGATATGAGACATGAGTGTTGGACGCCGGAGAATAAAGTTGCTGGGTATCCTGATGATGGCCAATGTCTTCATTTATCTGATCGTGGAGGTGTCGAAAGGCGGTAGCCAGGACAAAAATGGGAAAGGAGAGGTGATCATCCCCAAAGAGAAGTTCTGGAGGGTGTCCAGGCCCCCCACGGCGTACTGGAACAGGGAGCAGGAGATGCTGAACAAGCGGTACAACCCCATTCTCAGCGCGCTGCCCAACCAGACCGGCGAGGGCTACGAGTTCTCCAACCTGAGCCACCTCAACTACTGCGAGCCCGACCTGCGGGTCCCCTCCGTGGTCACGGGCTTCAGCAACTTGCCGGACAGATTCAAAGACTTCCTGCTGTACCTGAGATGTCGCAATTACTCACTGCTTATCGACCAGCCGCACAAGTGTGCAAAGAAGCCCTTCTTGTTGCTGGCCATCAAGTCCCTCACCCCCCACTTCGCCAGACGGCAAGCCATCCGGGAGTCCTGGGGTCGCGAAGCCACCGTGGGGAACCAGACGGTGGTGCGGGTCTTCCTGCTGGGCCAGACCCCCCCGGAGGACAACCACCCCGACCTTTCGGATATGCTGAAATTCGAGAGCGAGAGGCACCAGGACATCCTTCTGTGGAACTACAGGGACACCTTCTTCAACCTGTCCCTGAAGGAAGTGCTGTTCCTTCGCTGGGTGAGCAGCTCCTGCCCCAACGCAGAGTTTGTGTTCAAGGGTGACGATGACGTCTTCGTGAACACCCACCACATCCTGAATTACTTGAATAGCTTGTCCAAGAATAAAGCCAAAGATCTGTTTATCGGCGATGTCATCCACAATGCTGGACCTCATCGGGATAAGAAACTGAAGTACTACATCCCCGAAGTTGTTTACTCGGGTGTCTACCCGCCTTATGCCGGGGGAGGTGGCTTCCTCTACTCCGGCCACCTGGCCCGGAGGCTGTACGCGATGACCGACCGGGTCCACCTCTACCCCATCGATGACGTTTATACTGGAATGTGCCTTCAGAAACTCGGCCTCGTTCCAGAGAAACACAAAGGCTTCCGAACATTTGATATCGAAGAGAAGCATAAGAATAATATCTGCTCCTATGTAGACCTGATGTTAGTCCATAGCAGAAAACCCCAGGAGATGATCGATATTTGGTCTCAGTTACAAAATGCTCATTTAAAATGCTAAGATACACATCAGCTACGTTTTGCATAGAAAGACATAATCATGACTAGTTCCCACATCGTGTTCTCACATTAGGGTGATCTCTATGCTAAAACCATCAGAATTGCCTTTGACGGATCCATTTGAGGGTGTTGAAATCCTTCAATTTGGTACTTTTCTGAAGAGGGAATGCAGAATAATACAATGTTTTATGGAGATATGGCAGGTGATAAGGAAGGAAGATTCTAATCCTTCCAACAGACCGGTGGCCATTTCCCCCCCAATTTACCCTCTCCCATCTGAAATCATAAGTTTCCAGATGTTAACCATTTCAAGTTATTTTTTTTTGTTTTGCCCCTATATGATGATATTCCTGTTTTCCATTTTGATGGTTAATTTATCTGTGACTTAGGTGTTTATGAACCAGTTGGCTCCAAAGACTTTGTTACACATAGTTCAGTGGCTTCCGTTGAAATGCAGTTAACTCTTATTTTCATGCCATTTGGGTGAATTTGAAATTGTCTCGAGAAAATTGACTCCTGTCAAAATTTCCTGCCCCCCCCCCCCCCATGACAGTATTTTCTTGTGTTAATCTGCTCAAGTTCAGTTTGCAAAATGAGAATCATCATGTGACACTCAGACAGATTACCTTGTTAAGTTCTCATGTAAGGAGAGGGGATGTTGAGTCTTTTGGTGTCAGGTTCTGTTGGATGATAAAATTCTCTGATTTTAGTATTTGACTATAATGAGTATGATTCCATAATGGCCAACCACAGATTGAATTGCCCCTGACAGCCATATTGAATTTGTGATTTAAAAAGCCGCCGGGGAGGCCTGTGTAACATGGGTGTTTTAAATGGAGAGATTACAGTTACAGGCCTTTGGTAAGTGGTTTGTCAGTTTAAAACTCCAGAATTCTGTTCTTGCCATATTTTCACATACTGCTTATAAAAATGATTATTCTGTGTAGCGATGCTTCCCTGTCTCAGTGTAGAAGTGCCTGTGTTTTTATTTATTGTTCAGATCAACGACCAAAACATTTTCTTAAATATATTTTGTGTAATATTTTATTTGTATACAGTGTTGTATTTAACTAGAGCATGATATTTTAAATGTTATGATGTAACATATGTTAAATAAAGCTAACTGTTATTTTTGAATTTGAAAATTTGTGGATTTTTTTGGGGAGAGGGAGTCATAATCTGTTTAACTCAACACATTGTTGTTGAGTGTAGCAGATCAATCCTCCAGCAGGTTTCTAGAGGCTGCAGATTTCACGGATTAAGATTGCTATCTTAATCCTGAGGAGCAGTTAGCTGCTGGATTCAAACTGCCTACCTTTGAGTTGGCAGTGCAACTCATTACCCATTAAGCCACCAAAGCTCACAGATCAATTGTATAGAGGTGAAAAGTTCTCCCAAACTGTGTGCTCTCAAAACAGAGCTTTCTTAAACTGTTTATGTTTCCAAGATGAGGATTCTTAATAGATTCAATATAACTAGGGCCATAAAAAGGTGGTAATAAAAATCATTATATTTTTAATTGTCCAATATAATATTCTATAATCTATGATACCCAGTACTATTTTTTTGACATTGAAGAAGTTTCTAAAAAAGAGGCCAATTTCCCTCTAGAAAGCATTACACTAACGTTGACCTATAACTTTTATCTTTGCATTTAAAATTCGCAAAAGTGCTTTCTAGCTTTGTGTCTTTGAAGAGAAGTGTGAAGACTGCTTTGTGCTTTCTGCTTCAGCAAGTTTAAAAATATAATCAGGGAAACAAAGTGTGTGTGTGTGTGTGTGTGTGTGTAAAGTCAGCAAATAGAACATCATTATCGAGACTATTCTGAAATGTGTTCACTTTGGGATTTGTAGCAAAAATGCTGAAACTGAGACAGCCCTCGCCGCTGAAATGTCTTCCAGAGACTCGTGTTAGGAAGAAATGGTAAATGTTCACTTCAAAACAAACCACAACAGACCACCCCCCTTTTGCCGGGGGTGTTGAGGCCCCATGCGAGCGAGTTGGCGTGGGTGTGTAGACTGTGTAAGCTGCATCTTCTTTAGGTTTCATGAAGCCCAGGTCTGACCTTACCAGTCTAGAGCTTGCTGGTATATCGTTCAGAAGACTATATTAAGGAGAAAGACGAGTCAAAGAGCTCTAAGAATTGACAAGTAATTGGTACACTTTGTATCTGGCCAAATTGCTCTGGGAGCAGTGGAGGTTAAGTATTGAGAGAGGTGAGTGGTTCAAACCCATCAGTCAACTCTGAGGGAGGGTGAAGTCTACTCCATCCTGGAGGCTGCTGTTGTTAGGTGCCATAGAGTTGAGCACGACTCGTAGCAGCCCTGTGAACAAAACATCTAAACTCAGTCCTGTCCCGCTCCATCCTCACACTTCCTGACACACACGAGCCCATGCAGCAGTCACCAGGTCAGTCCACCTGGTTGAGGATCTTCCTCTCCTTTGCCGACCCTCCACCCTTCCCAGCATCATGTCCCCCTCCAAAGAATGCAGCCTTCAGTAAGGATTGCGTCTCTCTGAAGGCTGTAGTCTTTGATATTCTTCAGATCAGCAAGGTTGTGTCACATGCATATCACTGGCCAATAAGAGTCTTCCTCTGTGTCATGACAGGAGTCCAGAACGAAGGCTGCATAGTGGAGGGGGCCTGGGGGGAGGGATTGTAAAACAATGAAATAATTATTCTTTCACTTTTCATAGAGAAGAGTGAGCTGGGGGTAGCAGGTAGTGGGAGTGGGCAGGGGAGAAAAGTGCAACAGTGAATGAATAGAAATTCAAAGTCTCTGTAAATTTTCATTAAAATTAATAATAAAAGAATTGAGAAAAAAAGTCATCCTCTGATTAGCTTAGCATGTAGATTGACTAAAGAGCTACAATCCTGATGCACACCCTTTTTTGAGTTCAAACCATGCCGCACCCCTTGTTCTAATCTTCCGTGACTGTATGTGAATTCCTCAGGAACACAATTAAGTGTACTGGAATTTGCATTCTGCAGTGTAACTATTTTTATTGAACACTTTTAGAATCTACACAGTTAAGTGCCTCTGCATAGTCAATAAGCAGGTTCACGTCCCCCTGGTATTCCGTGCTTTCAAGATGTAGCTGACATCAGCAATGGTTCCCCTGGTTTGACATTCTCTTCGGAATCTAGCTTGAATTTCTCGCAGTTTCTGTCTGGGGACCGCAGCAACAATTTCATGATCCAAGCCATGGCATTTTTAATTGCTTCCTATGTGTGTGAAGGTTGGACAATAAATAAGACAACAGAAGAATCGACGCCTTTGGATTGTGATGCTGGTGGAATACTGACTATTCCACGGGCTGCCAGAAGAACTAGGCCGTGTGAGAGAAAGTGCAACCAGGGGCTCCATAGAGGCACAGGTGGTGAAACTTCATCTCACATGACTTTGAACATGTTGTCAGAAGAGGCCAGTCATTGGAAAAAGACACCGGGCTGGGAAAGGAGGCGGGTCAGAGCGAGGAGGACCCGCAGCCAGGAGAATCGATACCGTTAACAGTGGTGCGGGCATGTGGGAGATAGTGAGGAAGGCTCAGGATAGGCCTAGCTTTCGATCTGTTGTTCACAGACTTCATAAAGTCAGAGTTGACGGCACATGACCACATTATTAATGATGCTGGTAAATAATTGTTGCATTCTCTTGGATCCCCTTTCTTGGGAATGGACACAGAAATGGAGCCCTTGTTTGCGTAGGCAAGCAAATGCTCCCAGCATTGCACCCACTTGTTGAAACATCCCAGTTGGTTCTGCCAGTTCTGGAAGCCTTATTTTCCCCCTATGCCTTCAGTGCACCTGCATTTCTTTCAATACTGTCGGGTTTTAAATAATCTGCTACCTCCTGAAATGGTTGAGTGTCATCTTGTTCTTTCTGGTGCAGCAGTGGTAATGCTTTCATCTTCTTTTGGTGCTTCCTGTGTCATTCACTATCTGCCTCGTGAAGCCTTCAGTATTGCAACTGGAGGACTGAATTTATTCTTCAGTTCTTCTAGTTTGAGAAATGTCAAGCATGCGCTTCTGTTCTGATTTTGAAACTGCAAGTTTTTACAGATTTCAGTATAATGCTTTATTTTGTCTGTTTTAGCTACCCTTTGAAATCCCTGCAATCCTTTACTTCACTACTTTCTTCCTCTATGTTCCATATTCAAGAGAAAATTTGAGTCTCTTCTGTTACTCATCTTCTTGTCTTTCTGTTGACCTTTACCTTTCTTCATGTCACCTTGATGTCATCCCAGGTCTTCTGAGCTTTCTTTGGTCATCCATGTTAATGTGTCAAGTTTATTCCTGACATGAGTAAAAAATTACTGAAGAGCAATGATGCCAGTCTGGAGTCTAAGGTGCGCCTGATACAGGCCATAGTCTTCACAATTACTTGCCATGTATCAGGGAGCTGGACAATGATGACTGGGATGATAGAAGGAGAATTGATGCCTTTTGAGCTGTGGTGCTGGAGAAGAGTATTGGGCTGCTAAGAAAACACAGATTCATCCTGGAGAGGGTTAAACCAGGCTGCTCCTTGGAGGCAAGGATTCTGAAGCTTCGTCTGACATACTTTGGCCATGTTTCGTGGAAGAACTAGTCCTTGGAGAGGGACATCATGCTTAGGAAGGTGGAGGAACAGTGCAGAAAAGGAAGACCCTCTATGAGATGGATTGATTCAGTGACTGGGTTAATCGGGATGGGTGTGTCAGAGACAATAAGATTGGCATAGATTAGAGCAGGGTTTAGGGCTGTTGTACATAGGGTGGCTAGGAGTCACAAGTGACTCGACGGCACATAACAACAGGAAAGGTTAAGGGAGCTCTGGTGGCCTAGTGGTAAGAAGCTATGTTGCAATCCCAAAGAGACACAGTTTGAATCCATCAGCTGCTCCTCAGGAGGCTAGATAATATCCCATGTGATTTACTGCCTAAAAAATCCTGCTGGAGGGTCAGCTGTGGGTCTGTTCAGCCTCATGCTTGGTAAGATTCTCAACCAGTGGATGGACTGCGGTAATGGGTTTGAGTGTGAGGATGGCACAGGATATTGGACGGGATTCAGATCTGTTCATAGAGTCTCTGAATTGTAGTCGAGGGGACCGAACACCAGAAGGGGAAAAGGGATGTTGGTAGTCAGAATCAACCTGACAGCGGTGGGTTTGGAGGAGTAAAGGTTATTTCTGCCTGATTTTGAAAGATTGAGGGCATCAGTGCTGTGTGAGAAGGGAGCTCCCGGGCATGTTCACAGACAAGACTCTGTCCAGGCAGCTCCCTTGCAGCAGCCAAAAATTCCTAGGGCGGGTGGAAGGCCATCTCGCTGGACTGACAGGTCCCTGGTTCCCGCCTCCCTTGGTGGAATGAGTCACTTTGCTCCTGTTCCCTCGTTGAAGCATCCCAGGCAGCTGGGGTCAGGATGCTTCTCTCCACTTGCCCTGCCTCCGTGCAAAATGTGGCCCAGTGATGACGTGTGAACTAATCGGTGGAGAATTCATGTCCAGACTGTGGGATGCAGCGGGGAGAATGGAAACGCGGAGCTTTGCTGGGACAGCACAAAGACAGCAAAGGGGCCAGGCCTGCCAGCCTGGCAGGAAACAGGACTGTGGAGAGAGCCAGGAGCGAGACAATACGTGCTCAGGTCTGGCATGGTGACGAGGCAGAAATCCTGCCTTGTTTTGCCTTTTGGAGGCTTTGTGGCCCAGCAGTCCTGCTCCCTGAGTCGCAGGCAATCAGGCGGCCAGCAGCTTCAGCCCTCTTGTTCCGCCTGGAGAGGTGGGAAAGCAGAGGAGGTGACCAGACGTGGGCAGGCCCGAATGCCCTCAGCAGCACTCACCCCACATTTTCCCTTGGGGGTCATGAGAAACGAGTTGCGGACATTGAGGAATAATAAAGTTGGTGGGAAATGCCATTATTTATTGGATTGCAGAAGCCTCCAGAAGTGAGTCATTATCTTAATATCTTGTGCTGTTTAACAGGAATACCACAAGTGGGTGGCTTTAACAAACAGCTATTTTCTCACAGTTTGTTGTTTGGTGATGCAATCCACTACAACTCCCTACAAACAATGGGTCTGTACCCTACCCTATCCTGTGCCCTATCCAAGCCCATTGTGAGTTACTGTCAGTCCACCTTGTTAAAGGTCTTCTTCTTTTTTGCTGGTCCTCCACCTTCCCAAGAATGGTATCTTTTCTCAGCTCCTAAGAAAATGGTCACCAGAAGTCAGGAAATAATAAAAAACAAACCCTAATTGCATTGGGAAAGTCTGCTGTCAAGGACCTCTCTACAATACTGAGCAATGATGTCAGTCTGGAGACTTAAGGTGTATCTGATCCAAACCATGGTCTTTGTCATTACTTGCTATGCGTCCGAGAGCTGGACAGTAACTAAGGATGATAGAAAAAGGCTCAATGCCTTTGAGTTGTGGTGCAGGAGAAGAGTGTTGAATATACCGTGGACTTCCTGGAGAACAAACAGGCCTGTCCTGGTAATGGTGAAACTGGGCTGCTCTCTGGAGGCAAAGATCTTTTTTTTTCTTTGTTGTGTACCATCAAGTCTGATCTGATTGGCACAGGAGGAGATTGCCCCTCCTTCTCCAGCAGAATATCTGACGGGTTCAAATCATGTGCCTTTGGGATTGCAGCAGAGCTTCTTGCCACTAGGCCACCAGAGCTCCCTTTAGGCAAGCATTTTGAGGCTCTATCTTACATACCTTGGACACATGGCCAGGAGGGACCAGTTCTTAGAAAAGGACATCATGCTTGGAAAGGTGGAGGGGCAGCACAGGAGAGGAAGACCCTGGATGGAATGGACTGATACAGTGACTGGAGAAATGGGATTAAGTCTGTCAGAGACCATGAGACTGGCTGAGGATTCAGAGCTAATGTACATACGGTCGGATGAGTCACAGGCGACTCGATGGTACATAACCACAACAAGAACGTGGAGGTCCACATTCTGGGGCCTGGCCCTAGCAGGAGACTTTCTGTGGGTTCTGAAGGAAGGCCCTTGAGTCGTCTGATGTGTCTTGGCCTCTTCCTCCAGCTCTGCTTGCTTGCTTGTCTTCACCTTCTATATTTATATATTGCAAGGGATTGGCTTAAAACAAAACCTTGCATCAATCATGTCTCATTAACAGCAAGCCAACCCCTGAATGGGATTATAATCCTACGCACAACCATGTGCAGTGAGTTGGAACCAACTCATTCCTGACCCACCATTAAGTTTCAGGACGTGGGAGGAGATTGCCCATCTTTCTCCCTTGGAGCCAAAGGTGGATTTGAACTGCCAGAGAGGCAAGGCCTTTGAGTTAGCAGCATAAACTCCCAAGGTCCTAGACCACCAGAGCCCCATAGCCATGTGGTGGTGGTGGTTGTTAGGTGCCATTGAGTCAATTATGACTAAGAGTGACTATGAACCCTGAGCTATGAACCCTGTCCTATCCCATGCCATCCTCACAATCTCTGACATACATAAGCCTATTTCTAGAGTCACTGTCAACCCACCTTGTTGAGGGTCTTCCGCTTTTTGCCTGTTCCTCCACCTTCCCAAGCATGATATCCGTTTCCAAGGAATAGCCTCTTCTAGTATCATGCCCGAATGTGGGAGACAAACCTTCTTCATCTTTGTTTCCAAGGAGCACTCTGGCTGGAACCTTCTCTAAGACATACCTGTTTGTTCTTTGCGCCATCCATGGCATATTCAGCACTCTTCTCCAGCACCACAGTTCAAAGGCATCAATTCTTCTGTCCTCCTTAGTCATTGCCCAGCTCTCAGATGCATAGCAAGTGATAGAAAAGACCATGGCCTAAATCAGGCACACCTTAGTCCTCAAACTTATACCATTACTCCTCAATACTTTGGAGAGGTCCCCTAACCCTAGGCATTGTTATGTGTAACTGTTGGGTGCTGTGGAGTTGACTACAACACACGGAGACTGAACAACGGATCTGAACTGTGCTGTCCTCATTATCTCTGAGGAATGTATCCTCATTACATACTTGAGCCCGTTGTGACTGTTGCCACGTCAGTCCACCTTGTTGAGGGTCTTCACAGGCGTAGCAGTTAGGAATAGGAATGGCAGTGTGTGTTTTTTGGGGGAGAGCAGGCAGGCCATAACAGTCACCATGGGAGGAATGATGAGGAGTTATGGTACATTGTCAAGAAAACTAGAAACTTTCTACACATGGAGTCCTTGGGATGGGACCAGCCCCTTGTAAGTCTGTCAAGGTCAAGCGGGAGCATTTTATGACTGGAGGCAGCAATCTACCTGGCCAGACCTCCAGCCATTGGAGAGATGCTTATTGAAGGGAGAGATAGGCAAGCCCATGCTGTCCAGTCCATCAGTGCTCAGTGCAGGCTGCCGTATGGTGGGGAGTCACACGCCCATGATGACTGCAAGGTGTGCAGAATAGACCTACCCTGTAGGATTTCCGGGGTAGTGGCATTTCCGAAGCAGATTACCGGGCCTTTCAACAGGTAGCCGAGCACTTGGTGGTTCGCTCTACCCCAGTGCTCTCAACAAATCAGGGCTGTGATGAAATGAATGTATTGTTACATGCCATTGACTCAGAACCGACTTACAGCTGACCCTCCAACAGGTTTTCAGAGGCAGTAAATCCTTCTCCCTCAGAGCAGCTAGTAGGTTCAAACCACGTGCCTTTGGGTTGGCAGCGGAACTTCTTACCACTGGGCCACCTGAGTTTCCAGTTGTGAAATCACAGCAATAAGTAAAAAAGGAAAAATGAAACCAAAACAAGAACCAGCTGTAATGTACTTATAAAGCTATGATGGACATTTCAAAGATAGCTTCTGCTTTATTCAAGGGGTGGGCATATTTTTAATTGTTAGTAGTCACTCCACTGTTAAAACAGTTGGTACTGGGGAGCTCTGGTGGCCTAGTGGCAAGGAGCTGCAACTACAATCCCAGAGGCGCACAGTTCAAATCCACCAGATGCTCTGCTGGGGAAGGAGGGACAATCTCCTCCTGTACCAGTCAGATCTGATTTGACAGTACACTCACACAAAAATAATAAAATAAAATAAAAAAAAAACAAACACAACTGGTACACTAACTCCTCCATGCACATATAATTTTAATTTGTGATAACTTCCAGTTTTGTCATGAGAGAAAGGGTAAAAGGGCCTATTTTACATACACAACATTTCTAAAGTTTTGAAATATTTTTAAAGATTATTTGTCATACAAGTACTTTAAAGAGCTTTTATGTTTTGTACGATCAATGCAGAAGACACTCTTTTGTTGTTTTGCTTGTAAAGGTCATATACATTGTGTTTCACACTATTCTTGATTCAAATTGTGTTTCGTACAATTATTCTCATGCATTATATTTTATAAAATTTATCACCATCATTACCCTGTCTTTTCACCCGGATCCTTTCCATTTCTTCCCCCTCTCTATTCTCCACTTCCACCCACCAAACTGTGCAACCCTGTGGTTTCACCCTTACCCATCCTCAGCCCTGCCCCCCTTGAGTTCACATACGTGTTTTACTAGTTAGCCTTCTATTTTTACAATAATGGTCTTGTGCAATATTTGTCCTTATGAGACTGCATTAGTTCACTCAGCAGTATGCTCTCCAGCCTCTCCCAAGTTACGTAATACTTTTCAAAATCGTTGCTCCTGCATTCTGCATAGTATTCCATTGTGTGAATGTACCAGTTTCTCAATGCATTTGGTTGTGGTTGGACAGTTGGGCTGTTAACATGTTATTGAAATGGCGAATAACGCGGCTATGAACATTGGTGTACAATCTCGATTTATGTATCAGTTCTCATTTCCTTGGGGTATACAGTGTTTGGTGGAGCTCCCTGATTAAAACAGGTTTGGAAGCAGGAGTGGTATCCACTTCCAAAATAGCTTGCCCCTGGAAACTCTATGAACTTAAAAAAAGGATGAAAGTTATACAAGTGTTCAGATCTTTTGTTCATAGGCTCGCTATGAGTTGTCTACTACTCAATGGCACTTAACAACAACGATACTTCAACAGGGTAATTGTTACGTATCTTACATTCTTCTTGGAAGGTAAGCTTGTGGCTATCTCACATTTATGGGTATTTTTTTCCTAGGACAGATCTGCACCCTGTGTACCTTCTCTTTGGGAAGATAACCATCTTGACCACAATATGTCAACATTTGAGGCCAGAACCTCCAAGATGGTCACCCCCTCCCCAACCCTTGGAAGCACAAAAGTACCTTCTTGAAATAAGTGCTATTCCTGACATGAGCAGTTTCTTTTTATGATGCCCTGGTTATTGTCTATAGGGATGGTGTTTTTAAGAAAGTTCATAATTTCTAGAATTATTTTCTGTTGAAAAACAATTTTGATGCTTATCAAAACAGTACTGATGGGTTGTAATCAGTCGCAGATGTACTGTTTTGTTACCATGGTGTTGCTGGTTTTGGGTGCTGTTGTCTCATAGCGACCCTGTGAACAGCAGATCTGACCCTGGTGCTGTCCTGTGCCATCCGCATCGTCTCTGACACACTTGAGCCCATTACTGCAGTCTCTGTGTCAGTCCGTCTCGTTGAGGGTCTTCCTCTTTTTCACTGACCCTCCACCTTCCCATCATGTCCCTCTCCAAGGAACAACCTGTCTTTGCAACATGCCAAAGGATGTGAGGTGAAGTTTCACCATCCTTGCCTTCCAGAAGCACTCTGGCTGCACTTTATCCACGACACGTCTCTTTGTTCTTTTGGCAGTCCTTGAGATACTCAGTACTCATCTCCACCACCACTACTCAAAGGCATCAGTTCTTCTGTCATCCATATTCATTGTCCAGCTCTTAGATGTAGAGCAAGTGATTGAAAAGACCATGGCCTGAAACAGGCACACCTTAGTCTTCAGGCTGACATCATTGTTCCTCAGTAATTTCATACAAGAGGTAAAAGGGACCCTGGTGGTGTAGCACAATACATGTTGGACTGCTAACTGAAAGGTGGGTGGTTCAAACCCACCAGATACTTTATAGGAGACAGATGGGTAGAGCTCTCCTGTAAAGATTCAGAGCCTTGGAAATCTGATAGAAGGCAACTATAAATCAGAATCAACCCAGTCGCAGTGATTTATGGGAAGTGAGGTAGCAATTGGTCAGGATCAGACCCTTCATTGCTCTGCCCTTATGGTGATAATTTTTCTTTGCATTTATAAACTTGGAAATATGCTTGGTCAGCTTTATGGTAAATAGAATAAGAGAGAGAAAATGTCATTGTGTGTATGTTGTTAATGTACCATTGGATCAGAACTGACTCATAGCAGACCCTCCAGCAGCTTCTCAGAGGTATTAAGTCACACAGGAGGAGATGCACTATTTTTCTCCTATGAAACAGCTGGTGGATTTGAACCATGTGCCTTTGGGTTGGCAGCACAGCTCCTTACCAGTAGGCCACCAGAGCTCCCTATTCTGCGTATACAGCACAGTTTATTAATGTATTGATGGATGCTTTGGGTCCAAAAGGTTTTCAATGGCTGGTATTTTGGATTAGCAGGCCTTTCATTCATTGTCCTTTCTAGCTACACTTGAACTTCTAATTTATGGTGGTGGTGGTTTGTTATGTGCCATCAAGTCATCTGCGACACATAGTGACCCTGTGTACAACAGCTCTGAACCCTGCTCTATCCTGTGCCAACCTTATTGTCTCTGACACACCTACCCTCATTACCGCAATCACTGAATCAGTCCGTCTCATCGAGGGTCTTCCCCTCCTGCTTCCTCTCCATCTTCCCAAGTATGTTATCCTTCTCCAAGGACTGGTCCCTCCTTGCAACCTGCTCAAAGTATGTCAGACAGAATTTTAGAATCCTTGCCTCCACAGAGCAGTCTGGTTTCACCTCTCAAGTATGAATCTGTTTGTTTTCCTAGCAGTCCATGGTATATTCAATACTCTTCCCCAGCACCACAGCTCAAAGGTATCAATTCTCCTTCTGTCATCCTTAGTCATTGTCCAGCTTTGTGATGCATAGCCATTGTGAAGACCATGGCCTGGACCAGGTGCACATCCTCCAGACTGACATCATTGCTCTTCAGTACTCTGAAGAGGTTCCTGACAGCAGAGTTTCCCAGTGCAATTTGTCTTTTGATTTCCTGGTGTCTGGTACCAAGAATGATGATTGATTGTGGAACCAAGCAAACTAAAGCTGTTAAAAAATCTAAATCTTTTCACTCTCTATCATGATGCTGCCAATTGGCTCAGTGGTGAGAATCTTTGTTTTCTTGATGTTGAACCTCAATCCATATTGAAGGCTGCAGTCCTTGACACTCTGCAGCAAGCGCTTCAGGTCCTCCTCAGTTTCAGCAAGCAAGGTTGTGTCATCTGCATAATGTAGGTTGTTGATGAGTCTACCTCCAGTCCTGATACCGCATTCCTCCTGCTTGCACCACCAGGGACTCATTTATTGCCTTAAAAACCCAGTCTAGTGTTTGTGTGGTGACTCTGAACCGAAGATTTCATTTTGGTCTGTTATTTTAATTAATTACATACCTTTCCTTAGGGGAAATACTCATAAATTTATTGTTTTAGTAATATTTTTATTGTTTTGTTCCCAGACTTTAAAAATCAACCCTCTCCTCCATTGCTGAAGATTCATTTCCTTTTTATTGTTATTTGGTGTTGTCAAGTTGATTTAGACTCACAGCAACCCAAGAGCAGAACTGCCCCCTGGGTTTTAAAGGCCACATGGTGTAATGTGCTTGTGAAAGTCAAACAGTGAGTAAGTAAGAGAGCTGATGAAGAATTTATGCCTTTGAATCGCGGTGTTGGCAAACAGTACTGAATATCCCATGAGCTACCGAAAGAAGAAACAGACCCGGGTTGGAAGAATCACAGATCACCTACACCTTAGCAGCAAGGATGGCGGAACTTGGTCTCACACACTTTAGACATGTATTTAAGAGGGGCCAGTCCTTGGAAGAAGACATCCTACTGGACAAGGTGGAGGGTTTTAGAAAGAGAGGAGAGTTCACAATGACGTGGGTTACACACGGTGAGGCAACAGTGGCTTAAACACAGCAGAAATCATGAGGCTGGTGAAGTCCTCAACTTGCTGCACTTGGAGTCACTATGAGATGTCACTCAAGGGTAGCTAAAAACAATAACAACATATCTTTTTGAAAGCAGACCAACAGGTCTTTCTCAAGATCTGCTGAGTGGGTTCAAACTGTCAACCTTTAGGTTAGAAGCTGGACACTTAATCATCGTCCTGCTGCTGTTGATGTTAGGTACCATCAAGCCCACTATGATTCTGTGGACAAGAGAGTGAAAGTTTCCCCTGCCCTGCACCCCCTTCATGCTCTCCGCCACGCCCAAGCCCACTGCTGCCACTGTGTCGATCCACCTTCTCAAGGGTCTTCCTCTCTTTCTCTGACCCTCCACCTTCCCAAGCACGAGGCCTCTTCCCAATGACTAGCCACTCCTGACAACATGCCCCAGGTCTATGAGACCAGCGTTCACCATCCTGGCTTTTAAAGAGCACCTTAGTTGTACTTCGTCCAAGACAGACTTGTTTATCCTTTTAGAAGTCTGTGGTATAGTCAAGACTCAGCATACCTTACTAAAATTACTTTTTTGAGGTGAAATGGAGAATCTTGCACCTAGAAAATGTCAGAACACAAAACTTAAAAAACATTTTTTGAATGACTTTTTAAAAAATTTATCTGTTCAGTATATTTTCATAGCACGTGAAAATTTCCTCATTGGGTTTTATGAAAATTACCTTCCACTGGAATTTTGACTTAAACAAAAGTTACAAGAATAGTACAGATCTCCCAAACACCCTATCCAGCTTTCCCTGCTGTCAAAAGCTTAATAACCATAGTTGGTTGTTGTTGTTGTTATGTGCCGTCAAGTCAACTGCGACTCATAGCGACCCTATGTTCAATAGCCCTAAACCTTGCTCTATCCTGAGCCAACTTCATCGTCTCTGAGACACCTATCCCCATTACCACAGTTACTGAGCCATTCCATCTCATTGAGGGTCTTCCTCTCTTGTGCTGTCCCTCCACCGTCCCAAGCATGACGTCCCTCTCCAAGGACAGGTCCTTCCTTGCAACATGTCTAAAATATGTCAGACGAAGCTTCAGAATGCTTGCCTCCAAGGAGCAGCCTGGTCTCACTCTCTCCAGGAAGAACCTGTTTGTTCTCCTAGCAGTCCATGGTGTATTCAATACTCTATGATCACTAAATCAAGAAACCAGCATTACTGCATTTTCACTGCCAGTCCTAACAACTTGATTTACGTTTTTGCCATTTCTTTTACTTACCTCCTTTTGTATCAACCACAATCCTGACTAAGGACTCATCCAGTTGTTATTTTTTCCTCAGTCTTCTCCAATCTCTGACAGCTTCTCTTACCTTTAACGGTCATTCACACTTTTGAAGAACACAGATTATTTTGTGGAATGCCCATTAATTTAGGTTTGTGTGGTGTCCACTTGTGATTAGACAGACACATGACTCCTATTTTGGCGAGAACATCACAGACGTGATGTGTCCTTGGTGAATCATATCAGGGAATTCTCCGGGTCACTGTGTCTTGTTCTATAATGCTGACCTTGTTCACTGGCTTTCTCCCTTATCTTTCTCCTTGTAGTTAATAGATATCTTGGGAAGCATACTTTGAGAGTCTGCACATAATCCAGCTTCTCCTCAAACTTTCACCCATGCATCTACTAGTGGAACTTGTTTGCAAAAAAATAAAATTCATTTTTAGTGTGTTTGCCTGATGTGGTTGTGGTTGTTATGTGCCATCAAATTGCCTGTGACCCAAAGTGACCCTGTGTACCCTCAGAAGCCTGACCTGTCCTGAGCCAATCTCACTGACTCTAACACACCAACTCCCAATGCCCCAGTTACTATATCAATCCATCTCATCCAGGATCTTCCTCTCCTGTGCTGTTCCTCCACCCTTCCAAGCATGACGTTCCTCTCCAAGGACTGGTCCCTCCTTGCAACCTGCTCAAAGTATGTGAGATGAAGCTTCAAAATCTTAATCTTTAAGGAGAAACCTGGTTTTACCCTCTCCAAGACACACCTATTTGTTTTCTTGGCACTCCATAGTATGTTCAAGACTCTTCTCCAGCACCACAACTTGAAGGCATTGATTCTCCTTCTGTCATCCTTAGTCATTTTCCGGCTCTCTGATACATAGGAAGTAATTGCAAAGACCATGGTCTGGATTAGGCACACCTTAGTCTCTGTACTGACATAGTTGCTTTTCAGCACTCTAGATAGGTTCCTGACAGCAGACTTTCCCAGTGCAATTCATCTTTTGATTTCCTGACTGCTGGTGTCACGAGTGTTGACTGTGGAGCCGAGCAAGCTGTAATTGTTAACAACCTCAAGCTCTTCTCCATCCATCATGGTGCTGCCAGTTGGCCCAGTGGTGAGAATCTTTGTCTTCTTGATATTGAGCTTCAGAGTTTGCCTGATAGTGATTCTATTTTTCCTTCTACATTTATTGGGCGCAGTGGTTGCTAGTGGTAAGAAGTTGCACTGCCAAGCCAAAGGCAGGAGGTTTGAACCCACCAGCTGCTTCATGAGAGAAGGAGGAGCAGTCTCTTCCTGTGATTTACAGCCTCTGAAAACCCACTGGAGGGTCGGTTTCAACTTGATGCTACTTAACACCAGCAGCAATACATTTATTAACTGGCATCGAGCCATCAGAAAGGCCTCTCTCCACCTCATTTATTTACTTGTATATTGTCACAGTATGGGTAAGAAATTATTTTGATTTCTGCATTTTTTTCTTTTTTACCAGCCCAGCACTACTGCCCATCACTATAATCAGCTAATTGTGCAAATAGGGCTTTGCTGTATCCTAGCCTGTTTTCTATTTATCAGCCTCCTAGAGACTGTTGCTACAATAGGGAGTGGCAGATGCTGCTGTTTAACCTTCAATATCTGTTACTATCTCCAATTCAATAATAATAAAACTGATTTTTAGCTGGGCCTGTGTTGACCAGAACCAGGAGTGAAATTCTCACCTGGACGCTCCAGATGCCGTGTGCGGTTCCCATGGCTCCTTTTTTGATGACCGAAATGCAAACTTCTGGCTTCTTTAGGCTCTCACTTGTTACAGTCAAATTTAATCCTAACTAAAATTTAAAAAGAGAAAGGGCAATTTGTATCATTTTATGACGATAAAAAGTTAGCCTTGATCAAATGAGAAGTACATTGTCAGAGGAGAGGTCAGACTGAGGGCTTCCCTAAAGGCTAGATTTTGAAAACTGTATATGGATTACAAAGCATTTTGTGACAAATCTCATAAGGGGCTTGTATTTGGGACATACAAAGAATTCTGAAAAGGAGTTGCATTGCCAACCCAAAAGTGGGAGGTTCAAATCCACCACCTGCCCCCTATGAGAAAGATGGATAATCTCCTTCCACCAGATTTATAGCCTCCGAAGACCCTCTGGAGGGTCACCTGTGTCTTAGTTAATTCTGATTTGGGGACACAATAACAGCATTAGTAAAAATGAAACTCAGTTTAAGAAATGGGCAAAGCTTGACCTCTTTTAAGGAACTATCTATATTACTCATTGCTATCAAATCAGAAGCAAATCATAGCTGGTCCTCCCGTGGGTTTTCAGAGGCTGTCAATCCCTCAGGGGGGATTGCCTGGCTTTCTCCCACGGAACAGCTGGTTGATTTGAACTGCTTTCCTGTGGTTTGGCAATACAACTCCTTATCCACTAGGCCACCAGAGCTCCCTGTGGATACCATATGACTCAGAAATTCCACTCCTAGGTGTGGTACACAGAATATTTGCAAGCAGTGACTCAGACAAAGACTTGTATACCAATTTTCACTACAGCAGTTTTGAATTCACAACAGTCCAAAAAGTTGGAAAGAGTGGCCATCAACAGATGAATGACTGAGCAAAAGGTGGCAGGTGCGTACAATGGAATACTGCTCAGCCAGTGGTGGAAGCGATATGGGGTTCCATGTCAGACTACGGAGTCCATACCCCCACTTCCTGTGGACCTGGAGACAAAAAGGTGGAGAGAAAGCCCACCTGACTGCTTGAGGCAAGGACGAGCCAGTCATGGGTCTCCTTCTGTAGAAGGGTTTCCTTCTGAGAGGGACTGGGTTACCGTAGCATGAAGTGATCTGCAGGCTGTAACAGAGCAGGGGAGCCAGGCCAGTGTCAAGGTCTGCAGAGCTGTTAGTTCCTGCGCTGGGCAAGGATGCTCAGGGTAAAGGAACCTCAGTTCTCTGTCGGTGAGGAAAGGGCCTCTGGAACTGTGCCCTCCACATGCACCTTCTCACCAAGGTCAGGAGATTCCAAGGTGCTCTGCTCTAGCACATTACTTTTAATTTCCAGCAGCTTTCTCTGCCTTCTCGACTGTTCCTCTACTTTGGAGCCTTTGAATTCTATTTTGGCCGAAAGATGAGAAGTTTCCCATATTTGAAAATAGCTGACTGTGAGTCCCCCAAGGGCCAATAAAAGTAAATCCTTTTCAGTGTTGTAAGATGGACATGTGACTATGTAGAGCCAATCAGAGTCCTCCCTAGGATGGTGGGATGGGCATATACCATGTGAGCATTCAGGGCCAATCAGAATGTTCCCCAAGGCTGTAGGGTGGGCATGTGGTCATGCAGAGCCAATCAGAGTCTTCCTCTTTGGAAGTGGGAGGAGGAAAGGCCCCTCCCTCTGAGGTTGCTAAAAGGAGATAATGTAATCTGGAATTACCTAGCTGCCTCCCTCGCTACCTGATGGAAGCTTCCCATATTCAAGAGGAAGAGAATGGGATAATTTGAACCCCGCAGAGAGAGAAAGACAATGAGAAAGGGAAAAGGGATGGAGTAGAGAGAGTAATATTGACACGTGAGAACCTTAAGCCCCCTTGTTGTTGTTGATTGCCTTTAAGCAGGACTCAAAGCGACCCTGTGAACAAAAGGTCTGAAGCCTTTCTGTAATGACATTTATCAACGTTCATAGAGTTTCCAGAGGCGTGTTGTTTAGGAAATGGATGCCACTCCTGCTTCCAATTTACCCATATAATCTAGCATTACCTGTTTGCTTAAGCTAGCTGGAGTTGAGTTTGTTGGTGCAGACTGATAAATGAACCAAAGAAAGCTTAGTTCCTTCCTTCAATTCTAGGTTGAGCCCAGCCATGAATTCCTCCAAGTTCTTTCTCTAAGAAACTCAGTTTCATGCTTGTCAAAGTCGCTTTCAGTAGGCATCTGGCAAAGGGCGTTAAGAACTGTCTGTGATAGAAACAGAGCAGGTACATGATCAGCTATTATTAACTGAAAGGTGGATAGCTTGACTCACCTGGAGGTGCCTCAGAAGATGCCTGGGGGATCTGCTCGTGCAGATCACAGTCTTGAAACTCTATGTCATCCTATGTGCCCAAGGACTTCCTATGAGTTGACTCTGTAGCAACTAACAAAAACCCAAAGCAAGCCCAGTGCCATGGATTCTGACTCACGTCATCTTGTTAGCTGGTTGCTTGGAATCCAAGTGTGGTCTGAGAGCCCCTGTTACCTGCTATCTTCAGGTCGATTTTGTCTTGTGTCAGAACTGAATTTTTATTTAAGTCTCATCTGCCAACTTAGCCTTTTCCACCAACTCAGGGAACCTAAATTTTGATAGGTACCACAATGTTTTGTTCAGGCCCTGCTTTCATGGGAGCCTTTCTAGCAGCCATTGCTGTCTTTTTAGGTGCTTGTTTAGCCTTTTTTGTTTCCTCGGTTTTCCTGAGAGCCTGTTCTCGTTAAGCCTTTCTAACTTCAGGCTTTTGATTCCTCTTGGCCATTACATCAGCAAGAGATGCCAGTGATGGTCCTCTGGAATTTGACTGCACTTACGGGTTCTTTTCTTTTGAATTTCTTCTGATTTGCCTTTTTGTGCTTCCTTCTGTAGAGGACAGCCTGATTTATCGGCCGTGGATTCCTTTTGTAAAGGAATGCCAGGTTGCATTTTGCTTTAAGAAACTGGAACATCTTCTGGTGGGTTCTGGTGTAGTGCCTCCCATGCCCAGGGTAGAGGTTGTACTCACTGAACCTGCACAGGCTTAGCCTTCATGGCTGTGACTTCATGGGAACAGGGAAGATGGCAACGAGCCAGAATAGGGTTTTCAGTGGTTGATATATATCTATATCTATATCTATATCTATATCTATATCTATATCTATATCTAT
>NW_006399761.1:24221637-24227219 GCF_000299155.1 Elephantulus edwardii | reverse complement strand
TTTTTTAAATAGATTCTAAGTCTTCCTTCTAAAGCACCTCCAGGTGAACTTGAAACGCCAACCCTTTGGCCAGTAGTCAAGCACATTAAGTTTTGCATCACACACAAACCCTGGCTGGAGGATTAGGGGACGCTCTTTCCCCTATTCTCATATTGGTGCTCACAGGCGAGGGTGATGTTCGTCCCTGAGTCTCCAGTGCCTCTTGTCTTATTCACTCCACTTTATTGTTTCCAAATCGACTATGTAGGTTTGTATATTGCCTTTCACCCACTGAAATAAATGTTCTGTAAGAAAGGCAAACTCTCTGGAGAGCTTACAAGCCTCGCCTCTGCACTTTGCCCAAGCTAGTAACTCAACAGGGGTGTTAAATGAATACAACAGTATTGCTGGAGGAAGAGATATGTGGGTGATAATGGTCATTTCAGATTCCTAAAGTGTTCCTCATAAGATTTTACATAAGCCAGATAGACCTGTTGAATTTGAAATTAATCTTTGCTGTCTTCTACCCACTTTTTATGTGATGGTAGATTAAAAATTTCCACAAGGGCTGCATTGCCTGTTGTGTTAACTAATGGATGAATGCATGAGTGAACATATTATTTATTTATTTTTTTTTAAATGTTTTTAAAATTCCTTTTCATGAACGTTTACAGAGATTTTGGATTTCCATACATTCATTGTTGCATTTTTCTCCCTACCCACGCCTCCCCCCAGTTCACTCTTCTCTTTGAAAAGTAAAAGAAAAATTCTTTCATTGGTATAGAATCCATGCCTCTGCTCCCCCAGTACACTCCACTATGCAACCTTCATTTTGGACTCTTGTCATAACCATAATACTCAATCATATATATCGCTTTCAAACAGTTCTCTCCCTCATCTGTTTCAATGCAGTATACATAATTTATCCAATTTTTCTCTTTCTCACTCCAACCCTGATGTCAGTCCCGTTCTACAATAGAGACCCAATGCAGCACCTGTCCTTTTGTGACTGAGATATTTCACTCATGTCCTCCAAGGTCACCCATTTTGAATTAATATTGCATGCGTTCCTTGTTTATAAATGCAGCATAGCATTCCATTGTGTGAATATACCACAGCTTCTCTATCCATTCATTTATTGATGGGCACTTAGGTGGTTTCCAATTCTTTGCTATTGTGAACAAAGCCACAATAAACATGGGTGTGCATATATCTGCTTGGGTAGCAGTTATGTTCTCTTTGGGTTATATTCCCAGGAATGGAATTGCTGGGTCAAGTGGTATTTTTATTTGCAACTTTTAGAGAAAGTGCCATACACCCTTCCATAGTGGTTGCACCATTTTACACTCCCACCAACAGTGATTAAGGGTTCCAGTTTCTCCGCAACCTCGCCAGCATTTGTTGTTTGCTGCTCTGTTAAATTTTACTATTCTTAGTGGGGTGAGATGATATCTCATAGTTGTTTAGGAACATATTATTTATTGAAGGAAGAATGTGGATGACAATCAAAAGGCTCCAGAGAAGGGAGAATAAAAGAGCAGTGAAGTGTCTGTGTCACAGCCTCATTAACTCTTCATTGAATCTTTTCTATCAGTCCTACATGGACTCAAAATGGCCTGTGCAAAGACCGTTGTCAGTCACTTAACTCAAGATCTACTTTCAATATGGATTGAGGCTCAACATCAAGAAAACAAAGATTCTCAACACTGGGCCAGTTGGCAGCATCATAATGGATGGTGAAGAGATTGAGACTGTTAACAGCTTTAGTTTGCTTGACTCCACAGTCAACACTCTCGACACCAGCAGCCAGGAAATCAAAAGACATACTGCAATGGGAAAGTCTGCTGTTAGGGACCTCTCCAAAGTACTGAAGAGCAATTAGGTCACTCTGGAGACTAGGGTGTGCCTGATACAGTCTATGGTCTTTGCAATCACATGCTATGCGTTGAGAGCTAGAATATGACTAGGGATGATAGAAAGAGAATTGATGCCTTTGAGCTGTGATGTTGGAGAAGAGTATTGAATATACCATGGACTGCTAAGAAAATGAACAGGTTCATCCTAAAGTTAAACCAGGCTGCTCCTTGGAGGCAAGGATTCTGAAGCTTCATCTGACACACTTTGGACATGCTGCAAGGAGGGACCAATCCTTAGAGAGGGACTTCATGCTTGGGAGGGTGGAGGGACAGAGCAGGAGAGGAAGACCCTCTATGAGATGTATTGATTCAGTGACTGGGGTAATGGGTAGGTATGTCGGAGACAGTGAGATTGGCACAGGATGGAGCAGGGTTTAGGGCTCTTTTACATAGGGTCACTATGAGTCACAGGCGACTCGACGGCACATAACAACAAACAACTACCTAAATTGTCACCTGCTGCCTACCTCCCACTTGCCCCTGCTCTTTTCTTTGTCCTCATCTTGCATTTGATAACTTATTTTGAGGCCTACATCTCAACACTCACCTTAGGACTAGATTCTGGCTTGGGTCTCTGGATCATGTGAAGCCACCACAGATAAGACACATGTCTACCTCCTGTACCACCCTAGAGGCCAACCACCCATTGGAGAGGGTTCTAGAAACCAACTTGCTCCTTGCTGCTTCCAAGTATCACTGAACTTGGGAGTGATGGGTCACCATGTCTCCCTCCATTCCAATGCCCAAGCAATATCGTTCCTTCAGGAACAGTAAGAACCTGGCACCACACAGCTGGGTGTCCCATGGCTCAATGCCATGCGGTCAGCCCTTCTTATCTTAACTTTACCCTGAAACTTTTCTTACAAAGTGCTCTGACTCACTCTGCCCCAGATACAGCAGGAGGGAATTCCCAATCTTCTAGGCTGAAGGGGATTCTCAGTAAGTGTTTCTTTCGCTTGTGCTGAATAGAATTGAGATATGACTCATCGTCCTACCTCATGTATCTAGATGTTATTATTGTTCGGTGCCCTTGAGTGGACTCTGACTCACAGTGAACAACAGATCTGAAGCCTGGCGCCTCCTGCTCCGTCCTCACCATCTCTGACACGCTCAAGCTCATTGTTACGGTCATTGAGTCGATCCCTCTTGTTGGAGGCTCTTCCTCTCTTTGTCTGACCCCCTATCTTTCCAAGCATTGACGTCCTTTCTCAAGGACTGGCCTTTCCTGACAATATGTCCAATGTATGTGAGACGAAGTGTCACCATCCTTGCCTCCAAGGAGCACCCTGGCTGTACTTGCTCCAAGACGAACTTGTTTTATTGTTTGGCATCTATCCATAGGATTTAGGGAACCCTGTTTTAAGGGGGCAAGATGTTTGTCTTTGCCTCTTCACCAAATGCAGAGGTAGTTATGACTCGATCCTTTGATGAATTCCTAGTACATACTAGATGATGAGCCTGATTCTGTCTCCTATTCTCTCTCTCTCTCTCCCGCCCTCCCTCCCTCCCTCTCTCTCTCCCCCCTCTATCTTTCTCTGCCTATCTATTATCTATCTATCTATCTCATCTATCTTTCTATTGATCCTATCTCTCTCTCTCTATCTATATCTCCATCCATCCATCCACCCACCCACCCACCCATCTCTCCATTTTTAGGGAGCTCTGGTGGCCTATTTAGTGATGAATTGTGTTACTAACCCAAAGGTCATATTCCTCTTTAGTTTAAATTAATCATCGGCTCCTTAGGAGAAAGATGGACAAAAATCCAGTGGAGAGTAGGTTGATTTTGACTGGCCAGCAATGAGTTTGAGTTTTTATCTATCTTAAGTGTGTGTGTGTTTGTATTATGCATATATATTGAGTTGTCATGTTGGAGAATGTACTGAATGTATCCATGGCAGTATCCCATGGACTGCCAAAAGAACAAACAGCTATGTCTTGGAGAAGGCACAACCAGAGTGCTCCTTGGATGCAAAGATGATAAAACTCCGTCTCTCATACTTTGTATATGTTACCAAGAGAAGCTGTTCCTTAGAAAAGGATATCATGCTTGAAAAAGTGGAAAGAGAAGATCCTCAACCAGATGGATTGACATGGTGACGGTGGTGGTGGGTTTAAATGTGCCAGAGATTGTGTGGATGGCACAGAATAGGACAGGGCTCAGATCTTTTGTTCATCGGGTCACTATGAGTTGTACTCAACTCGATGGCACCTAACAACAACAACAACAATAATACACACATAAGGATAAATTTATCTTGATAAAAAGAAACAATCTCATTTAATCTACAAAACTGATTTGAGGAGATACTAAATCCTAGGTAACAAAGACTGCTGTAAGGTGGTAGGGTTGAGATTTGAACTCTGGGCTTATGAGTTTCAAAGGCAGCTCTTTGGCACCTTGCTTAAAGGTGGTCACTTCTCCCTTTCATCTCTGCAGTTAAAGAGTGCAGTGGCCATGGCATTGACCTTGTTGCGGAGATTTGGGATAGCCATTGAGGTGCAGACTAACTTACTAATCCCTCTTTGGAGGTTTGAAGAAAGCTCATCTGTGGAAGCCCAAGATCTGGAGAGGAGGCAGACCCTTCACAGGTGGGCTCACACTTGACTCCTGCTGGCATCTCAGCCTGCAATGGGTCACGGTGGCCAGACGGCTTAGTGCCAGAGTTCCTGTCCACAGCGACAACACTTGGACAAACAGGAACTTTCTGACCTTTCCCTGAACCCCACGGCTCCTTGCTCCCCATCAGATGTAGCAGAGAGGAGCCTTCCTTGACCCTGTTCAGTTTGGTTACCTGGCCCCAAGTGCTGATGGCTTTGTTATGTTTTCAGGGACCAGAAGTTTACTTAGTTTTTTATAAATTAAACTGAGAACCTAAAAAATATGTTCTGTTAAACTATTAAAACTGTGCTGTGCTCGCTTCGGCAGCACATATACTAAAATTGAAACAGTACAGAGAAGATTAGCATGGCCCCTATGCAAGGATGATATGCAAATTTGTGAAGCATTCCATATTTTTAATGGTTATGACAAGAGTTCAGAATGAAAGTTGCATATGAAGTGTACTGCGGGGGGCAGGGGAGGGAGGATTGTATACCAATGAAAGAATTTTTCTTTTACGTTTCAAAGAGAAGAGCGAACTGGGGAGGAGGGGTAGGCAGGGAGAAAAAGGCAACAATGAACGAATGGAAATCCAAAATCTCTGTAAACGTTCATTAAAATTAATAAAATTTTTTAAAACCCTGTGCTATCTGTTTTGAATCTATTAGAGTTTTAACATAAACATGTTCATAAACATCTGTGTCTTCGCAAGATTTGGAATTGATTTTAGCACACATTCACTTAATGACTGATTTTTGAATGTTAATAATGATTACAAATGGCTGAGTTCTATGAGACGTGGAGAAGATTTACTGGTGAAACAAATGAGTCTTAGATGAAATCCTTCAACCACAAAGATTGACAGAGGACAAGGAAGAGAAAGAAGATTGTTTGTGGATGAGGAAAAAAAAAAACAAACCCAAACCAAACCCACCAGACCAAATAGAAGTTACATGCAAATAATTAACAAGCTGAACTCAGTGGGGGGGGGCAGATACAGAGGAATTTAAAGAAATAACATATGAGCAAGAGCCTATGGTGATGAAGGAAGAAGTTCAAGCTGCTTTGAAGGAAGTAGCAAAAAA
>NW_006399761.1:24198777-24220347 GCF_000299155.1 Elephantulus edwardii | reverse complement strand
CAGTGCGGTTGGCGCAGGATAGAGCAGGGTTTAGGGCTGTTGTGCATAGGATCGCTATGAGTCGGAAACGACTCGACGGCACATAACAACAACAAACGAACTCAGTGGAGGACCATGAGGTGAGAACTCAGTTCAATCTGCAGGCACCATGGTGAACTTGGGTACCCATCTCACAATCTGCAAAGCTCTCCTTCCAGTTTGCTAATCTGAGACAGTTCCTTCTTTGAATCAAGTTCTAAGTGCTCAAGGCTTTACACCAGCCCCAAGAAATGGGCACCCTTATTATCCTTTTTATACAGAAGGAAACGAGGCACAATGTGTCTAGAAGTTGTTCAAAGGCCCCCCAAAATGAACTCAGATCACTGTGTCAGAGCCTCCAAATCCTTAATCACTCAGTTTTTATTTCTTATCCAATAAAGGGAGCTTGGTGGCCTAGTGGCAAAAAGCTGTGCTGTATTCAAAGCCACCAGCTGCTCCATGGGAGAAGGATGGGCAGTCTCCTCTTGTGCGATTAACTGTCTCTGAAAACCTGCTGGAGGGTTGGCTATGGGTCGGTTCTGACTTGACGGTACACAACAACAACAATGTATAATAAAAAAAGGAGCTTGGGTGGGTTACGTTGCCAATCTAAGGCCCATGGTCTGAGCTCCTGCGTGGGAGAAAGATGGACAATCTCCTCCCATGCATTTTTTAAAATTTATTTTATTTTTTTTTTTACAGAGGTTTTGGATTTCCATTCATTCATTGCCGCAATTTTCTTCCTGCCCACCCCTCCCCACCAGCTCGCTTCCCCTCCAAAGAGAGAGAGAAAAAAAAAATTCCTTCCTTAGTATACAATTCCCACGTCCCTTCCCCCCACCATGGTTGACCAATTCAGCAAAGTAGCAGGATACAAGATCAACATACAAAAATCAGTTGGATTTCTCTACAGTGACAAAAAGAATGCAGAGCTGGAGCTAAGAAAAACAATACCCTTCACAATAGCTAATCGCAAGATTAAATACTTGGGAGTAAATCTAACCAGAAGCACAAAGGACCTATTCAAAGAAAATTACAAAACGTTACTACAAGAAACAAAAAGAGATCTAGAGAAGTGAAAGAATATCCCTTGCTCATGGATAGGAAGACTCAATATTGTGAAAATGGCAATACTACCAAAGACAATTTACACGTTCAATGCAATCCCAATACAAATACCAATCCCATTCTTCAAGGAGATGGAAAAGGTTTCTAGTTTCATTTGGAATGGAAAGAAGCCCCGAATAAGCAAAATACTCCTTAAAAATAGGAAAAATGTAGGAGGCATCTCTCTCCCTGATTTCAAATCCTACTACACTGCCATGGTGGTTAAGATAGCATAGTACTGGCACAATGACAGACACATTGTTCAATGGAATAGAATTGAGAATCCAGAAATCAGTCCATCTACCTATGGCCAACTGATTTTTGACAAGGAGATGAAATCAGTTAAGTGGGGAAATGACAGCCTTTTTTAACAAATAGTGCTGGCAAAATTGGAAAGCTGTATGCAGAAGACTAAAACAAGATCCACACCTCACTCCATATACAAAAACCAACTCAAGGTGGATCATGGACTTAGGACTAAAACCAAGGACTATAAACTTCATTCAAGAAAAGCTTGGAAGAACTTTAGTGGTCCTAATCCACAACATAAAAAGTCTTCCAAGTATCCTGGAAAATCTACAACCGGGAGAAGATAAAATAGATGAATGGGACCTTCTAAGAATCAAATCCCTATGCACATCCAAAAACTTCTCCAGTAGAGTAAAAAGGGAAGCCAAAGACTGGGAAAAAATATTTGGTAATGACATGTCAGATAAGTGACTTATATCTGGAATTTATAAAATACTCCCATGCATTTTATAGCTTCTGGAAAGCTGCCAAAGGGTTAGCTCTGGCTCTGTTCTAACTCAGTGGCACACAAGAGCAACATACAATAAATGGGCGCTATGATGCAGTCTGTAGAGCGGTGCTCTGCTTCTGGCTGTTCTAACCCACTATGCTCCGTGGGAGAAGTTCCCCCAACTTACAGCCTCCCAAAACCGACCTCGGAGCCAGCTGTGAGTCAGTTCTGACTCAAAGACAGGGAATGTGTGACACAATAATTATCAGTAAGTGCAACAATGAATGAATGGAAACCCAAAATCTCTGTAAATGTTTATGAAAAGTAATAAAATATAATTATAGAAAAAAAACCAATAATTATCAGTAGAGTCCGTTTGTAAAAAGAACAGGTGACGTCGTGAAGGCTTTCGATCTACGAGCCCTTCAAGAAATCAAGCTCAGCCAACACCTGTGTGAGGTGCCTCAGAGGCCGTGACTTGGGGACCACAGACTCCGGCTGATGCCAGGACTGCAGCCGGGGACACCAGCATCCACAGACGCCATCCGGAGACACTGGGTGCGTGTTGATGGACGACGTTACATTTTGGAAGAAACTGATAATCAATAAGAGAACCAATATGCGAGTTTTGTTTTTTATTCCCAAATAAGAGATACTTTTACAGGGAAGCTAGTGAAGTGTAGTAATTAGGGCTTCAATCCATCTCGTTGAGGGTCTTCTCTTTGGCTAACCTCTCTACTTTCCCCAGCATGAGGGCTCACTCAGAATTGATGCTGTGACCACCACCAGGGGCTTGAGCATGGCAGATGCTGCGATGGCGCAGGATACGGCAAGGTTTAGATCTGTTGTTCACAGGGTCGCTACGAGTCATAGCTGACTTGACGGCAGCTAAGTTTTGGTGGCTCAGTGGTAAGAGGCTGTGCTGCAATCCCAAAGGCAGAGGGTTCGAATCTACTAGCTCATCCTTGAGAGAAGATTGGGCAGTCTCCTCGCATGTGACTTACTGCCTCTGAAAATCTTTCAGGTGTGGGTCGGTTCTGACTTGATGGGACACCGCCACCACACAGTAAAGTGTGCCCAGTCCGGCCCTCAGCAGCATGGAAACCTTGCAAGGATCTGGGGGAGTCCCTCCAATGAGTTCACCTTGTCATGTTTTCACCTGTCTTGACCAGAACCTCTCACAACGACATCCTAACCCTGATCTTTACCGTGTCTGGTGATGTGGGAATGGTTGGGGCAGTTGGGGGATTTGGCTAAGGGGTACTCACACTGGAGGTTCAGTTGGTGGGATTTGGGGGTATAGATCGCAAGTGTCTTACAGTTGCTTCTCTGTAGAGCCATGTCACCACTAGCAGAGCTTCCCAGGCTGGCACTTGGCAGAGCCAGGAGTCAGTCCAAGGTCATCTCACTGTGATCCCATGAGTTTAACACTAAACCCGGTGGCCTTTTATATTCTAGTTTATTCCTCAATAACCCTTTGTTTCCTTAACCTCAGCCATTTGTCACATTTGACACTATTTCCTCTCTCATATTTCCTAGTGGCCTAGTCTACAAGAATTGCATGTTAACATAAAGAACACGCTTCTCTGGTTTGAATCCACCAGCTGCTCCGAGGAGACAGGTGAACAATCCCCAGCCACACGATTTGTAACCTTGGAAACGCAATGGAGGGTCCATTCTGACTTGATAGCAATGAGGTAGTGTTCCCTCATCTACACGTGAATTTTATCCCCATTGAAATCATCTTTTTTCCACCCAATTCAGGGACATTTTATCTGTACTTATGCTTAAACTTTGGCATTAAAAGACTTCTTCCGAATACATTTATATTATTCTTACTGAGTGGTACTGATATAACATAAAAGTCATAATAAGCCACCCTCAGGAAATATCCTCATGGGAGACTGGATAATGAGTGCAGATAATCCAAGAAGTGCTTAAAATGACTCACTGAACAAGAAAACTGAAAGAAAAAAAAATCCTGTCCTCATGCATGACATTAACGATGAGTCAGTCAGAACGATTGAAAGAGACTTCTCAAATGTCAGTGGAATGCAAACTTTGACCACTCGTACTAAAGGGGAAATGGCATTATCTTTTTATTCCCTCTGTGGAAAATTGTACTGACGTGTAAAGTAGTCATCAGAGAATATGGAGTCAGAAAACATAAGGGAAAGTAGTATTACAGAGACGCATCAGAAAGTTCAGAAAAACATGTCATTTTTTCTAAATTTTGTGATTCTTGTCATGTTTGTAAGTTTTCAAAAATGCTTAATTTATTATAATTTTCTTCCTTATTTTTAGCAAACTACTTCCATCTACTTGGAATTTTGTGTTCACTTAAGTAACCCAGGACAAGCCAGCTGCCTTGACTGGGCTCTGGTGCGTGGTGGCCACGTGTGAGGGGATGCAACTGTGTTCCTTGGAGGTGCAGTGGCTAAATTTTCAGAAGTAGAGCACCAGGCCTTTCATCCGCACTGCCCTTGGGTAGACTAGAACCTCTCGTCTTTCCATTAGCAGCTGAACACACTAATATAAGAATTGTCTATGCTTCAGGGTCCACACAGCTTGGGTCTTCTCCAGCCTTCACCAAATAAGCGGGGAAATTCCTTGATGCAGGAGATCCTCTCTGCTTTCTCCCTTGGATCTGACTCTGATTCTAGCTGTGCCCTGTGTATCCTTGGGTGAGCTCAAATGTGTTCCCCCTCTGGACTTAATTCAACTAAAGATACTTTGGCCTCAAGGAGAAAAGGCAGAGAAACACATGGCCACAGGTGTCACCTGCTTTCTGGAATGTGGTCGGATGGTCTGTGGAGATGGCTGACCAGATCTTCAAGTGGAAGATGCATTCAGAGAGACTTGAGTTGATGTAGCGAAACAACCATCAGATCTAAAGAAACTCTGTGTAGGTGGGTAGCGGTAGGCTCCATGATGTTTGGAGTTTACTCTTTCCACATGTAGGTGCGGAGGGTAGTAATTGAGGTGTGATGGAGAAAGCTAGTACCTAGAGTTAGGATTCAGCTTTGGGGGTAGAGGGGAGCTCTGGAGGGAGACCCCAGAGTGAGGCTAACACCTCAGCAGGATGGCCCAGGCCTGTGACTAGTGTCAGGGGTGACCAAGCATGCTTAGAGCTTTGAATCAGAATCTGCCAGTGAGTAATTAGGTTGAGAAGCTCAGAATAACAGACCCAAGGGTCGTGGCAGGGCAGAAGGCTTCTCTAGTGGAGGAGAGCTGGCATCAGGGTTGAGGGGAGTGTATGGGAACCTCAGGTTCAAGATCAGTTTACAGGCCCAGCCTTGCATTTTCTCTGGCTATGTTCTTCCTACGCTTAGGAGAGGTGTTGGAGAAAAATACTGAATATTGGAGACGTTGGAGGAGCAGCTGCATATCCCGTGGACTGCCAACAGAACAGACCTGTCTTGGAGAAGGTGCAGCCAGAGTGCTCCTTGGAGGCAAAGGTAACAAAGCTTGCATACTTTGGCCATGTTGCTAGGAGATGCTGTTCTTTGGAGAAGGACATCATGCCGGTAAAGGTGGAGAGTCAGCAAAAGAGAGGAAGATCCTCAACCAGAGGGACTGACATAGTTAATGCAGCAAAGGGCTCAAGTGTGTCAGAGACAGTGAGGGTGACACAGGATAGGTCAGAGTTCGCAGGGTCTCTGTGAGTCGTACGCGACTCAATGGTACCTAACAACAACAACAACAACATTTTTAGGAGGCTTCCTAGCTATTTCCTAGCTACATCAGTGAGTTATTATAATTTAACATCTCATTTACACATCGCCTGAGAATTCTGAAATCTCTCTGTAATTTGGTGTTGCCGTGCCTCTAAGTTCTTTCTTCTTTAACCCAAAAGCCACCGTGAAGCCGCCTGAAGTAACAGACTTGAGAAGAAGTTGATGGCCTTCATCTGATTATGCTGGTTCCCAAGCTCTGACTGGGAAATATTCTTAGCAGGGGGCCCTTGGGAAGGGTTGGGGCCCTCTGCCTTGCTTCTTGACTTTTTCCCATGCACATTGCAGGCCACAGACAGAGAAGCTTCTCAGCGAGGCTGTGCTCCTTAACAGCTCTGTTTGCATCCAGCTAGCCCTCAAATGAGGCCCTGTCTTGCAGAAATGTACCAGCGGTGGCAAGAAGCAGCCAGCACACACCAGCGCTCCGACCTTTCCCAGTAATGTTACAGGTTTTATTGCTCGGCTGTTCACCTTTCAAGATACAGCAGGTGTCAGCTTTACCAGAAGTGTGTCCCAGGATCGTAAGGACCACTATCATTGCGGCTGCAGTAATTGTAACTGTACTATTTGTCACCTGACTCTTCAGGGCGCTCTGATGGTGTAGCCTATAGCGAGTTGTGTTGCTAATTAGAAGACTGTATGTCTCTAATGGTTTTAATCCACCAGTGGCTTTGTGGGAAGAAAGACAGTCACCTCCCACTGCAGTTTACATTCTCAGAAACCCAATGTAGCTTATTTTTCCTTCCTGAAAAGTGTCTTGAGGTTGGGGACAAGTCTGGGGCCAGGGGGACACTTCTGCTTTATTGAACATGCGGCTTCTACTCATGGGCCATGGTGTTGCTTCTGCCCTTGTTATCAGGGGAAATGGAACATGGACCACAAGCATTGAGTAAAAATTCTAAGAAAAGAGGGGATAAATAATGAACACTGTATTTAAATAGATGAGGGAAAGAACTGTCTAACAGAAATACATGATGAGGTATTTTATTTGCATGACAATAGTCCACTATAAGAGGTGCATAGCAAAGTGGACTGGAGGGGTGGGGAGGAAATTAAGCAACAATGAAAGAATCTTTTTAAAGAGAAAAGCGAATTGGGGCGGGGTAGGGAGGAAATTGTGCAATAATGAGTGAATGGAAATCCAAGTTTTCTGTGACCGTTCATTCAAATATCAATTACAAAAAAGAAAAATTCTTAAAAAGATAAAATACCATACCAGGGAGCTCTGGTGGCCTAGTGGCAAGAAGCTGCACTGCAATCCCAGAGGCCTGTGGTTTGAATCCACCAGATGCTCTGCTGGAGAAGGAAGAACAATTTCCTCCTGTACCAGTCAGACAGATCCAATTTGATGGTACACACACACAGAAAATAATAAAATTTAAAAAAAAAATTTAAAAAGGTAAAATACCTAGGAACCATATACAATATATTAGATCTAAACTTTATAACACTACCAAGTATATACATATATATACATATACATATATATAAGGACACACACATATTTATGTTTTGGTTGTTGTTATTGTTGTTGTTAGGTGCTATCTTGTTGAGTACAACTCATAGCAACCTTATGAACAACAGATCTGAACCCTGTTCTAACCTGAACTTACCTCACAATCTCTGACACACTTGAGCCCGTTGGTTTGGATAGAAAGATGCAAAGATTCAAACTCATAAAGATGCCAGTTCTCCTTGAGTTAATTTATACATTTGACTTGATCTTGGTTTAAAAAAAAAACCACAACAAACCCAAATAGAATTTTCTTTCAACTAGAGAAGTTGATGCTAAAATTTATTTTAAAAATGTGAAATATTGTTGTTGAGTACTGTAGAGTTGGAAGCGACCCATGCATGACCCCTCTGGCGAGTATTCAGAGAAAGTTAATCACACAGGAGGAGACTGCCCATCCTTCTCCCACGAAGCAGCTGGTGGCCTCGAACTGCATGCCTTTGGGATTGCAGTGCAGCTTCTTGCCACTAGGCCACCAAACTTAAATAGCCAGGAAAATACTTGAAAGGAAGAACAATGGCTGGAAGATGGAGATGGACCAGGGTTGTCAGATATTAAAATGCACCTTTAATGTTTAAAGGAACATGTATGAGAGAGTTCTAGTGGACTAGTGGCAAGAAGCTGCACTTCAATTCCAGAAGTGCTCGGTTCGAATCCACCAGATGCTCTGCTGGAAAAGGGGGGACAATCTCCTCCTGTACCAGTCAGATCCGATTTGACAATATACACACACAAAAATTATAAAATTTAAAAAAAATTTTTTTAAAGGGAACATGTATGATACTGGTGCATTAACAAAAAAGATGAGAGACAATAATCAACAATCCAAGCTCAAAATTTCATTGCAATTGAGTCAAAACTGACTCATAGCTAATCATCCAGTGAGTTTTTAGAGGCTGTCAACTCCTTGGGAGGAAACTGCCCATCTTTCTCCCATGGGGCCACTGATGAATTCCAACCACCAGAGAGGAACTGTCCCTCCAGCTGTCCCTCCCCGTGGACTAAGCCACTGGAGCTCCCTAAACAACCTAGAAGTAGCTCTCAGCCATTTCAACTCAAAACTCACCGCCCTTGAGTTGATTCTGACTCAGGGCAACCCTCCATTGGGTTTCCGAGGCTGTAAATCTTTGTGGGCACAGAATGCTTCTCTTTCTCCTTCAGGGCGCCTGGTAGATCCCAACCAGCAACCGTTTAATTCGCAGACCAGCATGTGACACCACCAGGGTTCTTAATACTTCATAATGCAATCATTGTTGTTGTTGTTGTGTACTGTCAAGTTGAACCAACCCATCACTGACCCTCTGGTGGGGTTTCAGAGGCAGTTAACCACACAGGAAGAGATTGTCCCTCCTTCTCCCGTGGAGGAGCTACTGGTGATCTCGAACCACATGCCTTTGGGATTGCGCAGCATCTTCTTGCCACTAGGCCACTGGAGAGATGGAGTAGCATGTTGTCAGCGGCAGTAGGCTTTGGCACAGTCTAGACTGTGGGGATGGCAGAGGACCGAGCAGGTTTTTTCCTTCCATGATCATACGGGCTGGCTGCGAGTCTGAGCAGATTGGATGGCATTCAACAACAACATAATTAGAGTGTATTGTATGTTATACATCTGTGTAACCAGAACCAGCTAACACACTTCTTTTTGTTCAAACCCCACTGGCAATCATCATGCATTATGCAGGTAACAAAATCTGTTGTTGTTGTGTACTGTCAAGCCAGAACTGACTCATAGCCGACCCTCCAGCAAGTTTGCAGAGGCCATTAATCACTTAGGAGGAGACGGCCTGTCTTTTTCTGCAGCTGCTGGTGGATTGGAACTGCATACCTTTGGGTTGGCAGCGTAACTCCTTACAACTAAGCCACGAGATAGACCTAGCCAAACTAGAAATTTCAAAGGACACAGTTGTTGTTTTTGTTGTGTACCATCGAGTCGGAACCAACGCATAGGTGACTGTCCAGCAGGTTTTCAAAGGCAGTTAATCTCATGGGAGGAGACTGCCCATCCTTCTCCCATGGAGCAGCTGGGGGATTTGAACTGTGTACTTTCGGGATTGCCATGCAGCTTTTTGCCACCAGAGCTCCCTAAGGACACAGTAGCCTCCCCCTATTTTTGTTTTGTTTTTTTAGCTCTCATTGAGTTGTTTTCCACAATGCACATATAGCTCCCCTCCAAGCCTGGCTAACAAAGGTCTTTGCCTGGTATTTCAAACATGAAAAGTTCACTCAGTGCTGTCGTCAGAGGGTACGCCCCTCCTTCTGGTTGCACCCCTGTGTCTCTAGCACAGTGCTTTCTCAGGATGGGAGTTCTGGTGTGACAGGCATTTCATATGCAATACCAAACTGGTATATCACAATGAGATCAGTTTCCCTTCAGTGCCCCCAAAAAATACCTTTAAACCACTCTCAGCTTTTCCCTGGGTATTTCTGGAAATGCCCAGGTGTGAGTCACAGGTTACCGAGGAGCCAGCCCACTGGTATTCTTCCACTTAGCATGAAGGGAGCTCTGTGGAGGGGCCCACATTTCTGGGGACGCTTTCCCTTCTATCAGCTTCTAGCTTCAGTTTGCAAGCACAGAGACTTGCAAACAGTGTTCAGGGAAAACACACAAAAGAAGCATTCTCCTTCTTTGATCTTGCTCATAGCACTTGCTTCCCTTTCTCTGCAGCCTCCTCCCACAGGTTCTTAGCAGCTTCTCCCAGCCCTTTGCCCCCTCACTTTCTCCTTACTTACTCCTCTCACTCCTTAATCAGCCCACTTCTCTTCAGTCCCTCAGGGACTCCTGCTCTATTTCTATTTCGCTCCCTCTTTTGGTTTTTTGTAGGAGCCCGGGCTCTTTTGGTTTTTTGTAGGAGCCCAGGTAGCATAGTGTAAGAGTTGGACTGTGAATCAAAAGACCAGGAGTTCAAATCTACCCGCTGCTTTGAGGGAGAAAGATGAGCAGTGTGCTCCCTTAAGTCGACTTACAGTCCCATGAAGGCTCCCTGTGAACTGTACCCGATTCCACACCAGTGGGTTGAAATTTTACTTCAGTTCTTGGCCCCAACAGGATTCTCTCCAAGGCAGAGCAGGGGTTTTCAGAAGGTGAAACACAAGAGACAAAAAAATTAAAGCAAACCCACTGCTGTTGAGTCTCTTGGCATTTGAGACTGCAGGCTAGGAAGAGGGTTACAGACACTTAGCATTTGGAAGTCTTTCATCACCTGTGGATAATAATAGTATCTACATTATGTGGGGGCATTGGTGAGAATGAAAAGCTTTTGGCAAGTTGCTGCCCTATGTTAAGGACTCAAATAAATGTTACTATGTCCATTAGCATTATTACTAACTATGGTAGCACAGTGTTTAAACACTTGGCTGCTTGTCAAATACAAAACAACCTCAAACTCACCCTCTTTGCAGTCAAGTTGGAATCAGCTCAGAGCTGACCCACCAAGGGGTTTTGAGAGGCTGTAGTCGCCCGGGAGGAGATGGGTCCATCTACCTCTGGGAGCAGTAGGTAGATTTAAAGCACCAGAGACTGCGCTGTCTTTGAGATCGCAGCCGAGCTCCCTGTGAACTAGGTCACCCATTAAGGTAGAGGTTCAACGAGCCATTCCATGAGGAAAAGAAGTGACAGGTGCTTCGTTAAGATTAAAGCCTTGACACCTTCAGACAGATCTGTTCTGTCCTATAGAGTCAGTATCACTTAGAATCAACTCTTCAATAATAGGGTTGGGGGGGGTTTATTATTAATCTGTTGTTGTGTGTTTTTTTTTTTTAAATTGTGTTTCATTCGTGTATGTTGTGTTTTGTGCAACCATAAAAATAATTCATTGTGTTTTATACCATTAATTGTTGTTGTTGTTATGTGCCATCGAGCCACCTGGGACTCATAGTGACATTTTGTACCCCAAACCCTGCTCTATCCTTGTGCCAGTCTTATTGTCTCTGACACACCTACCCCAACATCCCAGTCACTGAATCAATCCATCTCATCAAGGGTCTTCTTGTCTTGCACTGTCCCTCCACCCTCCCAAGCATGACATCCCTCTTTAAGGACTGGTCCCTCCTTGCAACATGTCCAAAGTATGTCGGGCAAAGCTTCAGAATCCTCGCTTCCAAGGAGCAGCTCAGTCTCACCCTCTCTAGGATGAACTTGTTTGTTCTCTTAGCAGTCCATGGTATATTCAACACTCTTCTCCAGGACCACAGCGTCAACTCTCCTTCTATCATCCCAGGTCATTGTCCAGCTCTCTGATAGCAAGTGATTGCCAAGACCATGGCCTGTATCAGGCGCATTTTAGTCTCCAAACTGACATTGTTGCTCTTCATGTAGAAAACAACACTGTCATTGATTATTATTGATATTAATTGATCCCAGCATAATGTCCTTCTCCAAGGACCAGTCTCTCCTGGCCGCAGAGAAGGGGTGGGGGAAAGACCAAATGAAAAAGAATCCTCCATGGTCTCAATGCCATGTGTTCCCTGGTGGTAATCGTCATATGCTGTGGCGAAATTTGACTATTTGGGTGACCAGTATGTTCTCATGAATCACAGTCTGAATGGAGATACTAGAAGGGAGGAGAGAACATCGCAAATTTTCTTTCCTGAGCGTTGATGTGCATTTGTGCAATCTTCGCTGATCAGCACCCAGAGGGACCCATCTCTTCCTGTCTCTAGAATGGGCTTCCTTTTTCTCCTCAAAGAAGGCAGAAAAGCATTTCTTCAGTGGAAGAACTCAAAGGGCTGTCATGGCCTACTATTCTAATGCAGTTTCCAGGGGACAGTGCTTTTAAGCACGGAAGAAATGCTTTTCTGTTTTCAACAGTGGACGGTGAGGACTGCCTCCGGGGGAAGATCGGCATGGGACCCACTGGGATATTGGCTCTCCTTTCACGGCCTGTGCTGGGAACTGAAGAAGTTGACCTAATGCCCAGAGTGAGAAATGATCCGGTGACTCTCATGTGCGAGAGGTCAGCACTGGGGTTATCTGACGGCCTTCCTGGGCCAGCCTGGGACTTCCCTGACAGCAGTGAGAGGAGCAGGTCCTCATTATGCACAAGATTGCAAAACTCAACGCAGAGGGGCTTGATCGAGTGTGCAGTCTGGACGTTTTCTTTAAAGAAATTGCCACATGCATCTTAGCTCTTCCTCAATTTCTTGGCTGCTCAGAGTCTGAAGTTATGAGTTAATGTTGAAGCTGCTGTTTGGACGCCCAGTAGCTGTGGAGATAACTTTTCTGGTCAGTCAAAACCCCTTGGTCCACATGCGTGGAGCAAGACACCAATGGCCTCATCCAGAAGCGTGTGGTCTGCACCAAAGGAATCTACTAGAATTTTCTGGGGTCCTGAATGTAAATATTTCAAATTTAGAGTCCCAGGTGCCATGTGATATTACAAATGTTACTTCATATTGCGTTATTCTTTCACAATGAGTTAAATGCTGGGCTACTAACTAATAGGTCAGTGGTTCAAACCTACTAGCTGCTCTGTAAAAAGAGGAAGACAACATGCTACTCCTATAAACAACGGCAGCCTTGGAAACCTCATGGAACAGTTCTCTGCCGTCAACATGTCGTTGTTGTTGTGTTATTGTTGTTGTTATGTGCCTTTGCAATTCATAACTGCCCTATGTACAATGGCTCTGAGCCCTGCTCTATCCTGAACCTACCTCATTGTCTTCTGACACACCTACCCCCATTACCCCAGTCATTGGATCAGTCCATCTCATTGAGGTTCTTTACCTTCCTTTACCTCCCATGATGTCCCTCTCCAAATACTGGTCCCTCCTTGCAACATGCCCAAAGTATGTCAGGTGAAGATTCAGGATCCTTGCCTCCAAGAGCAGCCTGGCTTCACCCTCTCCAGGACAAACTTGTTTGTTCTCCTAGCAGCCCATGGTATATCTTCAACACTCTTCTCCAGCACCACAGTTCAAAGGCATCAATTCTCCTTCCATCACCGCTAGTCATTGTCCAACTCTCTGATGCATAGCAAGTAATTGTGAAGAATATGGCCTGGATCAGGTGCACCTTAGTCTCCAGACTGATATCGTTGCTACATCATCAGGGACAACAGGCTTTCCCAATGCAATTTGTCTTTTGATTTCCTGGCTGCTGGTACCAAGAGTGTTGATTGTGGAGCCAAGCAAACTAAAGCTGTTAACAATCTCAATCTCTTCACCATTGGCCCAGTGATGAGAATTTTTTGTTTTGTTTTGTTTTTATATTGCACTTCAATCCATATTGAAGGCTGCAGTGCTTGACCTCCGGTATGTGTATATGTATGTGTGTGTGTGTGTGTGTGTGTGTGTGTGTGTATACACACATATATACATGGCAACTCGATTTTTGGGGTTTTAAGACAATAAATCACACCAAGAGGAAACTATCTACCTTTTTTCTATGGAGCCATACAATGTTGTTATTGTTGATTGCCGTCAAGTGGAGCATGACTCATAGTGACCTTATGAGCAAAAGACCTGAAACCTTTCTATAACGATCATCGTTTCTCAAAGTTCAGAGTTTCCAGAGGCATGTTGTTTAGGGAGTGGATGCCACTCCTGCTTCCAATACAGTAGAATATTATAAAAAAACAAACCAACCATAAAAGGCAAGAAAGGGTTGATGTTTACTACCATGAACCTTGAAAATGTTATGTTAACAGTAAAAAACCAGACTCCAAAAGGCCACATATTAGATCTTTCCATTTTACATGCAATTTCCAGAATTGGGCAATCGGTAGAAACAGAATACATTATTAGTGGTCACCAGGAACAGGAGTGAGGGGTGGGCAAGATTATGGAAAGTGACTTCCTAACAGGTGGTGGTTGGTAACTGCAGTCAAATCCGTTCCCCACCGTGATTGGCTAGAGATTGTACCATCAGGATCCAGAGGGCTTTCATTGACAGATTTCACGGGCAGTAGATCTTGACGTGTTTCATTATGGAAACTCCGCTGAAAGCAGTTCAGCATCATCCGATATGCAAGGCTCCACTTACGTCTCATGGTGGCTGCACGGGAGACGTCGTGATGAGGAAAGGAACCTGGATCTTCATACCACCATTGCCTGAACCCCCACTGTAACCTTCTGGGTCTTCACGCAGAAGCCAAGTGAACCACTTCCATCGCCTCTTTCTTAATACATATGATGCCTTATTTTGGAACAATGGAAGCACATTGGGACTAGATAGAAGTGATAGCTGCACATTAATTATACGCCCATGAAAAAGAAAAGAAGCCATTATGGGGAATTTATACACTCTCTGCTGCGGAAGCTCTGATGGCCTAGTGGTAAAGAGTTGCACTGACAACCCAAAGACACACAGTTTGAATCCACCAACTGCTTCATGAGAAAAAGATGGGCAGGATCTTCCCAGGCTTTACAGCCTCTGAAAGCCCACTGGAGGATCAGCTGTGAGCTGGTTCCATGACTTGAGGGTTCTTAACAACAACAACAAATACTATCTGTCAGCTTCTGAAAAACCCATTTGGCAATATTTATTAGCATTTCACATGAATATAAATTTTTTCCACTTTATTTTTAAAAATTTTTATTTTATATTGGTTTGCTTACAAAGTTCATAAATGTTGTGCTTCACACTATTCTTCATTCATACAATCATTCCCATGCATTATGATTTATGAAATTAATCACCATTGGGCCTTGCCCCTCAGTACCCTGTCTTCTCAGGTCCCCACCGGATCTTTCCCATTTCCTTTACTCCCTCCCTCCACCCACCAAATTATGCAAACTCTGTGATTTTGCCCCTACCCATCCTCACCTCTCTAATCCCACTCCTTCCCCCCTTGGGTCTCCACATATTTTGCTAGTTATACTTCTATGTTTATAGTAGTGGTCTTATGTGATATTTGTCCTTATGGGATTGAGTTAATTCACTTAGCATAATGCTCTCCAGTCTCTCTCAAGTTATATGGTATTTTTTCAAAATCATTGTTCCTGAGGGCTGCATAGTAATAAATGAATATAATTTTTGACTAGCCAGTCTATTTTAAAGCATTTGTTATATGAACATACATACACAAAGATGGATATAAGTAAGGGTGTAAGTGGAAGAATTACTGTCCAAATGACCTCCCAAAGATGTCCATGTCCTCATGTCTGTGAAGGTTACCCTTACGTAGTAAAGGGGACTTTGCAGATGTGATTAAACTAAGGGGTTTGAGATAAGCAGATTATCCTGGATTATCCAGGTGGCTCAGTGGAATCACTAGAATTTTTATAAGAGATGGACAGGCAGACCAGGGTCACAGATGGAGATGTAAGCCCACGAGGCAAGAAAGCAAGAGCGGTGAAACAGCCCCTCCCCAGAGCCTCCAGAAGAAAAGCGATTCCACTGGTGTGTTGATGTTAGCCCTGCAAGACCCATTCTGGACTTGTGACCTCCAGAATCATGAGCGGATGCATTCACGTTTTAAGCCACTAAATTTGTGGTCATTTGTTACAGCAGTAGCATGAAGCTAATAAACAAATAGAACTCATTGCGGTTGAATCAGAACCAACTCATAACTGACCCTCCACTGAGTTCCCAAGGCTGTAAATTGCAAGGGAGGAGATTTCCCATCTTTCTCCCTTGGAGAAGCTGGTGGATTCAAACTGCCAGAAAGGGTGGACCTTTGGGTTAAAAGCACAATTCCTTACAGACTAGGCCACCAGAGCTCCCTGATATACTAATAGAACTTTTGATTTAGTTCTGTGATCAGGGGCACTGTACTTAGGAACAAGTGGATTCTCCCCCAGTCCCAGTGGATGAGTCTTGTTTGGCATAAACCATCAACAGCAATACTAGTACTGGATGTCATTGGTTGGTGCATGGTGAAGGTGTTCTAGCCAAAGGTTTGGGAGGGGAAGCCTGAAGCAGGGCTTCTGGGGAAAGTGTCCCCCCTTCATAAAACATACTTCAAGAGAAGTTAGATTGTGTTGGATGAAGTTGGTCAAGGATGGGATGCCTGGAACAATGGCAGGCGTCTTACTTCCAAGCACAATGTGGGTGTGTGAACAGAACATTTTGTTGCTGAGAAGAGAAATGTGGAAAGCACCCCATGCCCTAACTGTTATGCCAATGAATTCACCCAGCCTGGAATCACCACAGGAGCGCTTGTTATATATACCCTATGGCTTAGACTATTTTTAGATGTTCTTCTATTTTCATAATAAAACACTAATTGGTTTTTTGCAACATTGTAATAGAAAACACTCTAAATGTTAATCAGTAGAGGACCCATTAAATGCATGATGGTAGAGCTACACAATGGAATATCATGAAGAGGGGAGTAGATTTGCAGACACTGAGCAAACTATGAGAAAAAATATGTGGGAATAGCAAAGTGCATATATATGTGTAAGTAGGCTCCCATTTGTGTAAAACACACACACGCGCACACACACATTTGTGTAAATATGAAAATTTGTGAAAGTATCCACATTCAATTCCCCCCCACCACCACCACCAAACTCTTAATAACATTTACCTAGGGTACCAGGTTGGATGAGATATTAAATTTTTATTATTTGCTTTGGCTATGGGTGCGAAAACTGTCTATCATTTGCTATACTGAGATAACGGGGTTCCTGTGATATCAAACACTGAGCCATTGGTGTGTCAAATGTCAGTGGTTACCCATGGTAGACAGGGTCTGGTAGAGCTCCCAGATTAAGACAGGCTTGGAAACAGGGTTGGCATCCATTTCTTAAATAACAGACCTTTGAAAACCCTATGAACACTAGTGAAACAACAATAGCTATAGAACAGGGTTCAGATATTTTGTTCATAATGTCGCTATGAGTCACACTTGACCTGATGGAACTTAGCAACAACTATGGTTGCTGTCGAGTCAATTTTTGACCCATAGTCATCCCACGTTACAAAGAACTGTGTTATACAGTTTTCTAGGCTGTAATTGTTACAGGGGGCTACTTCCCAGTCTGGGAAGATGAGTGGAACAGCCAGATTCTGCAAAGGAGTGTTTTCTGGTTTTGAGTTGAGACTTTGTTGTGGCTTTGCTCGCAACTGGGTGTGAGCTGATATTTAAAAAGACATTTGACCTTCAGTTCGCTTTTTAAATTGTTTTCAGTCAAACATTGGTCTGTCAATTTTGCTGTACAAGAGTAACTCATAGTTGCTGTGAGGGTAAACACTGTGACACGGATGTGTTAAAAGTGATAGTGGTCACCCATGGTGGACAGTGTTTGGTGGATCTCCCAAATTAAAACATCTTGGAAGCAGGAGTGGCATCCTCTTCTGGAAACTCTATGAACCTGGAAAAAAGATGAGAGTTTTTCGTGTTCAAGACTTTCATTCATAGGGTCACCATGAGTGGTCTACAACTCAATGGCACTTAACAAGAACAACAACAATTGTTACCAGAGCAGAAGGGGCAGATGAGTTCAAACTACTAAGCCTCTGTTTAAGCACTTCTAATTGAGTGCTTAACTGTTGTTAATCTGTTGTGACACCAGGGCTACTTTTTAGGACATATTTTTGCATTTTTAGATCAAGATCATGTATTACTTTTTTCAAAGGAAAAAAAAAGATAAAAGTCAAAACCACCACTACTGTGACAGCACAGATAGTAATGATAATTCAGAAATAAGTTGGCAGCTTCCAGAGGCCACCTTCTGAGGTGATACAGCTGCTGACGCACTTTCAGGTGATATGTTGTTGCTGATTGTGGTCGAGATGAGCACGACTCATAGCGACCCTATGAACAAAAGACCTCAAGCCTTTCCATAACTATCGTCATTTCTCAAAGTTCATAGAATTTCCAGAGGCATGTTGTTTAGCAAGTGGATGCCACTCCTGCTTCCAAACCTATCTTAATCTTGGAGCTCCACCAAACACTGTCCCCTATGGGTAACTACTATGGCATGTGGCAGACACCTCAGTGGCACAAGGTTCAGCATCATAGCAACCCCGGGTTACCTCAGTACAGCAAACTGACAGAAGAGTGCTGTACACTTAGAAAAATGTTCCTCCAAAATAGAATAACAACTGACTTTTAACTACAAAGGTCCTCCACAAGGTCTTGTTAACTCTAAACAAGAGGCTTAAATAAAAAGCAACCAATAAAATATGTTGTTGTTGTTGTTATTGTTATGTGCCTTACAGTTGCCTGTGACCCATAGCAACCCTAAGTACAGCAGCTCTGAAGCCTGCCCTGTCCTGAGCCAGTCTCACTAATCACTAATGCTGACACACCAACCCCCATTGCCCCAGTCACTGTATCAATCCATCTCATCCAAGATCTTCTTCTCCTGCCTGTCCCTCCACCCTTCCGAGCATGATGTCCTTCTCTAAGAACTGGTCTCTCCTGGCCATTCTTCAGATGATAAAGAGCTTATCTTTAGGAAGTAGAGCTGGGATTTTCAAAACAGGCACCTTGTAGGTGGCATTTGGCCCAAGTAACTTTATTGCCAGGCATCAGTTTCACTGAGTCCCTTAATGTGCCCAGTGTTAACTCTTCTAGGGCTGATTCTTTTCAGCAGGGACATGTTGACATGGACACGTCAGTAATTATGGCTGACATCTCTTCCGACTGGGCCAGCGCTCTCTCACATTGTTTTGTGCCCATATGGACTGTTAAGAAATATTTTCAATGTCATCATCCTTGACCTGTCCCACTTAATATGCCTTTTCCCTAATTCTACTAGTGGTTTTAACCATCCAAATGTACACTCAATTGTAGCCTCCTTAACTAGTCACCTGATGGTGAATATAATTTGTAACTTTTTTGTTGTTGTTGTTAGATGCTGTCAAGTACAACTCATAGAGATCCTACGAACAACAGATCTGAACCCTGTGCTCTCCTGTGCCATCCTCACGATTTCTGACACATTCAAGCCCGTTGCTTTATTCACTGTGTAAATCACCTGGTTGAGGGTCTTCCTCTCCTTCGCATCTCTCCACTCTCCCAAACACAATATTCTTTTCCAAGGAATAATCTCTCCTAGGAACATGCTCAGAGTACGTGAGATGAAGCTTCCTTATCTTTTCCTCCAAGGAGCACTCTGACTGCACCTTCTCCAAGACACATCTCTTTGTTCTTTTGGCAATCTATGGAATATTCCACATTTTTCTCCAACGCCACAGTTCAAAGGCATCAGTTCTTCTGTCATCCTTATTCATTGTCCATCTCTCAGATGTATAGCAAGTGACTGAAAAGACCATGGCCTGAATCAGGTACATCTTAGTCCTCAAACTGACATCATTGCTCCTGACTAGAGGACCCTGATTGCAGACTTTCCCAGTACAATACCATCTCCTGATCTCCTGTGTGCTGGTACCATGGGTGTTGATTGTGGATCCAAATATCTTTTCTCCATCTATCGTGATGTTGTCTGTTGGTCCTGTGGTAAGAACTTTTGCTTTATTAACGTTGAGATAGGAACCATATTTAAGGTTTGTCTTTGATCTTCTGCAGCAAGTGCCTTAAGTCTTCCTTGCTTTTAGCAAGCAAGATTTTGTCATCTGCATAGCAAAGATTATTGATGAGTCTTCCTCTGATCCTGATACCACATTCTTCTTCATAAAGACCAGCTTCTTAAATGATCTTCTCAGCAGACAGATTAAGTAGATATGGAGAATAAACATAAACCTGATGCATACCTTTCCTTAGCAACAGGTCAAATACCTACAGCAATTGTTGATTGCCTTCGAATCGAGCATGACTCATAGTGGCCCTGTGAACAAAAGGTGTGAGGCCCCTCTACAACCATCAACATTTATCAAATACAGCTATACACTTAATTATTTCATAGAACAAAGCTGGTAGTGGGCAATTTCAAAGATCGTTTTATAGCTCAATGATATTGTTGAAGATTTAGTCTCTTCTCATCTTTTCCTTCTGGAATTTCAGCATGGCTTCGTGTCTCCTCATGGTTACGATCGGTTGCCAGAGTGCCAGGTATTTTCTTCATAGCACAGCGTCCTAGGCGTGAAGGTTAAGGGTGGCAGCTTGGGAAGAAGACCTTTCCCCTAGTGACTCACTTCGTTTCTGACATTCCTTAAAAGCCACCAGCTGACGTCTACATCCTTCTGACCAGCTCGGGATCATATGTCCACCCTCAGACCAATTGCTGGCAAGAAGAAAAGCTTACCATTAGAGATTTGAATCAATTGTGTTTAATCATCTTGTGCTGGGCATATAGACCCTAAACTGAATCAGGATTCTGCTATCCTATTACCAAGAAAGAACAGGAAATGACAGCTGGATACGAATGGGTAACTGCCATTCAAGGTGCTTTGTCTTCTCTTGAATTTGGAATTTGACTGATAGCCTGCATCACCTCTTCTTTTTAAAGCAATATTCGTGTCTATCTTTATAAAAGCCACACTGAACATCTTAACATCAATAAGACAAATAATTCCATTTTAAAAAGTGAACAGAGGACAAGTGCACATATTTATCCAAAGAAGACATTATTTGGCCAACAAACAGAAGAAGAAATGCTTCAGATTATGAACTATTTGTTGTGAAAAGGAGCTGAGGTGATGTAGTGCATAGAACATCAGGCTGCTCAATTCCACTAACAGCTTCTTGGGAAAAAGACGGGCATTCTCCTTGGAAAAATTTACAGCCTTGGAAAACAGCAACCCATCACTGACTCATGAGATTGTTGCCAATTTTGTTGTTGTTGTTGGGGAGCAAGAGTTGTTGATAGGTGCCATCATCAACAACCTGTGTTATGCAGATGACACAACCCTGCTCCTGAAACTGAGGAGAACCTGAAGCGCCTGCTGCAGAGCGTCAAGGACTGCAGCCTTCAATATGGATTGAAACTCAATATCAAGAAAACAAAGAGTCTCACCACTGGGCCAATTGGCAATATCAGTATGGATGGTGAAGAGATAGAGAGTTAACGGTTTTAGTTTGCTTGGCTCCGCAGTCAACATTCTTGGTACCAGCAGCCAGGAAATCAAAAGATGAATTGCACTGGGAAAGTCAGCTGTCAGGGACCTCTCAAGAGTACTGAAGAGCAACAACTTCAGGCTGGATACTAAGGTACGCCTGATCCGGCCTATGTTGTGTTGTTGTCAAGTGCCGTCAAGTCACAGGAGACTCATAGTGACCCTATGAACGAAGTCCTGAACACTTCCTGTATAACTTTCGTCCTTTCTCCAGGTTCTTAGGGTTTCCAGAAGCAAGTTACTGTGGAAGTGGATGCCGCTCCTGCTTCCAAGCTTGTTTTAATTGGGGAGCTTCACCAAACACTGTCCACCATGGGTAACAGTATTCAGTTTTACAGCAACCACAAGTTACCTCTGTACAGCAAGTGGACATACCAGGGTTACACGACCTAGAAGAATGTTTCACCAAAAACCATTAAAGGCAGGCCTGAGGGTCGCGGAGTAGAATCACCTACCCATGCTTGGGAGCATGACTTCTGTCCAGTAGGCCGACTGCTCACTCTCTCTTTCTCTATAATGTATCTCTTTCTCTCTATATATCCGGGCTATAGTC
>NW_006399761.1:24191581-24198417 GCF_000299155.1 Elephantulus edwardii | reverse complement strand
GCGAGGTTGGCACAGGATAGAGCAGCTTTTGGGCTCTTGTACATAGAGTCACTATGAGTTAGAAGCGACTTGATGGCACATAACAACAACAATCAACCCTATGTACAATAGAAGGTGACCCTGCCGTATTTGGCACCATCTTCAATTTCCTACTGTGATTAAATTCTTGGTTACAATTACTGCATCAGCGCATCTCATTCCAAGTCTTTCTCTTTTACACTGACCCTCTATTTTTACCAAGCATTTTACCCTCTGTATTTACCAAGTTGTCCCTCCTGATAACATGTCAATAGCTTGTTTTGTTTATTCTTTTGGAAGTCCATGAGAGTCTATTCAATATTTTTCACCAACAGCATGATTCAAAGATCGCAGTTCTTCTCCAGTCTTTCTTATTCACTGTCTGACTTTCACGTGGGTATGAGGTATTTGAAAATATCATGGCTTGGGTCACAGGCATCTTAGCCGGTGTTGTTGTTCTTTGGTGCCATCAAGTCGAGTACAACTCACAGTGACCCTATGAACAACCCACCTGAACCCTGTCCTATCCTGTGCCATTCTCACCATCTCTCCAAAAACACACAGGCCCTTTGCTTTAGTCATATTGTCAGTCCATCTTATGGGGCAAGGTCTTCCTCTCATGTTGCAAATATGAAAGATGAGACTTCGCCATCTTTGCCTCCAAGGACCACTCTGACTGCACTGTTTCCAAGATGTATGTTTGTTTTTGCAGTCCATGGGATATTCAGTACTCTTCTCCAGCATCACAACTCAGAAGAATCAGTTCTTCAAAACAACAAGGAGATACTATCTTCCCTCAGCAAAATTTTAAAAATCATAAACCAAATTCTTACAGTGGTATAACTATTATAGTTCTGTGTAACTCTGTACAGTATTATAACAGTCTTACTACTAGAACTATACTATAATGACATATCCTCCCTATACTTTTTTAAAAAAATCTTTTAGATAATAGCCAACCTAGTAGATATGAAGTAGCCTTGGTTTTGTAATGGTTTTGAAACACTTGGCTGATAATCCTAAGGTTGGAAGTTTGAACCCCCCATCCACTCTTTGGGAGAAAGATGAAGCAATTTGCCTCCTTCAAGGTTATGAACTCTAAAACCCTACGGGGCAGTGTTGCTTTGTTCTGTGGGATGGCTGTGAGACCTAATAGTTTCTTTGGTAGTGGATTCAGTGGGTGTGAGGTGATATTTTATTGTGGTTTTGATTTGCAGCTCCCCATTGACTTCTTTTTTTAATTTTTTTATTTTATTTTATTTTATTATTTTTGTGTGTGTGTACCGTCAAATCAGATCTGACTGGTACAGGAGGAGATTGCCCCTCCTTCCCCGGCAGAGCATCTGGTGGATTCGAAACATGCACCTCTGGGATTGTAGTTGCAGCTTCTTGCCACTAGGCCACCCGAGCTCCCCTCCCCATTGATTTCTGAGCATCACTTCTTGTGCTTATCAGAAATCTGATACCTTTTTTTTTTGGAGAAATGTCTATTCATTGTTAATCGGAGAAATGCCGATTCACTGCTGATTGGTGAGATTTCAGTTGTCAACTTCTTGCTTTTCTGTATTTCTGACTGTGTGTGCAACTGTTCATGTAATAATGAATAAAAGGAAAAAAGGTAAAGGCTAAATGTGGCAGCAAGTAACCTCTCTGGAGTCCCTCAAAGGCAGAGACCATCTACTTGGACCTCTGCTCCCCATGGAACTCAGTTCCGTTTTCCAGGTGTGACTCTACTTCTCTGACCACCTCTTCCCACCCACTCCCAGCAGTGGATAAACCCTCTCCTGACCTGACTAAAGACATTATTAGTAGACAGAAACAATAATCACAGGTGGATGCTAAGTGTAGAGAGAAAATTCAGAGTCTGGCAGTGGGGTTCCTGGTAGCATGGGGAGCACAGTCAGAGCAGGAACAGGTGTCTCAGGAGTGGGTTGAGGAAGGTGGAGGGATGGAGGGATGTTGAGAGATCAAGTTGCCCCAAGACACATTAATTTTATTCCATCTGTACAGGACTATCATCTAATTAATATGGGTCTCCAAGTGAGACCTTTCATTCAAGGTCTTTCATCCAAACTTCCATTCAACCTCTTGGATGTAAGTATCTTCTCTAGGTACTATAGATTATACCCAGCTGACAAGTTAGATGAGGTGGTGAGGTAACTCTGGAATGGACACTAGCCAGATTAGTAATAATTGGATCACCTTCTGATGTTGACTGACCTCCGAGAAAAGAAGCTGAGATTTTCATCACACAATGTTGTTGTTGTAGGTGCTGTAATTTAGGGGTTGACTTGAGCCACCCTATAAACAGTGATCTGAACCTTGCCCCTTTCTCTACCATTCTCCTAATGCCCGTCACGTTCAAGTCCATTGTTACAATCACTGTGTCGATCCATCTTGCTGAATATCTTCATTTCTTTCACTGATCCCATGCTTTACCAAACGTGATATCTTTCTCCAAGAACTCATCTTTTCTGACAACATGCCCAAAGGATGTGAGACAAAGTTTCATTATCTTTGCTTTTGAAGAGCACACTAGTTGCACTTCCTCCAAAACAGACTTACTTGTTTGTTGTTTTTTTTAAGCCTATGATATATTCAGTACTCATTGACAACATCACAATTCAAAGGCATCCATTCTTTTATCTTCCTTAATCATTGTCCATCTTTCACATGCATACGTGTGGTGTTAGGACTTTTGAAAATGACTTCTAGGTGGTCCCTTTCTAATGGCATGATCTCCAGCTGCTTCAGCTGCAGACACATGGTTCACCCATTGATGAGCATCTTTAACATAATCAACAGCTGTGAGATCAATATAAGAGAAAGAACTAACCTGACTATAGAGTCTCTGGAAGGGTATAGTCTGACAGAGCCCTGGAAATGGTGCCAGAGTTAGAGGTTTTGCTTGCTGGATGACTGAAAGAAGAGCTGGCTTGTGATTGCCATGAGACAAAGCGTGCTAATGATTAAGGAAGCCAGAGGCATCTTGCATTTAAGTGACTGGATTCAACCTGGGCTTTCACTTATTGGCTGGTACGCTGTCTGAATTAATTGAAGAATTGTGTCTTGATGGTAATCTGGCTTGAGACTTCTGGACTAAACCTGGATTTTCACTATGCTATATGCTTTGTCCTCATCTTCCCAACCTATATTCTTCCCTCCGCCCCACAACCTATATTCTTAATAAGCCCCACAACTGTGAATAAGGTAACATCTGTGAATCAATTTGCAAGAACTCAGTGATTAGTGGAAGTAACTGCAGGAGCATGGGGAGGCCATGCCTGGCATTACAGCTATTGTTTTGATATTGTGGATACTATTGATGGGGCAGTTCTCCTTTATGAAGCTGAGAGAAGTCAGATTCAGTCATCCCCGTATTACTGTGGCTCCTTTTATAATATGAAACAATTTAAAACACCACGGCTTGGGTCAGGTTCACCTTAAACTTTAAAATGATATCTTTGCTTTTTAGCACGTTAAAGAGACCTTGATCTCACTAGCCAAAACCTGCTTCAACAGCGTATTTGCCTGATACATCTTTTGATTTCTTAACTATTGTTGCCATGGATGTTCATTTCAGAGCCAACCAGAATGAAATCATTGACAACTCCAATCTTTTCTCCATCTATTATGATATTACCTATTGGTCCACCTGTGAGATTCCCCCCCCCCCCCACCTTAATGTTAAGATGTAAAGCATCTTGAAAGCAGAAGTCTTTACTTTTTTTCAGGGAGTGTTTTAAGTCTTCTTCACTTTCTGCAAGCCAGGTTATATCATTCGCATAATGCAAGTGGCACGCGGGATATCACTGTCGATGACAGATAGAAAGATGATGGCTGAAAGCAGAGAATACCAGAAAGATGTTTACTTGTGTTTTATTGACTATGTGAAAGCATTTGGCTAGGTAGATCATAACAAATCATGACTAAGTAGAATGGGAATCCCAGAACACTTAATTGTGCTTCTGCAAAACTTGTACATAGACCAAGAAGTGGTTGTCTGAACAGAATAAAAGAGCATTGCATGATTTAAAAATCAGGAATTGTGTGTCAGGTTGTATTCTCTCTTTATATTTGTTCGTTGTGTATCCTGAGCAAATCAGAAGAGAAGCTGAATTCCTTGAGGAAGAGTGTGGCATCAGGATTGGAGGAAGACTCATTCACATAATGAGATCCCAGTAAAAGTTCTGAACATGGAAACTCCAGGGACTTCCTGGTTGGTGAAAGATATATGCCTATGGAAGGGGAAACACATCTTTTGGGACATGGAAACTTCATTCTGGGGATGCTTAGCTTATATCTTTGTATCCTTTTTCACTATGATAAAGCTGCAATCATAAATATAGCCCTTTCCTCAAGTTCTATGGGTCATAATTAATTCACTTAGACTACCTGTATGCAGAACATGTTATCCGGGAGGCTGGGCTCTATGAGGAGAAATGTGGGGTCAAGACTGGTGGAAGATCTATCAACAATCTGTGTTATGCAGATGGCACAAACCTGCTTGCTGAAACTGAGGAGAACCTGAAGTGCTTGCTGCAGAGAGTCAAGGACTGCAGCCTCCAGTATGGATTGAGGTTCAATGTCAAGAAGACAAAGAGTCTCACCACTAGACCAATTGGCAGCATCAGGATGGATGGTGAAGAGATTGAGATTGTTCATAGCTTTGGTTTGCTTGGCTCCACAGTCAACACTCTTGGCACCAGTAGCCAGGAAATTAAAAGACATATTGTGATGGGAAAGTCTGCTGTTAGGGAACTTTCCAGGGTACTGAAGAGCAATGGTGTCTCTCTGGAGACTAAGGTGCATCTGATACAGACCATGGTCTTTGAAATCACTTGCTATGCATCAGAGAGTTGGACAATGACTAGAGAGGACAGAAGAATTGATGTCTTCGAGCTGTGGTGCTGGAGAAGAGTATTGAGAGTACCATGGACTGCTAGGAAAACAAACAAATTCAACCTGGAGAGGGTTAAACCAGGCTGCTCCTTGGAGGCAAGGATTCTGAAGCTTCGTCTGACATACTTTGGACATGTTGTGAGGAGAAACCGGTCCTTGGAGAGGGACATCATGCTTGGTAGGGTGGAGGGACAGTGCAGGAGAGGAAGGCCCTCTATGAGGTGGATTGATTCAGTGATTGAATAATTGGGATGGGTGTATCGGAGACGGTGTGATTGGCACAGGACAGAGCAGAGTTTAGGGCTGTTGTACATAGGGTCGCTATGAGTCGCAAGTGACTCGATGGCACATAACAACAAAAACAACAACAACAACAACATATGACATAGTTGGTTTGTTTTAATCGGAACCAGAGAAGGGTAAGTAAACATTTGATGTTTTCTAAATTGAGGCTTTGTTGATGCAGTAGTTAAGAACTCAGCTACTAGTTGAAAGTTTGGTGGTTTGAACCTAGTTACCACTCCTTGCCAAAAAGGACGTGCAGTGTGTTTTTGTAAAGAGAACTGCTGTTGCTTGCTGCCCTTGAGAGTATCTGCCTCCTGTTCAGCAGAACAAAACGCTGCCTACTCTCGTGCTGTGTTTGAGCCCATTGCTGGTGACTCCACGACTCTCATCTTTCCCCTCCTTTTTTCTTGACCCTCCAATTTCCCAAACATGATGTCTTTCTCCGAGAACTGACCCTTCCTTGGATAACATGCCCAGTGGTTCTGAGATAAAGTATCACCAGCCTCAATTTCCAGAAACATTCTGTTTCTTGGAAATTCTAGGAGGCAGTCACTTGGAGTAGACTTGATGGCAACAGGTTATGTTTCATCTTTTTAATTAACTTCTCAATGTGATTTGAGTGAAGGAAAGTTTATAGAGTACACTGGTGTCCTGTTCAAGCTTAAACATAAAAAAGGAAAACAGTGCAACAGAGGTTCTGTTGTTAGTAGTTGAAAGATTCTAATTAGAAGCTTACTCCATAGAGACTTTGTCACTGGGCAACACCAGAGGTTTATTAATTACCAGAGGGTTCATAGCCTGATTGGAAAAAAAAATGGTATGCATGTATGAATTGACTGGAAAGAACAGACAGGTTCTTCTTGAATAAGAGGGAATTTAGCAAGCCCTTTCCAGCAGCCCTTCATATGGTGCTCCTGCCTCAGAAGTCTGCGCTAATCCCATGCAGCTTCTCCTCAAAGGCTCCTGTCACCTGGATCCCACCACTCAAATGTGGTGGCACCTATGACATGTGAACATTTAGTGTAGGGCCATTGGGAGATGGCGCAGCCAGAGCTGTATCTCAGGGATGGCCTCTGACGTTAAGTCAGTAACCACAAGGCAGATATTTCCCTCTGGTAGAACATGCCTTTTCTCTGTTGCAACAGACATTTCAAAACTCAAACTTATCACCATCAGGTGGAGCCTTCGGACTCTGCGAATCCTTCCATGGGTTTCTGAGGCTGTGAATTATCCAAAGGGAGCTTGCCCACTTTCTCCCCTGGGGCTGCTGGTGGATTTGAACCACCAGAGAGACATGACCTTTGGGGTTTGCAGCTCAATTCCCTATGGGCTAGACTAACGGAGCTCTAGCGAACGTTTCTCTGTCACGTCCCACACAGTTGGAACCGACTCACAGGGATCCTACGGTGGGTTTTAGACGCTGTACATTGCACAGAAGAGCTTGCTCATCTTTCTCCCAGGGAGCAGCTGGTGGGTTTGAACAGGACTCTGTTGCCTATTAAGCTGCCAGTGATCTCCTAATAAACACTTAGCTCCTCTTAAGTTGCTTTCTATTATTATTATTATTATTATTAATTATAATGAAAATTTACAGAGACTTAGGGTTTCCATTCACTCATTGTTGCACTTTT
>NW_006399761.1:24189288-24190668 GCF_000299155.1 Elephantulus edwardii | reverse complement strand
GGACTTCACAAAAGTAGATTGCTTTCCAGGCAATTGCTTAAACTGACCCCTTAAGCTTGCATCATTTGAGCCTAGGACTGCTATATAACCTTTCTTCAGAGTCCGCAGAAAGTCTTCTGTTGGGACAGTATCTGAGATAACACCTACAGAGACTCTGCATGGGCACCATCCCATAATAAATGATGTCCACTGGTCCAAAGACCTTTCAGATGGAAGCCAACTTGAAAGACTAAAGGCACATCATCTCATTTCCATAACCGCACCTAGATGGTCCAGTTTCTGAAGAAAAAAAAACCCTCTCCTCAAACATTTGCTGAAAACGTACAGCTTTATTGTTGTTGCTGTCATGTACTGTTGAGTAGGAACTGAATTGTAGTTAACCCTCCAGTTGGTTTTCAGAGGCACTAAATCACACAGGAATAGATCGATCATCTTTATCCTGCAGAGCGAGTAATAGATTCAAACCACGTACCTTTATGTTGGCAGTGCGGTTCTTTATCACTAAGCCATTCGTCATAAGAAAATAAACTCCTGTCTCTTTGTCCCTTTGGATAGGAGGAAGGCTTGTATTGCCAAAGCCCTTGAATGTGGGGCCCACTCAAAGTCTCCCTTGAAAGTTTTCCCTTCCTGTGATATACTCACTCTGTCTACAATAACAACTTGAAAGACAGCACCTTGTCACCTCATGCTTGATTAGACTTGGCAAGAACTCTCAAATCTGAGGTACCTGAAACAGCTAGAGCTCTTTGCTTCTAAATATATGACTATGTGGCAAAGCTCAGTTTGAGATTTGCTTTTGTTATGACACATGCCTGAGAAAGCGTCATAGGGTGACTCATCCCCTCTTCTACCTTTAACTGTTGGCAGGGCCCATTAACAATGAAAAAAGAATTCATCTCAGGCCAGTCTGTAATAGAAGGTCATCCACCCTTCTCCTTTTACAGGGCTCCCTCCTTGTCGAGCTGCTTTCCCTGTCACTAAAAACACCAACCTCATTACCATGAATTGATTCCAATTAATTTCCACCCCATGTGTTACATGTTGTTGTTGTTATGTGCCGTTAAGTTGCCTGCAACTCAGCGACAATATGGATAATAGCTCTGAAGCCTGCCCTGTCCTGAGCCAGTCTCACTGACTCTAATACGCCTACCCTCATTGCCTTAGTTACTGTATCAATCCATCTCATTCGTGGTCTTTCTCTCTTGTGCTGTCCCTCCACCCTTCTGAGCACCATGTTCTTCTCCAAGGACTGGTCACTCCTAGCCACATGCCCAAAGTATGTGAGACAGAATTTCAAAATCTTACCCTTTTAGGAGAAACTTGGTTTCATCCTCTCCAAGACAGAACTATTTGTTTTCTTGGCAGTCCATGGTATGTTCA
>NW_006399761.1:24173957-24187863 GCF_000299155.1 Elephantulus edwardii | reverse complement strand
CTCTCCCTCCGTATTATCCAGAAAAGACTTGAACAGTACATTGACAGAGAACTACCAGAAATACAAGCTGGGTTTAGAAGAGGTCATGGCACTAGGGACATTATTGCCAATGTCAGTGGGTCTTGGCAGAGAGTACCAGAGGAATGTCTATCTGTGTTTCATTTCTATGCAAAGGCATTTGACTGTGTGGGTCACAATATATTGTGGCTAACCTTGAGGAAAATGGGAATCTCAGAACACTTGATTGTGCTTATTGGAATCTATACTTGGACCAAAAAGCAGTTGTCAGAACAGAGCAAGAAAACACTGCATGGTTCAAAATCAGGAAAGGAGTGCATTAGGGATGCGTCCTGTCCCCATACCATTTATTTTCCATAGTAGATGTAGGTGCCAAAAAACCATTAGGGAAAGGAATGAGTAAATGGATGCGTGAATTACTTTATTTAGTTATGAGTAAATCAGCACCCTCAGACTTTTCTTTTAAGACTACCTTATTGTTTGAGTACTTTATTTCCTCAGACCTGCTTGTTTCCTCTTTTCCTCCTCTCTTATTATTTCATCTTTTTTTCCCCTTCAAAAGTGTCAATGCTAATTAGAAGGGAGACGATTCCATGGAAGATGTCATGGCCAAGTACACAGAAAGAATGGCCCTACCTGGAGGTCTCAAGCTATGTGAATGTAGTTGTTGTGCTGGATTTTCCCAGAGCTTTTACAAGTCAGCGTACACAAGGCTGGATGATAGATGGCAAACAGCAGAAGGGTGTGAAATCAGTGCTTTGAATCAGTTGGAACAGTTTTGGTCCTGGTCAATGACCAGGGTCAAAGAACAGACCATTGGGGTCAATGGAACAGAGTCGAATTTTTAAAAATTTTAGTAACGTGGAATAACTGGAAAGATGGTAATTCCTTGTCCCTGGGATGGGAACCTTGGATGAGCTGTAGTCAATTGTTTCAGAAGCCTGATGCAGGAGACTGTATTGCTGCAGTATCATGGGGCAGGAACTCTTGATTGTGCTCATGTGAATCCAATACCCAGACCAAGAGGCCAATGTGTGACCAGAGCAAGGGAACACGGCATGATTTAAAGCTAGGAAATGTGGGGTGGGCAGGGAGGAAAATGTGCAACAATGAATGAATGGGGGGAAAATTAAATGGAAAGAATATGCTGTCTAAAAAAATATATTTTACATTAAAAAGAATTAATAAAAAATTAGGAAATGTATGCATCAGGGTCATATCCTTTCTCCAGACCTATTCAATCTGTATGCTGAGCAAATTACTCAAGAAGCTGGACTCTGTGATGAAGAGTGTGGCATCAGGTTTGGAGGAAGACTTATCAATAACCTTTGTTCTGCGAAAGACACACCTTTGCTTGCTGGAAGTGAGGAGGACTTCAAGCACTAACTACACAAGATCAGAGGCTGCAGCCTTCAATATAGATAGCATCTCAACATCAAGAAAACACAAATCTTCAACACTGGACCAACAGCCAATGTCATGATATAAATGGAGAAAAGATTGAAACAAAAATGACTTCATCTTACTTGGACCCATAAGCAATACAATTGGTACTAGCAATCAAGGAGATTTATGACACTGTGAAATTCTGTAGTCAGGAACTCCTCCATATTATTAAAGAGCAATGATGTCAGTTTGAAGACTAAGGTACACCTGGTTTAGTCTTTTCAATCACTTGCTGTGATTCACTGAACAGTGAATAAGGAGAACAGGAAAAAAATGTATACCTTTGAACTGGGGTGTTGGAGGAGAGTAATGACCATCCCATGGACTGTAGAAAGAACAAGTAGATATCTCTTGGAGAAAATGCAGCCAGAGTGCTCCTTGAAGACAAGGATGATAAAGCTTTGTCTCACTTACTTTGGGCATGTTGCTAAGAGAGGCTGTTCTTTGGAAAGGCACATAATGCTTGGATAGATGGGGGGATGGCAAAGAAGACCCTCAACTGAGTGGACTGACGCAGTGACTGCCGGAGTGGGCTCAAGTGTGTCAGAGATTGTGAGGATGGCACAGGACAGGACAGGGTTCAACTTAAACTGTCACTATAAGTTGTACTCGATAACACCTAACAACAACAAGAATTGTTGTTCCCCAGAGCACAAATATATCTAGGAAAAAGTGTAGCTAAGGTGCTTTTTAGAGGCAATGATGATAAAACTTCATGTCACAAACTTTGGTCATATTTTTAGGACCTGTCAGTCCTTGGAAAAGATATCATGATTGGAAGGGTGGGAAGGTCAGTGAAAAGAGAAGAAGGCCCTCAACAAGATAGTTCATTCAACACAGTGACTATAGTGTTGAGCTTGAGAATTATCAGGGACGGTGCGGATGGTGTGGGACAGGACACGGTTCCGATCTATTGTTCATAGGGTTGCTGTGAGTTGGAGTTAACTTGACAGCACTTAAAAACAACAATAGTTCGTTATCTTGAGTTGGAAATAGCAATATACCATTTGATCCAATCCCACTACTAGGTATCTATGTAGTCCTTAGGTATAAGAGCTCTGACATCAATAGATATATCCACATCCATGTTTATTACAGGATATTTATAATAGCGAAGTATTGGAAACAACCCAAGTTGTTTTAAAGGACAAATTACTAAAGAAACTGTCATATATTCATACAATGTATTTTGCACCAATTAAAAAAAAGATCAAGAATTCATTAAATACTCCACAAAATGGATGAAACTAGAATAAATGACACCAAGTGGCTTAAGTTTGATGACAATTACAGCAAAAGGCCACTAATATAAACAATTAAAGAAGGGCTTACACACAGAGTTAGTCTTGGAAGGTTATCAGGGATGAGAAAGGAAGGATGGGGGCAAATATTAGTGGGTAGTGGGGATGAAGGAAAAGACAGTAGACGATCTATTTTGATGAGAGAGTATAATTACATTAATCAACTGTAATTAATGCTATGAAAAAGAATGCCTGTGAATGATTGAATGACAATGCAATATAATTTGGAAGTTTGCACACAAATGAAATGTTTTAAGAAGCTCAAAGTGACGCCATTGGCCATCATCTTTGATCAGGATGCCGTTGTTTCCAAGCCTGCCCTTCAAAACATTTGTTTGCTTTGCAATACACATCCTGTCCTTGTCTTCTAAAAGAAGATTAAGTTTCCAGCAGGCCGTCAACTTGTCATTTTTTGCCATTCCTGTTATCCCTGTGGTTTGCCCACATTTCATCATTTCATTTTGCATCATCAGCCATGACTTCACAGGAAAGAACCAGACTGGAGCCCAGAGCAAACCAGCTGCCTCTGCCCCTGACGAGAGTGACTGAGAGTATCAGGGCTGGTCCTGGTCACCTGTGGGCAGCACCGCAGGACTGATGGGGTGGGTGGACGTGGGCAGGGTAGGCAGTCTAGGCCCACAGATGGATGCTGACACGCTGCTGCCCAAGGCAGGTTCTGGAAAGAAAAGAGCAGGCCAAAAGGGCTCAAACTGAGTAGCTGTGGCTGCATTTTTTTTAAGTAAATAAAAATAAAAGAGAAGTTGCTGCATGTCAGGTGAGAGTGGAAGGGGAGGTCTCCTGCAGGCAGTCAGATCGTCATTTGAGTGTGGGGACCTCCTTAGGGTGGGGCTGGCAGCAAGGAGCTGTGAGGCTCAGAAACAGACAGTGCCTGGAGGTCAGGGCAGCGTGCCCAGCCATCTGACCAGCGTCATGGCTGCTGAAGTGTGTGGTTATGGGTGAAAGGGAATTGGGCTGGGTGACAGAGTCGATGGTTTGGAGAAGAATAACGCTGACTGATCCTGGTTTGGGGGCACAAGCAAAAGATGGTGACACCAGAGAATCAGCCTGTGTTTCAAGTTCAAGTAGGAGAAAGCATGAATGTTCATCTGGTCTCTGGCCACCAGCTTCTTGTGAAAGGGATGCTGGCTGGTTCCTTATTGCATACCTGCTCACCACAGCAACCAATCCAAAGTCCTTCTAAGAAATGCCTCACCTGCATTTCTTAGTTTCCCTCAGAACTAGTGTGATAGATTGGGGTATGTCTTCACCAGAAAATGCACAGCATCCTCACAGCTGCATGCTCCTCTTACGTCCAGGGCCACAGGACATGGGGATGTGGTGCGGTGGGTGTGGGTGGGTGCTGAGCGTCCGACCCCAAAGTCAAATGGAAAATGCTTTTTTTTCCTTTTGGACGTTAGGGGGAAATTGGCCAAAGGGCCAAGGCGGCCTCACCTCTAAAAAGAAAACACACCAAAATGGGCTGTGAGGCCTATTCAATAATTCAGAGACCAGACTGAGCTGACAAGAAGCTGAGGGGGAGTATCAGATACATCCACACCCTGCTCTTTTTATCTGCTTGTGAATGTCCTAGTTGGCACCTCGCTGGAGGCAGTCAGTGACAAATGGAGCTAAATCATTCACTCAGTCATTCAACAAAATGCTAATTGTTGCTTCTTGTGCACCAGGCAGACACCTGCAGGCGTCTCAAGGCAGATATCTGTCCCTCGGCCTCACAGACCCTAGAATGTAAGTGCAAACCAAACCACATTGGGTGCTGTTAATTGTGACTCAGATTGGCCCTATGTTACAGAATATGCCTGTGCCACTAACTATTACGTTAGTACACAATTGCAGTTTGCACCATCCAAGGACATTTCCAGAATCTGGATTAATTCTGCCTGTTTTCCAGTCCTTTTTGATGCAGTGATCTTCTATCGGATTTCAGAGGTTGTAAATCTTTACAGGAGGATATTGCTCTTCTTTCATCCTTGGAGCAGGTTGGTGGCTTCGAACTGAAGACCTTTTCATTGGCAATGCCACTCATCATGCATTCGGCCACGAGAGCTCCTTAGAATCTGAGTGGTTCTGCTCCAACTTGACTGTGCCCCAGAATTCTCTGGAGGGCTTGTTCAAGCACAGATTACTAGCCCCCAAAACTCCAGGGATTTCCAAATTAGTAGGCCTGGGTGTGCTCTCAAATTGTCCTTTTTAACAAGTGATACTGATCTAGGAAGCACACTTTGAGAGCCACTGGGCCACTCAGTCATTCTTGGCTCTTGGCAAACATGACTCCCTGAGATATGCTGAAGGGAATTGAGAGTCGTGAAGTATGCTGTTCACAGCCTGAGCTTACCAGGCCAACATCTCTGGCCATCACAAACCGCACCCAGCCCAGGGAGTCCTGAGGCACACTGGCCTCTGGGAAGATCATGATGACATCCCTCAGAGAAGTGCAACTTTGAGAATGCTGTGGATTGTGTTTCTCCCCATCTCAGCCCTCACATAGTATTGTGAATCCTAACATTTTGGCCTGAAGCTATAATCCCATTTGGGAAGGGATTGTCTTTGTTTTATACATGAGACAGGATTAGTAGGGTGTGTCCCAAGCCAATCTGTTTTGAGATCTTTCTCATTGCAAAATACAGAATGATGCAGGAGCAGCAAATGAAGTTGGGAGGAATACACAGAATCACTGTATGACGAGACCTGGCCGGCACCGAATCATTACAGGAAGTAACATATGATCAAGAACCAATGGTAATGAAAAAGTCCAAGCTTCACCGAAGCCATTAGCAAAAAAAAAAAAAGGCCCCAGAAATTGGTGGAATACCCACTGAGGTGTTTTAGCAAACTCTAGCTTATTCCAGGAAATATAGGAGATGGCTGCCTGGCCAACCAACTGGAAGCAATCCGTATTTGTTTCCTTTCCAAAAAAGGATGAGCCAACAGAATGTGGAAATTACCAAACAATATAATTAATATAGGAAGCAGGAGTGGCATCCACTTCCTAAACAGCATGCCTCTAGAAACTCTGTGAACTTTGATAAATGATAGTTATTGAAAGGCTTCAGGCCTTTTATTCATAGGGTTGCTATGAGTCGTGCTTGATCCGACGGCAATCAGCAACAACATAATTAATATCACGTGCAAGTAAAACCTTGCTGATGATTATTAAAAATTAGCAAGAGCTAATCTTGATAAGATTTCAAAAATTCAACCTGGATTCAGAAGAGGCTGTGGCATGGGGAAGAGACATCATTGCTGGTGTAAGATGGATCTTGGTTCAAAGCAGAGAGAACACTAGAAAGATGTTTACTGTGTTTCATTTTATATGCAAAGCCATTGGACTGTATGGATTACAACAAATGATGGCTAACATTAAGAAGAATGGAACAGATGAGGGAGAGAACTGTTTAAAAGGGATATGTGATTAGGTATTGTTGTCATGACAGGAGTCCAGAACGAAGGCTGCATAGTGGAGTGGACTTGGGGGAAGGGATTGTATAACAATGAAAGAGTTTTTCTTTTACTTTTTGAAGAGAAGAACAAACTGGGGGCAGGACAGGGAGAAAAATGCAACACCAAATAAATGGAAATCCAAAGTCTGTAAATTTTCATTAAAATTAATAATAATAAAAAAGCTAAGTGGAATTTGCAAAAATTATTGTTTTGGAGTTTATTTAGGAAAAATATAGACAAATAGTATTACTTTTTGATGTAGCACAATAATTTTGTATTTTATTTCAATATTAATAAAATGCAACATTTGGTTTAGATTTTAAAATTAAAATTAAATGCAAAGCAGTAAATAAAAAAAAAAAGAAGAATGGGAATCCCAGAACATTTAACTGTGCTCACGTGAAAACTGCACCTCGTTTCAGCTGTTGTCTGAACTGAAAAGGGAACACAGCATGGTTTAAAGCCGGTGAAGGTGTGCATCTAAATTGTGTTTTTTCCTCATATCAATTCAAGCAAATAGTTCAAGAAGAAGAAGAATTTGTGAAGAAGAACGTGGTATTGAGATTGTTGGGAGACTCAGCTGTGTTATGCTTGTGAAAGTGGAGACTTGAAGCGCTTACTAAAGAAGATCAAAGACTTCAATGTGGGTCATACTTCACATCAAGAAAACAAAATTCCTCGCCACTGGACCATTAGGAACATCTTGATAATGGAGAAAAGATTGAAATTGCCAAGGATTTAATGTTACTTGAATCCACAGTCAACAACACGCATGGTAGCAGCAGTCAAGGAATTAATGGGAACATTTGCTGTAAGGACTTCGCTAACATGCTAAAGAAAATTGGTTTAAAGACTAAGGTGACCTGATCCAAGTCATGGGATTTTCAAGTACTATGCTATGCATCCGAAAATTGGACAACAAATAAGTCTGGCCAAAGAAGAATCAATGCCTTTGAATTGTGGTGAGTACTGGATATGGTGTTGTTGTTGTTGTGTACTGTCGAATCAGCACTGACCCATAGCTCTAGGTTCATCCTAGAGAGGGTGAAGCCAGGCTGCTCCTTGAAGGCAAGAATTCTGAAGCTTCGTCTGACATACTTTGGACACGTTAAAAGGAGGGACCAGTCCTTGGAGAGGGACATCATGCTTGGGAGGGTGGAGGGACAGCGCAGGAGAGGAGACCCTCTATGAGGTGGATTGATTCAGTGACTGGGGTAGTAGGGGTAGGTGTGTCAGAGACAATAGGCTGGTACGGTATAAAACTGGGTTTAGGGCTATTGTACAGAGGGTCACTATGAGTTGCAGTTGACTTGATGGCACATAACAACAACAAACAACAACTGAATATACCAGGAATTGTCAAAAGCACAGATTAATTTGTGTTTGAGGAGGTGTAACCAGAATGCTTCTTCGAGGCAAGGATGGTGACGTTTGTCTCACATTCTTTGGGCACATTGTCAGAAGGGGCTAGACTTTAGAAAAAACACCATACTGGTAAAGACAAGGTCAGTGAAAGAGAGGAATATACTCAACAAGAGAGATTGGGACGCTCTGATGGCCTAGAAGCTGCACTGCAATCCTGAAGGCATGGGGTTTGAGGCCACCAGCTGCTCCATGGAAGACGGATGGGCAGTCTCCTCCCATGCCATTAACTGCCTTTGGAATCCTCCAGAGTGTCAGCGATGACTTGGTTTCAACTCAATAGCAGCACACAACAACAAGAAGATGGATTGACAAGATGACTAAGTATGGCCATTCTGATGGTGGCAGAGGATAGGGCAAAGTTCAGAGCCGCTGTTCATAGGGTTGCTGTGAACTGTAGTTGACTCAACAGCATCGAACAACAACAACATTGCACAGTTGGGAATCCACTCATAGCCGTCCCTCCATTGGGTGTCCAAGGCTATAAATGGAATGGGAAGAGATTGCCTAGGTTTCTCCCTCAGAGCTGCTGAAGGTGGATTCGAAACACCAAAGATGCTGCTTATGTACTATGCCACCAGGGCCCCTAATTAGAGAGAGAAAAGAGATTAAACAAGCAAGTGAGAAGCAAAGGTCGGGGGAAAATATATGCCATGCTCTTTGAATATCATTCAGAAGGCGTAGCTCAGAAGACATAAGAATCTTTCTTCAGAGAGGAGAGAGAAGGAGGGAGGTAGGAGGGGGAGAGAGAGAGAGAATTAGAGAGAGAGAAAATGAGAGAGAGAGAGAGAGAGGAATTAGAGAGAGAGAAAATGAGAGAGAGAGAGAGAACGAGAGCGCATGCCTCCCCTGTAGAGCTGGCACCTTGAATTCAGACTTCTGGCTTCCTAAATTAAGAAAAAGAAATTTGTCTATGTTACAACCATCTGCACTTGCGTGGTTTCTGTAACTAAGATAGAGACCTCTTCTCAACCTCTGTGGAAATAGACACCTTGTTTCACCAATCCTGCCTTAGCTCACAGCTTTGGGCGCCTGGGTGGAGGTGGGGGTGACAGTTTCCTAGTCACACCCTCCCTCCACCTGGAGCATGTGCTGTTGCTATTTATGTCTATTCCTATCACATTCTTGATAACTCCAGTAGTCCCCTTCCAGGCCCACAGGAGGAGCAGCCGGTGGCAGTGGTGAGGGCTCTGTAGGACTCTTGTAACCTCTCCTTCTGATAGCCCTGTCTGGGATCCTGCGGCAGCTGAAGTCAGGGCCACGCGTCAGAGCAAAGAGGAGAGAGTGGATGTGGATGAAGACACACTCCTGTGAGCAGGTGGCTCGTACCACGCATGCAAGAAGCACATGCGGCTCGGCGGGACGGCTGACCCGAGACTGGATGCAGATGAAATGATGGGTCATTGAGAGTCAGCTTCCCAAAATTTCTCTCCCCACCCCCCACAGCTTTATTGAGATTAATTCACAAATCATACAACTCACCCATTTAAAGTGTGCAATGCACTGGGCTTCAGAATGCAACCCTCTTTACAATTCTAGAACATTTCCATCACCCTCTGACTCTTCTCATCTCAGCTTCCCCATCTTCCACGCCTGCTAGGAACTTCATGTCTATTGATTTGCCTGTTTTGGACATTTCATAGAAATTGAAATCCTATTTGTATCCTTTTGTGTCTGGATTGAAAATGACTTTTAACAAAGAAGACACAGAGAGACGCTTAAGCGTTACAGACAGCAAAGATAAACACACTCAGGCATTGTCAGAAATGGCAGACCTCACAATTACGGAGCTCTTGTGACGTTGTCTGTCTATAGGGAGTTACACCTCTGGGCAGTTCAACTTTACCAGCTGCTCGGCAGGATCACAGTGGGTGGTCTCCTCCTGTGTGATTAATAACCTTCAGAAAACCCCCTGGAGGTTCAGCTATGAGAGGGTGCTGACCTTGACTGCAATAGGCTAGAATCTGAATAATTTATGAGTGGATATAGGCTGATGGGCAAGATGAACAGGTATGAGCAGGTGAATCGACTACACCCACAACCATAGAGATTTGACAGGTGATATATTTACATTATGTCTCTAAATATGCTGTAAACAGATCTTACGTATATGATAGGGCAGACAAGGAGCAAGATTATGGGAAAGTCCTTAGCCCTCAAGGAGTCACTGCACCTGAGGGATGAGCTCAGGGCAGTGGTTGTGGGGAAGGTTAAGATCCATTAGCATAACTCAGTGCACAAAAATTATATTCTACATCTTGCTTTGGTAAGTAATGACTGGAGTCTTAAAGCGTTCAAGTGGCTGCCTAAGGCACTACTTTCTTTTAATTAAAAAAGACTAATTACATTAGTCTTTTCCTGTCTGAGGTAAAGAAGACTAAAGACTATGGAAGATTTTTTAGGCCAAAAGTGTTATGGACCACGTGAACACCTCTGTGTCTCTCAGATCCTGATGAGACCAGAGGAGATAGATGGTACCCAGCCTCCACTGCTGACTGTTCTGACACGGATGGTGACAGAGGTCATTGCCCAGATTCAACGTGGGAGAAAAACGTAGTGGGGAAAATCCTCAAAATCACTTTAAAAAGCTAGGTTTACTGACCTGGTAGAGACTGTTGGGGTCTCTGAGGTTATGGCCCTTCAATCCTGGTGCTGAAAGTTATCTTCATAACTCAATGTTCAGCCAAACACTGGACGGGCCCCTTAAGGGGCTCAAGGGAACTAAAGAAGGAATGCATATATGCTGTAGAAAAATCACCCAAACACGGTCAAAAAGGAAGCCTTTTCTGGGGCTAAGGCTAAGGTGGCAGGTCAAGATAGGAAAGAACGATGAATGGCACCAGGAAATATCCGGAGAAAGTGGGAGCAATGCTGCCCTACTGTGGGGACTGGAATCCACGCCACGAAGCACAATGGGTATGAACTGTTGAACGGGAATGCATACTGACTGCACATGTTTTACTAGTTATCCTTCTGTTTTTATAATAATGACTGTATGTAGTATTTATCCTTATGAGACTGAGCTAGTTCACTCAACATAATGCTCTCCAGCAGGAACTCAAGGGGGGCAGGGGTGGGAGTGGAGAAGTGAGGATAGGAAGGGGCGAAACCACAGGGCTGCACAGTTTGGTGGGTAGAGGGAGGGGGAAGCAAATGTGAAGGATCTGGGCAAAAAGGGTCATGATGGGTAAGGTCCAATGGTGATTCATTTTATAAAACAACACATGGGAATGATTGTATGAGACAAAATGTGAATGAAGAAGAATAGTGTGAAACACCACGTATATAAACTGCAAACAACCAATTAAAATTGTAAAATATAAATTCATACTGACTTGCTGTGTAAACTTTCATTCAAATCACAATAAAAAGTGATTTGAAAAGAATGGCTTTAACAGGGAAATAGGAGCCATTTGGGTTCAAACCCCGATTGACGGAAATTCACGCTGAGAGGCCTAGTTTAGGGGTGCTTGCTGGACCTGCTGCCCCACTGTCTCACAGGGCGGTGGAAGGTGCTGGTTGCGCTCCCCCAGCCTGGACAGAGCTGCTGGGGGTGGGGGGGGACCTCTCCCGAGAGGCAGGCTCTGTGGAAAGACTTGAAACTCTGGTGCATGTACCTTGAGATCAAAGTAATCTCATGAATCAACAACACGCTGTGGCTTACCCAAGTTGACCGTGAACTAGGGTTGTGTAAGAGGTAATTTCTCCGCCTCTCACCCCGGAGGCTCTGTCTGGGTGCCAAAATCAGCAAAGCCGTCCTTCAGGCATTCCCACTGCAAACTCTGCACCCCCCATTGAAATGGTACCTGCTGTTCTCAGCGGAGAGGAGGCTGCCCACCAGGATCGCTGCCCCTCAACGTCCCCAGATTCCTCCTGGCTGTGGCCAGGCGTCCGTGGCCCCCTTGGCAGGCTCTGAGCTGCCACCACCGAGGGTCAGTGCTTCTTGGAGGTCGACTGCGTGGACAGGAGGCTGCCTCCCTGCTGACGCGGTTGTTGGAGCGGCTGCTGTGCGGAGTCCCACCGCCGGCGACGTTCTCTTGCCTTCTCCAGGGCTCTGCTTGTCCCTGATGGTGGGACCCTGGCCAGCGTTGACCCTCTGTCCCAGCTTGTGTCTGGGGGCAAGCTCTGCCACTGGCCGCTGTCCCTGGCGCCAGGCCACACCAGGAAATGCCAGAAAGCACCCCTCCCTCCGCCCTGCCCAGCAGGAATAAGGCCCACGTGGAAGGTGATCCTTCCCTGCTCGGGCCAGAGAACCATCACCCCCTTTTACTCCTCTGGCACAAGCATAGTGAGGGTCCCCAGCAAGGGGAGGGACCTTCTGTACAGCGCCCTCATCAGCCCTTTATTAGTAACCGGTAATAGAGGAGGCTGGGATTAGGATTAGGGGTGAGGAAGGAGAACGGAGAGGAAGGGGGGTAAGGAGAATGCCCCTTATTTGAACTGGTCCAGTGAGGTGTGAGCCCAGCATCCCCAGGGAGGGGTTGGCCGGCTGCCAGTACCCGGTATTCGGAGCTATGGGGCCAGTCCTCCCACAGGGCTGGGACAGCGAGCTGAAGGTCAGTCAGGACATGCAGGCTGATGGGTGCAGTGAAGGACGTCTTGTCTTCAGGGCACTGTGGGGCTCAGCACCCCCTTCTCTGTGGGCTCACGGTCTACAGTGATAGTCCTGGGGACCTGGGCAGGAGGCCGCCAGGGTCAACAGCAACCACTCTGCAGCGAGGCCTGAATTATTAAGTCATGGGAGGAAGGCTGGCCTGCATGCCAAAATGGAACGGATCCCGCCACCTCGCGCTGAGTGCACAATCACCTGGGTGCTGGAGACTCTAGCGGCTTCCAATCGAAACTCCAGCTGCCTGCCCCTGGCTGGCTGGAAGTAGAAACAGGGTTCTTGCTGGCCCACCGGGTGGGGCCACACCAGGGCTGTCCCCGCCGCACCTCCCCCATGGATTCTCAAGGCCTTGCTTGCCCTCTCTCGGCTCCAAGCTCCCAGTCACACAGCACACATTGCTAGCATTCCATAACCTGCAGCTTCCCGGCCCCACAAGGAAGACTCTGCAGACGTGGGGGAGGAATTTCCTGAGCCTCTGGACCAGGGCTCCAGGGGTTGGATATTACCCCAATGCACTGGGAGGCAAGGTCTCCCTCCATCCTCTCAGTAGGAGGTCAAATCTATCCCCAGGTATGGTCTGGGCTTGCTTTGAGGTTGTTCTGTAAACAGACTAGGTTGATGCTCCTACTCCCAAGAGTCCCATGTCCAATGAAGAGAAGGGAAAGCTGCCTCATGGAGGTAGACATGGGGCCCAGGACAGGAGAAGGAGAGGTGGTCAGCCTGAGGTACCTGGGATGCATCTAGAATCAGTCTGATGGGCTTGAGGTAACCTAGGTGGTTTGTGGGAAAGAATCTCCTTCCTGATTTACTTCCCTACAATCCTTCCTCTCTAAGCTCCTGAAAACAGCCGATTTCCTACCAGGATGAAGGTCAGCTGGCTTCTTATGATGCAAGACAGCCCTGAGCTCAGGGGTGTAGCCAAGGTATGGCAGGTGTGGGGTGTGCCCTGACTCAGTCCTGGAGGAAGGCGCCCATGAACATTTTTAATAAGCAGTTGAAGTTTCCATCATCATCTGATAATTCGGTCCCTCAGTGAGTTAAAACTGAGGGCCCATACGCACAGCTTTCCAGATCCATCTCTGCCCCAAAGCCTCTTTCAATAGCACTGGGCACCTCTTCTTTCGTGAGCTCTGCTCTTTCCCTCGCATTCCTGTTTTCTTTGATCTGTGAGGAGACACTTTCCAAGGGTTACAAAGGGAACACAGAGATCCCTGAAGGCCTTTTGAGTCATGCTGGGCTTGGGCATTTAGTGTCCAGCCTGGGGATTAGGATCTGTTTGTTTGAGGGGTGTAACATTGTGTGAGTTGCAATTTATTTTTTATCAGGATTCTTTACAGCTTTAAGGAGGTTGGAGAGGCAATGGTAGAACACCCAGCAACTAACAGAAATGCCAGTGGTTCAAACCCACCCAGTCATTCCTCAGATGAAAGAGAGGGCAATCTGTTTCCATAATGATTTCAGCCCTGGAAACTGTATGAGCCAATTCTATTCAGTTCTGGAAGACTGCAGGCAATCAGGGTTGACTCACTGTTAGAACTTTACAAACAAACCCCAAATCTACTGACTTTGAATAGATTCTGACTCACAGTAGCCCTAAAGGACAGAGTAGAATTGCCCTCAGGGCTTCTAAAACTATACTCTTTTTTTTTTT
>NW_006399761.1:24160076-24173222 GCF_000299155.1 Elephantulus edwardii | reverse complement strand
TGGGATATTTCACTCAGCATAATGTTCTCCAGAGTCAACCATTTTGAATAATATTGCATGAGTTCCTTGTTTTTCAATGCAGCATAGTATTCCATTGTGCAAATATACCACAGCTTCTCTAGCCATTTGTTTGTTGATTGGGCACTTAGGTTGTTTCCAACTCCTTGCTATTGTCAACAAAGCTGCAATATTTATAGAAGCCAACTGCCTCATCTTGCTCCCAGGGAACAGCTGGTAGATATGAAATGACTTGTTAGTTAGCTTCTCAATACCTCATCCATTGTAACACTGGGGAAGGAAAGGCCATCATTTGGAAAAAGCCAGAAATAATGCAGGATTATCATAGAAGACCAAAAGAGAAAGAAACAACACAAGTGCCAGTCAACAATTGAATGGATATAAAAACTATGGTATATTCACACAATGGAATGCCATCCAGCACTGAAAAACAAGGAACTCATAAAATATTACACAACCTGGGTGACCCTGGAGGATATTATGCTGAGTGAAAGATCTCAGTCACAAAAGGACAAATACTGCATAACATCACTGTTATAAAACAGAACTGATATGGGAGCTGATGAGAAAGAAAAGAAAAGAGGGGATAAATAATGAGCATTGCATTGGAACAGATTAAGGAAAGACCTGTTTAAAAGGAATATATTATCAGACATTATTTGTATGACAACAGTGCAGAATAAGAGATGCATAGCAAAGTGGACTGGGGGAGGGGTGGGTGGAGAGGGAGGAAATTATGCAATAATGAATGAATTTTTTTTTAAGTGAACCGGGAGGGGGGATATGGAGGAAAATGTGCAACCATGAATGAATGGAAATTCAACTTTTTTGTAAACTTTCATTAAAATCACAATTAAAAAAAACAAACATTTTAGCCAAGAACTCAAAGCTTTACGTGATGTAGCAATTTTATTATTCTGTCAACATCTTTTTGTGTCAGTGGTCGAAAATACGTTAGTATTTTTAACATTTTTTTAAAAATTGTAGTAAACAACGGAACTCTGGTGGGTGGCCTAGTGGGGCAAGAAGCTGCAGTGCAATCCCAGAGGTACGTGGTTCAAATCCACCAGACGCTCTGCTGGAGAAGGAGGGGCAATCTCCTTCTGTACCAGTCAGATCTGATTTGACCACACACACACACACACACAGAATACAAAATTAAAAAAATGTATTAAACATGTACATAAAAAGATATAAATAAATAAGCATAGCCCTGGTGGTGTGATGAGGGCAGCTGGCCAATGAACTGGTGCTTGAAATCCACCAATAATTCCCTGGGGAGCAATCAGCAGTTTTCTCCTGATGGAGGGTAGTCAAGAGTTGGAATCAACTCCTGTGGTAGTGAGCGTGCCTGTGCTTAGATATTAAAAACCCTCAAATTCATTGCTGTGGGGTTGGAGTCAGCTTCCTCAGGTTTCTGAGGCTGTAAATCATATGGAAGGAGATTGTCCATCTTTCTCCTGCAGAGCTACTGGTGGATTTGAGCCAGCAGTAAGGCTTAGTCTTGGGATTAACAGCACAATTCCCTACGGACTTACGCTATCAGAGTGTTACTGGTGGAAGGGATTCTCTCTGTAGTCTATTGCCAAGAAGACAGATGGAATACAATATACATGGCATTTTATTGCAGATCTGGGAGGACAGTGAGATTCCCCTCAAACACTGCCTCTCCCGTCTGTGAGTGGTCATTAATTTTTATACTTAGGTACTTTTTTATTTAACAGTACATTTTCATTAGTAAAGTTACAGAATTTCTACATTTAAAAAGAGCAGTTTCCTACAACCAGGAGAGGATAAAATAGAAGAATGGGATCTTCTAAGAATAAAATCCCTATGCACATTCAAAAACTTCTCCAGTAGGGAGAAGTTCCTTTTTAAAGGGAAGACACTGACTGGGAAAAATGTATTTGGTAATGACATGTCTGATAAGGGACTTATATCTAGAATTTATAAAATACTTAAGCACCACAAGGTAAAGGTAAACAACCCAGTTGAAAAATGGGCACAGGATATGAACAGACACTTCACCAAAGAAGACATTCAGATGATGAACCAACCCCTAGCTCTAAGACAGATGCAAATCAAACAACTATGAAATATCATCTCACTTCAATAAGAAAAACAAAATTTAACAAAACAGCAAACTACAAATGCTGGTGAGGTTGAGAAGAAACTGGAACCCTTATTCGCTGTTGGCTGGAGCATAAGATGGTGCAACCACCGTGGAAAGCTGTATGAAGCTTTCTCAAAAAGTTGGAAATAGAACTACCATTTGACCCAATAATTCCACTACGGGGAATATACCCTAAAGAAACCAGAACTGCTACCCAAGCAGATATATGTACACCCATGTTTATTGTGGCTTTGTTCACAATAGCAGAGTTGGAAACAACCCAAGTGCTCATCAACAAACAAATGGACAGAGAAGCTGTGGTGTATTCACACAATGGAATACTATGCTGCATTGAAAAACAGAGAACTCATGAGATATCATACAAAATGGGGGATCTTGGAGGACATTATGCTGAGTGAAATATCTCAGTCACAAAAGGACAAATACTGCATAATGCCACAGCAGGACAGACCTTGGGGTTAGGGGGACACTAAGAAAGGAGGGGATAAATATTGTATACTGCATTTAAACAGATGAGGGAGAGAACTGTTTAGGAGAAATATATGATTAGGTATTATTGTCATGACAAGAGTCCAGAATGAAAGCTGCTAGTGTAGTGGAATCGGGGAAGGGGGGATTGTATAACAATGAAAGAATTTTTTTTTACTTTTCAAAGAGAAAAGTAAACTGGGGGGGAGGGGTGGGCAGGGAGGAAAATGTGCAACAATGAACGAATGGAAATCCAAAGTCTCTGATAGGACAGGGTTCAGATCTACTATTCATATGGTCATTATGAGTTGTACACAACTCAATGGCATGTAACAACAATAATCCCATCTTTGGGTAACAGACTTGACATTCTTTATTTGTTAAGAGAAGCTGTTGTTGGATTTAAAGATTTCAGGGGATAATTTTGGTTTAAAATTTAAAGAAATCTGACACTTTTAAGAGTGACAGTAGCTGCAAACAGTAATTACATGGTAATAATATATGTAAATTGGGACTTAGTCTAGCATTTTTAAGGATAAAGACCTTGGCTTACAGAGATTCAGAGTAAGCATTGACTAATGCCTGGGGGTTTTGTTGCTATTGTTAGTTGCCATTGAATCAAGTATGACTCAGTCTGACCTTATGGACAACAGAGCTGTGTATCCCTATCATCTCTGACACGCTTGAACTCTTTGCTGTACAGTATCAGTCCATCGCTTTAAGGATCTTCCTCTCTTTCGCTCACCCTCTACCTTTCCAAGGAATAGCATCCCTGTCCAAGGATTAGCATCTCCTAACAATATGCCCAAAGTTGTTATTGTTGTTAAGTGCCACCGAGTCGTAGGCGACTCATAGCGACCCTATAAATGAAAGTCCTTAGCACTTGTGTGACTTTCATCCTTTCTGCAGGTTCGTAGGGTTTCCGGAGGCAAGCTGTTTCGGAAGTGGATACCACTCCTGCTTCCAGGCTTGTTTTAATCGGGAAGCTCCACCAAACACTGTCCACCATGGGTGACCATTAACACATTTGACACATCAGTGTCACAGTGTTCAGCTTCACAGCAACCACGAGTTACCTTTGTGCGGCAAGTGGACAGACCAGGGCTATATGACCTAGAAGAATGTTGGACAAAAAACAATGAAAAACAGGCCTGAGGGCCGCAGGCCTCAAGGTCCTTCAGTATTTTACCATTCCGGAATGACCAAATGCTGGTAAACTCTGGGCCAGAGACCCCCAGTTCATCTGGCAAGTCCAGCTCTGCTGACACCCACTTGGGGTAAAAAGAAAGCCACAAGCCCAAAGTAGTGAGACATAAAATGTCATCTTTGCCTCCAAGAAACATTCTAACTGTACTTCCTCTTAGACCTGTTTGTCCTTTTGGCAGTCATTGGGATATTCAGTACTCTTCTCCGACACCACAGCTCAAAGGCTTCAATTCTAATGTTATCCTCATTCATCGTCCAGCTTTCAGATGCATAACAAATGACAGAAAAGAACATGTTCTGAATCAGGCACATCTTAGTCTTCAAACTGACATGATCTGTGTTTCTAAGAGGCTCCTTTTCCTAAGAAATCAACCCCAAGTATCTTATTAATTACATATTATCTTTCTTTAGTTTCTTAAGTATAAATTTTCTTAGTAAGTTTGGCTTGAAACTACTGTTAGTGCTGGTTTTCTGTATCTGTTGTAGTTAGTTACATTTCTAATCCTTTATTAGTTCATCTTTCACTAAAGTCACCCTTCTTAGGACTCTCCTGTGTGCTCCAGGTCACGGGAGTAAGATTCGTGGAAGGTGCGTGTCAAGGGTGTCTTATGGGATAAAACATTGGCTCCCATACAGTTCTGAGGCTAATGGACCAGAACGACTGCTAATGATCCAAAACTATTGTTTTCTCACAGAGCCAGGGCCGATGGCTTGTGTTCAACATATTCTTCTTGTTAGGTGCTGTTGAATTGCTTGTAACGTGTAGCAGTCCTGGGTACAATAGAACGAAACTCGAACTAGTTCAATACCTTCTCAATATCATCTCCATAGTTCAGCCCGTTATTGAAGCCAATGTATGAGTTCATCTCACTGAGTCTTCTTTAATTCTACTCTCTCTACTTGGACCGAACTCTCTTGATAATATGTCTCATGTATTTGAGACAAAATTTTATCCACCTAAGGAGTGTTCTGGGTATACTTGTTCCAAGATTTGTCTAGTCTTTTGGCAATTCCTAATATATTCTATATTCTAAGCCAACTCCAGAGTTCAAATACATCAATTCAATCTATTCTTCCTTATTCAATGTCCAGTTCTCAAATGCATATGAAAGAATTGACACTATAATTTCTTAGATGAGGTTTACCATAGTCAAGGCAATATCTTTGCTTCCCCACACTTTAAAGAAGTCTTTGGCAACAGATTCGCCCAATTGTTTGATTTATTTTATTTTATATTGGTTTTCATATAAGATTTATATACATTGTGTTTCATTCAGCTACATTATACTTCACACATTGCTTCATTCAAGTTGTATTTCATAGTCATTTATATACACTGTTTTATATATCAGCCATCATTGATCTATGCCTACCATTACCCAGTCCTTTCAGATCCGAATTGGATCTTTCCAACTGCTTCACACACACACTCTATCTACCTACCAAATTGAACTATCCTACTGATTTCTCCCGCCCTCCTGTCCCCCAGTTCTTCCCCTCTTTACATTTTTGTAAACATCTATCTATTGTAAGCATTCTTCTATTGTAACAATAATGCAATAATGGTTTTATGCCGTGTTTGTCCTTATGAGATTGAATGCATTCATTTAGCATGATTTTCTCTACAGAATATATGCATTCCTTCTTTAGTTCTCTTGAGCCCCTTAAGGGGCCCGTCCAGTGTTTGGCTGAACATTGAGTTATGAAGATAACTTTCAGCACCAGGATTGAAGGGCCATAACCTCAGACACCCAACAGTCTCTACCAGGCCAGTAAACCTAGCTTTTTTAAGCTGCTGGGTGGAATGTTGTGTGTAAGGCAACAAGATCCAATTGGTTAATTAATTGTACTGCTTAATTCCTCTTATTGTGCTTCCCCCTAGATATTCTATCCTTCTCCCAAGCCCCATGAAGAAGTCCTTGTCAGCAGATTTATTGAATGCAATATGTCTTCTGATTTCTTGACTGCTGGTGCCAAGGGCTAAGTTTGTAGTTATCCTTATTTACAGGTTGATACTTTGGTTCCACAATCAACACTCTGGGTACCAGCAGCCAGAACATCAAAAGACAAATTGCACTGGGAAGGTCAGCAGTCGGGGACCTCTCCAGAGTACTGAAGAGCAACAGTATTAGTCTATAGACTACGGTGAGCCTGAACTAGGCAATAGTCTTCACAATTATTTGCTATGCATCAGAAAGCTTGAAAATTACTAGGGATGATGGAGAATTGATGCCTTTCAGCTGTGATGTTGGAGAATAATATTGAATATACCATGAACTGCCAGGAGAATAAGCAGGTTCGTTCTACAGAGGGTGAAACCAGGCTGCTCCTTAGAGGCAAGGATTCTGAGGTTTTGTCTGACATACTTGGGGCATGTTTCAAGAAGGGACTAGTCCTTGGAGAGGGACGTCATGCTTGGAAGGGTGAAGGGAGAGTACAAGAGAGGAAGACCCTCAATGATATGAATTGACTCAGTGACTGGGGTAATGAAGGTGTGTTAGGGACAATAAGATTGACACAGGGTAGAGCAGGTTTCAGGGCTATTGTATGTAGGGTTGCTATGAGTCACAAGCAACTCAAGCACATAACAACCACCACCACCACCACCTTTGGTTCCCCTTTTTTAAAATTCTTTTTTAGTTTTAACAATTTCATTTACTGTGTGTATTTTTATGCCTTAGCCCATTTTGTGCCAAAGTAAGTATTAGTGACACTTTTTGGGATCTTTCTCCATAAGGTTTCCTAAAATTGTAGATACTAATTCAACATATGTAGGATAGAAATGCAAATTAGCAGCAGGCTGTCATACTGGGAAGAATCATCTTGAAGCCCTGAGGTAGGGAGAGAATCATGTCTGCCATTGTCTGGTCACCCAGACTGCTATGAGAAAATGCTTCAATGACTCATACCTATATCTCCAAGGAACAACAGTTCTTTTCAGTCACAGGATAGCCTAAACCCAGATCAAAGGAAAAAGAATGCCTAAGATGGGTGTCTAGGGAGCTCTGGTGACCTAGTGGAAAGGAGCTGTGCTGTCAAACCAAAGGCACGTGGTTCAAATCCACTGACTGCTCTGCAGGAGAAAGGTGGGCAGTTTCCTCTGGTGTGGTTTACAGCCTCTGGAAATCCATGGGGGTTCAGCTATGAGTGGGTTCCGACTTGACAGCACATAACAACGACAAAGTGAGTCCAGCATGTTTGGGAACAGTTCTACTCAGATGCCCACTGACACCAAACAGGACCCTTCATTTCTCAGACCCAGATTCTTCCTCAAGAGCAATGTGGCCATTTCCCTCACAGCCGAGTGTGACCGTCCAGGCTGTTAACATGATTAAAATATAAGTTCACTGGCCGTGGACTCCACTGGGGAAGGCTTCCAAAAACCCTGCTTGAGATAAGGCTGACGTCTGGAGCAGATAGAGCCCTTTGTTGTGTAAGGAGATACACAAGCTCTTTCCTCTGTGGTTTCCCGTTTCTCTGTCTGACTGGTGCTTTTCTCACCTGGATGAGGCCTGTCCTCCAGAACATTCTAACAGTAGCAAGAGGCATACATTGAGTGTTGTTAAGCCCCCAAACAATCTTTAATCTCTCACTGGAATGGTGGTTTTCCTAGTTATAACGCAATGTTTTGGGAGCTCTGATGGCCTAGTGGCAAGAAGTTGTGCTGCAGTCCCGAAGACATGGGATTCAAATCCACCAGCTGCTCTGGACAATCTCCTCCCGTGCAATTAACTACCTCTGAAAACTTTCTGAGTTGACGGTACACAATAAAAACAATAAGACACTGAATGTTATAGGACCTCCCTTCATGAATGGTCCCACAGTGTTTCTTTCTCTTGACTCCAGATTTGAGGCTTAAAGGTGGCTAGAAGCCATCCATACCTCTGCTCAGGGCTTTGTACTCAATGCTTTGCTCCACGGATTTGGCTTCCTCTTCTGGTGGTGCACTGGTGGTCGATGGGTAAGGAGTTGTGCTACCCACCCAAAGGCAGGCAGTTCAAAACCACCAGCTGTTGTGAGGGAGAAAGATGTCAATCTCCTCCCAATGTGATCTATGGCCTCTGAAAACCCACTGGATAGGCAACAATGAGGATTTTGTCCTGACTCAACAGCATTGAGTTTCTCTGGCCAAAGCCGAGAGAAAATATCCTTCTGGCTACCTTCCTCGACATCTGCCCTCCCACAGGTAATGTTTGTAGAGGAGGCAGCAGGCAAGGCGGTGAGAGTTGGGGTGAAACATTAATGTGTCTTAATTCACTGGCTGCTCCTCTCTTTCTTGCGTGGTTATAACAGGAGAATTAGAACATCTATGCCCTATTATACAGAGGAGTGGGAGTGAGACTCATTCTGATCTCCAGAGACGCCTCCAGAAGACTGCCTTATCTCAGGCACAGCCTTTGAAACTCCTTCCTGTACTGTCAAGCTCCGAGGCGCTCACATTTTAACAAACACTGTGACCTTTACTTAATCAAGACTAGGGGAAAGCCAAGGCCAACGTTCCCCACTTTGAAATGCTTCATGAGTGACGTGACACCTCATTACATGAGGATGACATGCCCTGCCCATTGTCACTTGAGTCATTTTTTCCAGATGTAGAGCGGGGAGGTGGTCAGCGGGAACCGTGGAAAGAGCCCTGGACTCCTGCTTAGAGGCTGGGTAACTATAGAGGTGTTTGTAAGGCAAAAAATGGCCCACACCTGGTCTTTCTCACAGAGAACGCACAACACCGTTTGTAGGTGAGAGGATGAGTTTAAAACTGCATGCCATTAGAAACAATAGAAATAGGAATGAGGGTTATATGGCAGTAAAAATAGACTCTCAAAGAATGTGGTAAAACAACAGACTCAAGGACAAGATAAAGACAAAGGAGATGGCCAGTAGTCACCATACGTCCACTAGAAGGAGTGCACTAATCAGCTGTTTAAACCCTACTTTCCAAACAAAGCTTATGTAAACCCTTTTGTAAGATAAAGACAGGTCAGTCTGTCCTGACCCATTCATAGTCTGTTATGAACGTCTAATAAATCTCAGTTTCTTTCTCTTGCTCTCAAAAAAACCCCAACCCCCCCAAAAAAAAATCAACCGAAAATTGCATGCCAATGTTTTGACAGGCCGTGGAGTGGAATGAATGCCAAATTTTGTGTTTGGGGACTTCTGTAAGAGTCAGTCACTTCTAAGACTCGCCAAGGTAGACAAGTAGCTTAATGTCTCTTCGTCTCAGTCTTATTATCTGCCAAATGGATCTACTCACCCAGGACCTAACTTCTTCAAGGGGTGGGTTAAATGAGGTGGGGATCCAGGGAGACGCCATCAAGGCTGTCAGAGGTTGTTGCTGATGTTGATTGCCGTCAAGTCGGGCACAACTCATAGTGAATAAAAGACCTGAAGTCTTTCTGTCACTATTGTCGTTTCTCAGAGTTCATAGAGTATCCAGAGGCTTGTTGTTTAGGAAGTGGATGCCACTCCTGCTTCCAGACCTGTCTTAATCTGGGAGCTCCACCAAACACTGTCCACGATGGGTAACCATTTATGGCATTCGGCACCCCAATGGCACAGAATTCAGCAGCACAGCCATACAGCAAATTGACAGATCTGTGCTGCACCACTGAGAAGGATGTTCCTCTAAATTACAATTACACGAGGCCCCAGGGTAAGGGCCTCTTATTTGGGGCAATGGTGTGGAGCCATTCTGGCATTCATTCGTCTCTCAGGGGACGAGTGGGGCTACCAGTTGCCCTGAAAACCGGGACCCACAGCTGGCTCCCAGCAGGGGCTTTCCGGCTTGGTTTCCCTCTCAGCCTCAGCCCCAGGAAGTGTGGTGAGACACGGATTTCTCATGTTCCCCCCACCCCCCAGATGCACAAGGTGCTCTACCCTCCAGGAGAGCTGGCCGCAACTTCTCCCTGCTTTGTGGAACAGAAAAGAGAAGCTGGTTTATACTCTGGCTAGTTTCTGGCTGGCTTATTATGATTCACTTTGGGGGATAATCTCAGGCAAACCCCTGTGCCACAGGCTTCTTGGCTGTGTTTTCAGCTCTCTAGCTCTGTTGGCCTAGTAAAGAGCTGTGTTGCCAGCCCGAAGGCACGTGGTTCGAATCTACCAACTGTTCCATGGACGAGGGATGGACAGTCTTCTTTTGTGTGATTTACTGCCTCTGAAAATCCACTGAAGGGTCAGCTATGGGTTGGTCCCAACAACAGCTGCAAGCTTTCTTTGGTTCCTCTCTCTTTCTAGCCCAGTCTCCCCAGGATTCGAAGCCAGGGCACCTATGTCCAGCCAGGACCAGAGGGAGAATGGACATCTATCTGTCTAGCATCCTTTCGGAAGAGGAGAGGCCACCTGTGTCTATACAGCCTTTTCTAGGCCTACTGGGATGAACTGAAGTTCTCCCACCGGTTTCGGTCCTACACTCAATGCAAAAATCACACTTAGAAAGCACATTCCTTTTCCCAAAAAAGAAGTGTGGAGAGATAGGTGGAGCAAAGGCAGGAGCTCCAGAGGTCTGGGGGGTAAACAGCTTCTCTGTCAACCCAAAGGCACACTGTTCAAATCTGCCAGGTGCTCTGCAGGAGAAAGAGGGGCATTCTCCTCCCATACAATTTACAGCTTCTGACACCCCCCCCCCACCACCACCACCCCAGGTTTTGCAGTGCAGCATCACTGAGTCGATGGTACATAACAATCACAACAGTTAGTATCTATGCTGAAAAGTTGGAGTTGTGCTCCCCCCCAAAAGAGTCAAGGTAAACCTTGACCATTCCCTGTTTAACTGTAATCACTAATTGTGAGATTCATAAGACAGAAAATTGCCTGTGTGCTTATCTAGCTATTACAAAAGAGGGGATCTTGAACCTGGGAAATTGCGCAGAGCCAACTTTCTGTGAGAGGTGGGTGGGGCGGATGAGAGGAGAGCAGGACAAATCCTTGGGAAGTGTCCCCAGGAGCGAAGAGAGAGGACTTGACCCCTGGGTGGGGCCTCTTGGGCTGACAGGCCTGGGGCGGACCTTCTGCTCTGGGCTAGCCAGGAAATTGTAAAGCACAGGGAACAATAGCCAAGCTCTCCTGGTCCCAGGGATTAGTCTGAGAAGCACTTTATCTCTAAAGATCAGAGAGCTGTCAAAGCTCTTAGTCCCATAGGAGTAAGAAAGATGTAAAAATATATAACAATAACAGCTGTCTTTGCCAATGCGTTTGAGTTATGTCGATGCACTTGAATTGTGATGTTGATGTATTTGAATTAGGATGTTGCTGCATTTGAATTAGGATGTTGATAAGAATATCGAACGATCACACTGCAGACTGACAAGAATGAACAAATCTGTCTTGGAGGAACTGCAGCTGGAATGCTCCTTAGAAGCGAGGATGGAGGGTTTCGGCTCAAGTACTTTGTACTTTTGGGGGTTTTTCTGGTTTGTTTCTTAATGTGTCCAATCAAATAGGATCCAGCTGGCACAGGAGGAGATTGTCCCTCCTTCTCCAGTGGAGCATCTGGTGGGTTCGAACCACGCGCCTTCGGGGTTGCAGCACAGCTTCTTGCCTCTAGGCCACCAGAGCTCCCTTATCGCATGTACTTTGGACATGTTATCTGGAGGGGCCTGTCCTTGGAGAAGGACATTGTGCTTAGCAAAGGGAACAGTGAAGTGCCAAATACACACACACACACACACACACACACACATTATACAGACAACTCACATTAACTTTCCAACTAAATACCATCTCCATTCCCAGGGACAGCTCAGATGATTGCAAACTTTGCACAAGTGGGACTATTATTATTAGTGCAACTGACAAAATGCCAGTGGTGTCCAGCTCTAAAAATCTATATAATACTAGAGTAACAGGTCTGTCTTGGAGAGGATGAAACCAAGTTGCTCCTTGGAGGCAAGGATCTTGAACCTCTGTCTCACATACTTTGAGCATGTTGCCAGGGAGGCCTAGTCCTTGGAGAAGGCCATCATGCTTGGATGGGTGGAAGGTCAGCACAGGAGATGAAGTCCTTGGATGAGATGGACTGACACAGTGACTGTTGCAATGGGAACAGTTTTCTTGGACACAGTGAGGTTGGCTCAGGACAGATCAGGGTTCAGAGCTATTGTCTATAGGGTCACTGTGAGTCACAGTTGACTCGAAGCACATAACAATGATGACAAAAGGTTTCCAACTCCCCATAACAGCTAAAGATTGTATTTATAATGATACTGGTAATGAAAAGCAAAAATAATGAAAGTTTTAAAAAAAGAGGTATTTGGCTTATATCAGAACTGACTTAAGATGGATTTATTGGAACAGAATCCTCATTGTAACTGGCGTACTGCATATTTATAAATATTTACCAATATATAATGTAGCATTAATGGGAAATCTAGTGGCACAGTGGGTAAGGAGTTGCACTGCCAACCCAAAGACAAGCAGTTCAAATCTGGCAGCTATTCTGACGGATAATCTCCTCCTGTGTGATGTACAGTCTGTGAAAACTCATTGGTGGATTAGCTGAGCTGGTTCTGACTCAAGCACTGTGAGTAGCAGTAGTAGTAGTAGAAGTAATTCAGCATTACAATTAGCTAGTATTTTAAACACAGTATCCATCTGAAGTGAGATTCATCCTTATGATGAAAGAAGATTTACCTAGCAGAGCCTTCTTGATGATTATTACTTTTTGTAGCTAAGCTTTTGTCAGATCTGAGTAAATGGTCGTGTTTTTTTAACAGGTGTGAGAGTTAGCAGTGACTCAGTGCCAGTAATGCTCTAAACATGTGACATGTATTAACTCAGTTCATTTTCATGAACTACTCCATGAGGTGGCTATGATTATTATCATCATCCCCATTTTACAGATGAAGAAGTGAAGGCCAGAGCGGTTAGATAATGTGGTTATACAAGCAAAAAGTAGCAGAGCTGGGCTTTGAACCCTCAGCGTGGGTCCAGAGCTCTCTCTAAATATATCAGCTCTTTGCGGATCTAGGTAGGGCTCAGTGTCAGGAGGTCACATTCTCTCCATTTCCTTGACCCTCCGGTGGATTTGTGAGGCTGTACATTACTCTCTCAGAGCAGCTAGTGGGCTGGCAATGTGACTCCTTGTAGACAATGCCCCCAGAGTTCCTTAGTGTTGGTGAAGAGTATTAATTATACCATGGACTGCCAAAAAAAAAAAAAAATCAAAGGAATTTGTCTCAGATGTGTGGCCAGGCTGCTTCTTAGAATCAAAGATGGTGGAACTTTGTCCCATGTATTTTGAATGTTGTGGGAGGATATCAAGGGTATCATCCAGGAAGAGTGCAAACGGTCATTACAAAGACAGAAGAGGAAGAAAAGACCAA
>NW_006399761.1:24143140-24158316 GCF_000299155.1 Elephantulus edwardii | reverse complement strand
ATTGGCACAGGACAGAGCGGAGTTTAGGGCTGTTGTACATAGGGTCGCTATGAGTCGCAGGCGACTCGACGGCACATAACAACAACAACATTTTGAATGTGTTGTCAAAAGCAGCCAGTTCCTAGAAAAACACATCATGCTGGGAAAGATAGAAGGTTAATGAAAGATAGGCCAACCCTTAAAGAGATGGGTTGAGACAGTGAGGACAACAATGAACTTGAGCATGTGGAGGTCATGAGGATGGCACCAGACAGGGCAAGGGGTCAGATCTGCTGTGCACTGCACCTCTGGCAGTCGTAGGTGACTTGATGGCCCCTGAGGATAAATTTTACAGAGAAGACATATGTCAGCTAAGCACAGGAGGTGCCAGGTGGGCAGAAAGCCCTTGAGGAGGGGGCGTAAAGTGCTTGACTCACCCACGTGGAGGAGCTCAGTGCTGGAGCTATAGTCAAAAGAACACGAAACTGAAAGTCATTTCAAAAGAACTCAAGTCTTTCACTTGCTTTTCTCGTCCTTTGCTAAGTGAACACAGAGCCTTTAGCAAGGCTAAGGGTTTGCATTTGGGGTTTTTTTGCCAGTGAAGCATCACTATGCTTGTCACACTTCTGTTTTCACTCACAAGTTGCTCTCACATGCTCTAGATGGCCCTGATGTCTCAGCCTCAGATCCTGTGCGTCTGGCTGTTTACGTTCTGCTCCTTTCTGCATTCTTCATTTCAAGAAGGGCAGGGGGAGCAGAGCTGCTTGGAAGGTTGGAACTGGAGAGAAATTGAAGGCAGTAGAACCAAGATCCTCATTAAGGGATATGAGGATGGGGAAGGCTTGACAGTCGTCATTTTTATCCCATTACATCACCAATATTATTACGTGGTAGAGGAGAAGGCGTCTGTGATCCTCCTAAATTCCTAGTCCAGCATCTCGAGCCCTCATCTCCCTTGAGATTGGCTCCTGGCCCAGTCAGCTAGGAGTGGAGCTGCCCTGATGGCCAATAGCAGCATGTCTCTACAGGGTCCTCATAGCCATGGAACAATCAGGCACTTGCCAGCGTCTTCCTGAGCACAGATCAGCTGGCATTCAAAACATACCTACCTAGTTGAGAATAGTTCTCCAGAAAGGGTAACTTTACAACAGCAGGATGTTTTGTTTTAAAAAAAGACAGTATGCAGACATAATATTTTATTAAGATACTGAGACAATATTTTTTCTTCTATGATGAATCAATTTCATAGGGTTTTCAGTGGCCTGTTGTTTCAGAAGTGGATGGCCAGTCCTGCCTCCCAGTCTATCTTAATCTAGGAGCTCTGCTGAAACCTGTCCATCTCAGGTGACCCTTCTGGCATTTGACACACTGGTGACATAGTTTCCAGCATCACAGCAACCCACCCATTACACCAGCACAGCAGACTGACAGACAAGAGCTGTGCTATTATTGTTATGTGCCCTTGAGTCACTTGAGACTCATAGTGACCCTATGCACTCTGAACTCTGCTCTATCTTGAGCCAATCTTACTGTCTCTGACACACCTACCCCCATTATCCCAATTCCTGTGTGTTTCATGTTAGCCTAAAAGTTGCCTTTTTTTACCCCCATTACAATAAGCCCTCTATGGTCTCCAGCTACTCTAACTGCAGACACATGGTCTTGCAAATCAGCATGGTCTTGCTAATCATCAACAGCTGAAGCAGAAATATAAACAGGGCACTCTCCACACTAGAGGGCTTGTGAAAACACCAACACAAGAGCAGCAGTTGACTGGGTTTAAGTTTCTTGCTGTATCTACCCTGGCCCATTGTTCACCTGTTTTTACAGAAAACTGGGCCTGTACACCTAAAGTTACATGAGTCATCCTCCCGAGGGGATCTGAGTCCCTGGAGGACCTTCTAGAAAATCTTTGAATCCACAGGACATAGAGAAATTGGGGAACTGAGCCACAAATGGAGCTGTTAATAGAAAGTATGGACTTACACAGCTGGCTAAGCATTTGGAAGTATGCTGGCCTGAGGCTTGTCATAAGTAGCCTGCTATTAATCTTGTTGTTCTGTGTACCATCGAGTCAGAACCTACCCATAGCTGAGCCTCTGGTGGGCTTTAGGAGGCAGTGCATTGCGTGGGAGGAGATTGCCTGTCCTTCTCCGGCAAAGCAGCTGGTGTCCTCACACTGTGTGCTTTCAGGATTGCAGTGCAGCTTCTTGCCACTAGACCACCAGAATTATTAATCTTAGCAGGACATATAATACAAACAATTGGTGTCAGGACAGTGGGATTTGCTACAAAGGTCCAGACTCTCAGTAACATGCATCTTTGGAGAAAAAGGAGTAAACAAAAGACTAGGAATCCTTTGGACCCTGGGTGGATTACGGAATAATCCGTGGAATTATAGCCATGGAAAAATGCAGCTCTTATATTGCAGTTATCAAAAGCAAAGTTTCTTACAGGCTATGAAGTTAGGGGACCGAACCCCAGAGTAGCTGGGTAGTTGGATACAGGCAGAAATAAAGGAAGAAAAGGAAAGAGAAAAATTTATAATCCCTTGGGTTTTGTTATCAGCAGTGACAGCATATGCAAAGGAAAACAATGCAGAAATAAAAATGGAACAAAGTTCTACCAGGGCAGAGTTATGCCCCTTGATCTCAGGCTCCCCTGCGAGAGAAGAAAACCCTGAGGGAGCAACCAGAAATACTCTCCAGTATGTGAATACAAAAAAAGCAGTCCAGGAGGCAGGTGGGGAGGCTCATGAAACTACTGTAACCAGGGGATAGGAAGTAGAGGAAATACACAAGTTTATAGATAGTTGCCAGCAGCTTCCTGAGGAGCCCTTACTAAAACGGATTGAAAGAATGACGAAATTAGGAGCGACATCTGTGTTTCTAGATGCTGAAAAAGGAGGCACATGTATGGGTTAAAGCTGGACCCACAATTACCTCTACAGCAGACACGAACGACATTAGAAAATACAGTCACAGGACAGGTTATCCCAGAGGGGAGGAGTAGCTTGCTAGAGTGGATTAAAGGTGTGATTAGGTTTGTTACCCCTCCAAGGAGAGCTGCCCCTCTCCTCATCGAAGTAACTACTGAAATACGACAGAGGAAGTAGTTGATGTTCTATACATACAAGTGATGCTGGAGAGGCCTTATGGCGCTGAGGACCTACATCCAATGAATATGCTCCCTACAGAGGCCATGGAAGAGATGGGGATGATGGGGGCTCCCCCGACATGGCCTTCTCAGGTAGCTGAGAACAAGTCTACAATTGAAGATGCTGCATCTGCTCTATTGAAAAGACTCCCATGATGGGCTTTAAGGATACAAGGAACATCAGGGTGATTCTTAAGCAAGCAAGACGAAACCATGGATATAGGATTTACCCTAGCAAGGTGGAGATCTTAGATAATGACTCAAGAATGGGATGAACGTAGTAGATGTTGATGGAGTTGAGACAAAAATTCTAAGGCAGCACTACATAGGAGGTTGGGTGGACCAACATAAAACCGCCTAAACTAGTCCATTCCATTCATCCTGTTCATGAGTTAATGAATGATGAGGGAATCTACTCAGAACCACTTGAAGCAGAAGTCCAGCCAGTTGATGGAAATACAGATTGATAAGAAGACCGGGGTCTTCTGGTTCAGCCCCCAGCAAGGGACCTAAGGCCATAAGCACATGTAGAGTAAAATGGCCTGGAGGTGGAGAAGAAATGTTCTTGGGGTTTCTAGACACAGGAGTCCAATTTATTGTAATTCCCAAGCCTATTGGTAAAATTTTGAAGGGACCTAAAATTGTATTATAAGGATATGGTACCTCAGCTATTAATGGGAGTAGAATGAATGTCTGCATGAGAATTGGAAAAATAGAAACAAATGTTGTATGAAGTAGTTGGGTCTTCTTTACCTAAATATATCACTGGTATGGATGTTATGTTTAATTGGGGAACACGCCCTCTATGGTTACTGTAAAACTGAGGGCCGGTAAGTCTACCTGAAGGCCAAGGCTGGGAGGACACACTAAATGGGAATCATTAGAATTGCCTGAGCCCATTCAGGTTGTTAATTTGAAGCAATATAGAATTCTTGGTGGGCAAAAGGAAATAACTTCTTTGATTAAAGATGTGCTAAAAGCTGGGATATATAACATTCTCTGTTTAACGGCCATATATGGGCTGTTAAAGAGGCAGATGGCTCATGGCGATTAACTGTAAACTATGAAGGCGATTAAGTAGTGCCACTTGGGACTTCAGCAATTCCAGGCATGTTATCAACAGTGCAGAAAATACAGCAGACCAAAGGAGGCTGGGACTCAGTGACAGATCTTTCAAATGCTTTCTTTCTGCACCCCAGTCTCTGAAAAGAGCCAGCCACTATTTGCTTTCACATGGGAAGGATCCTAATTTACATTTACCACTGGGTTACCTGAATTCACCAACCTACTGCCATAACCTGTTTGGAAGAGGCTTGGACTTGGTCCGGATATCTGGTGAAACGATACACTACACTGATGATATCCTGTTAATATCAACCACCATAGAACAGGCTAAGGATGATTTAAAAACAGTGGTTGAAAATGTGCAATAACGAATGAATGGAAAATTTAAAAAGTAGTTAAAAAAGCTGTGATGCTGGAGAAGAGTATTGAATGTACCATGGACTGCCAAGAAAACAAACAGATTCATCCTAGAGAGGGTTAAAACAGGCTACTCCTTGGAGGCAAGGATTCTGAGGCTTCGTCTGACATATTTTGGACATGTTGTAAGGAGAGACAGGTCCTTGGAGAGGGACATCATACTTGGGAGGGTGGAAGGACAGCACAGGAGAGGAAGGCCCTCTATGAGGTGTATTGATTCAGTGACTGGGGTAATCGGGATGGGTGTGTCAGAGGCAGTGAGATTGGCACAGGATAGAGCAGGGGTTAGGGCTGTTGTACATAGGGTCCCTATGAGTCGCAAACAACTCGACGGCACATAACAACAACAACAACAATTAAAAATGAACATTAAAAGCTATTTTTATTGCCAATTCTGTAAAAGGTAGTATCAATGAAGAATATTAGTATGTGTAATGAAAAAAAAAAGGATCAAGGTATAAAGAATGTCATAAGTAGTACTCTGTTTCATAAGAATATATATTGTATGAAAGAAATTCTTATTTCTAAAGAAATATAATAATTAAAAACAGTGGTTGCCCATATGACCAACAGAGGTTAGTTGATAAATCTAACAAAGATCCAGGGCCCTGCGCAAACAGCAAAATTGTTGGGAATAACCTAGACAAGAGCCACTCATGACATTCCACACTGAGTCAATCCATCTTATCCGGGGTCTTCCTCTCCTGTGCTGTCCCTCCACCCTTCCAAGCATGACGTCCTTCTCCAAGGACTAGTCTTTCCTGGCCACATGCCCAAAGTATGTGAGATGGAGTTTCAAAATCCTTGCTTCCAGGGAGCAGTCTGGTTTCATCCTCGCTAGGAAAAATCTGTTCTTTTGGCAATCCAAGAGTTCAAGACTCTTCTCCAGCATCACAACTCAAAGACATCAATTCTTCTTCTGTCATCTTTGGTCGTTGTCCAGCTCTCTGATGCATAACAAGTAAATGACTCTGGCCTAGATCAGGTGCACCCTAATCTCTAGACTGACATCATTGCTTCTCAATACTCTGGAAAGGTCCCTGACCAGAGACTTTCTCAACGCAATTCATCTTTTGATTTCCTGACTGCTGGTGCCAAGGGTGCTGATTGTGGAGCTGAACAAGCTGAAATTGTTAACAGCCTTAATCTCTTCTCCATACGTCTATGGTGCTGCCAATTGGCTCAATGATGAGAATCTTTGTCTTCTTGATAATGAGCTTCATTTTATACTGAAGCCTATACTCACTGGCCCTCTGCAGCATGCATTTCAAGTCTTCCTTGGTTTCTGCGAGCAAGGTTGTGTCATCTGCATAATATATGTTGTTGATGAGTCTTCCCACAATCCTAATGCCATATTCCTCCTCATAAATTCCAGCCTCCTGAATGATCGATTCCACATATGCACGCATAAATGTACATTAACAAACCATTTGCTCTTTCAATATTTTTACATGTACAATTTAATGACCTTCATTCTGATCCTCATGCTGTGAAGTGTCATCATTATTTCATTTCTTGTTTCTAAAATTTGTAACACAGTTCATATGATATTATTTTTTTAATGTACTATAAGAGAAGTCCTAAGGAGCTGTGCTGCTACCCCAAAGGCACACGGTTCGAATCCAGCAACAGGAGAAAAATGGGCAATCTCTTTCCTTTCAATTTGCTGCCTCTGGAAACCCCCGGGGGGGCCAGCATAGGTCTGTTCAGACTCCAGGGCGCACACCAGCAACAACAACAACTAGTGGCTTCGTATAGGAAGCTTTGCTGCTAACCCACAGATGACACCTCGCAGTCTGAACCCACCAGCCGCTCCAGGTGAGAGATGGACTATCTCCTCCCCTGGTACCTTTTATGACTTTGGAAAACCTGCTGCAGGTTCAGTTACGCATAGGCTCTGACTCAGCAGCAATGAGGGAGGAAAGAGGGGAGGTGAAAATGGAGCTCTGATGGCCGAGTGGATACGGATCTGCACTGCCAACTCAAAGGCAGGCTGTTCTAATCCACCAGCAGGAGAAAGAGGTACAGTCTCCTTCCGTGTCTTTTATAGCCTCTGAAAACCTGTGGGAGGGTCAGTGATGGGTCAATTCTGACTCAAGGGCACTTAACAATATAACAACAAGAGAAAAAAAATTAAGGCTAGAAGACTATGTGTAATATAATACCCTGTTTAGTGATTTATTTTAAAATTTTATTTTATTTTTATTATTATTAAAGTTTATTAATTTTAATGAACATTTACAGGGATTTTTGGTTTTCATTCCTTCATTGCTGCACCATTCTCTCTACCCTCCTCCCCAGTTTGTTCTTCTTCCCCCGCCATCCGAATGTCTGTTTTAATTGTCCTATTGCCACAGTGCTTGTCAAAGTCAGTTCTGATTAATCTCCTTTGTCAGTGTGTCCTTTGCCATTCCCTATCACTCCTCCCTGAGAGAGACTTCACTCTGATTCATAAGGAAAAGGGGATGGCGTATTCTCTTAGCTACTTCCTGCTGAAAAGGGACGCTGTGGGTTTCAGAGTGAAGATCTTCTCTCACTACTCTAAAGGGCCCCTTTGGCGGTAGGAAACACATAGACTATTATGGAGATTGATTTTGGAATTTAGATGCACTGTTATTAATTGTGCTTAGCCGTACAATATCCTTATTTTAAAATTTTAAATTCTTTTTCTGTAGAATAAAATATGGAGCTCTAGTGGTTTAGTGGTAAGGAATTACCTTACTTATTCAAAGGTAAGTGGTTTGAATCCACCAGGTGCTCTGAGAAAAATGGGCAAGTAACTCCTACACTATTTACTGCCTCTGAAAACCCACTGGAGTGTCAACTATGAGTTGGTCCTGACTCAATCAACGGCACACAACACCACCACATAAAAAAAGCAATCAGATATTATTTTATGTATTTTATGTTTTACAACAACGAAAATGAAGCATTAGGGAGCAAGTTGAACTGCTAACCAAGACAACTTTTGCCTTCAGTGGTTCAAGTCAACCAGTGGCTCTAAGGTTCCCACTGAGATTTATAGTTTTGTAAATCCCAACACCATAGGGACATATTCCTAATTCCCCACCCACCCAACCGTGCTTCCCACCTTCCAGGCCTAACATGCCCAGCAAGATGAAGGATAAGGATTCTTTCTTTCTAGTTTGCATCTGTACAACATCATCACATTGGGTCCTAAACAAACCCTGTGAGGTGACTGTGATAATTACTTTTATTTCCTAGGTGAGGAAACAGGCCCAGAGTAACTCCATGAGTGGCCTAAGGCCACTGAATTAGAGCAGAGCTGAGGCTAAGCTTTCTAACTCCTGTCCAGCGTTCTTACACCAAGTGGGTCGGGTATTTCTTCACTCCCCCCCCCCCCAATTAAGACCAAGACAGTTCCCAGCGGGAGTTCTAGAAAAACATGCCGCCTCAGCAGGGAACAGCCACCTGCCTCTCTCTGCTGGCACCTGGTCCTTCCTTTCTTAACAAAGCAGGAAGGGTGGAAGGAAGCAAGAACCAGACCCTGGTCCTCACAGTTGGGGAAGAGCCGCTTCTGAAGGGAAATATCGAGAGGTGGCCTTCCTGCCTCCTGAGTCACAGGCCAGGGACTCGAGGAGCGATGTCCCGGACAGTTGCACTCTGCTCATTTTGTTCTGGGACTATCCCATAAATGTGGCTGTTGAGAAAATGCCGCCCGAGTACTCCTTAAATTTGAGTTCTCCCTCTTACTGGGTAAGGAGAGCAAAACAAGAGTCCAGGTTTTTCTATGCAAGCCTGGAAAGAGGTTTACTAGTAAAAATACTTTGCAAAGCAAAAAGCTAATTTGCAATCAGAGGCATTGAGTGATGAAGCAACACCAGCTTAACTGTACTGAAGACTTTGGGAACTTTTCTAGATTTAGATGAGAAGGAGATTTATATCTATTCTTAAGGAAAAGTGGGAATTCTGGGGAATGGTCTGTTCAGGCGGAGTTATGATAAGAGTGTGTGTGTGTGTGTGTGTGTGTGTGTGTGTGTGTGTGTGTGTGATGTTTCATGACCAATGCTGTTGGAGAGGCTTCTGTGTCAAGAGACATCACTTATTATGGGACGGTTCATGCACTAGTCTCTGCAGGTCCCAGGTTGAGTCCTGCTCCGGCAGTGGACTCTCTGCTGCCTCTAGAGGAAGGTCACATATTAGCCAGAGGATGGTGAATGGAGCCAGTTTAAGGAATCAGTTTAAGCAGGTTCTGTCTGGAAAGCTACTTAATGGGAACTAAATGCTCATTGCAATAGGCTGTGGACGTGCTTTATGAGCGGGGAAATCTGCCTTGTTAGATTTTGACCCTGAGGTCGACCTCTGGCTGCCCTGTCTCAATGTCTTATATGTAACTTCTCTTCACAAAAGACACCAGAAAGCGAAGATAACAAATCCAATAATCATCCTGGAACCCTGCAGAATTTAAAAAGAAAAGACAAAGAAGTACTTCAAACTCAGACTAAAGGAAGAATCGGAAGGAAAACAGAGTAGGAGGTGGAGCACAGAACTGTAAGGGATGTGGCTGGGCCATTGTGACGCTGTGGACGCAGCTGTCAGCGCAGCGTAGGAAGCCCTGTGGGCGGAACTGTCCACACGAGCAGCTGTAACTGCTGGGAAAGGCACAATCTCTCCCCTTATCTTCTTGTCCACCTGGGGGTTAAGGTAGTGAATTTTCCCCTGACATCCACCTACTAGGTATGACTGGGCATGTACCCTTGTAGATCCCAGCTGTCTGAGGCCAGGCCAGTGCTTTTGAGCTGGGAGCACACACATAGCTTGAAATGAAAATTCTCCAGAAGTGGCTGTGCTGTGCTGTGTGGGGCCTACTGTCATCCCCTGGATTAGCGGGGTACCACCTCTGACTAGGGTCCTTTCCTGCCACATTGCCACAGTTATATTTGGAGCATGTACCCTCTGATGAGAGCACCATCCTTGAGAATTTCAGGTCATTGGGGACTATCATATCAGCTGTCTCTGACTGGGTACCTCATCAGGACTCACCTTCCAGGCTGGCAAAGTCACAATCTTTAGCCAAGTAGGCTCTCTGAGCCCCTCTGAGGCCAGCAGAAATGGTCACAGGCTGGGTACTACCCGTGGCCCAGCTCACACCTTAAGGCTTTAGCGGCTTCTCAGGTAAGTAGAAATTCTAGCCTGACAGGGCAGGTGGACCTTGCATGAATCATCATCAAATTTTTCCAAATCAAAGACAAAGAATACCAAAGTCAGCTCAAGAAATGGAAAAAATAACATACAAAGGAAAACCAATTGGACTAAACCCTGGTTTTTCAGCAGAAACCACATAGGCAAGAAGGCAATGAACAATATATAGAACATTCTGAAGGGGGAAAATTGCCAATCAAGAACACTATATCTAGCAAAATTGCCCATCAAATATGAAGGCTAGATTAGGACATTTCCGAATCAACACAGAAACTGATTTGTGAATACTAGACCAAACCTTCAAGAAATCCTAAAGGGGGGTCTATGCACTTAGAACCAACAATGACAGATTGTTGTTGTTGTTATCTGCCATTGGGTCACTTGTGACTCGTGGCGACCCTATGTACAAGAGCTCTAAACACTGCTCTGTCCTGTGCCAACCTTATTGTCTCTGACACACCTACTCCTATTACCCCAATCACTAAATCAATCCAACTTATCAAAAGTCTTCCTTTCTTGCACTGTCCCTCCACCCTCCCAAACATGATGTCCCTATCCAAGGACTGGTCCCCCCTTGCAACATGTCCAAGGTATGTCTCAGACGAAGCTTCAGAATCCTTGCCTCCAAGGAGCAGCCTGGTTTCACCCTCTCTAGGATGAACCTGTTTGTTCTCCTCGTAGTCCATGGTATATTCAGTGCTCTTCTCCAATGCCATAGCTCAAAGACATCAATTCTCTTTCTATCATTGTTGCAGACCGAGGGTAAAGTATTTTAATAATTATTAATAATGAGACAGACAACCAGGAATGAGATAAAACAGAGAGCATAAAAGACAGGGGGCCAGCAGTTTCAATGACTAAGGGCCTGATTCAATGCAAATGAAGCCAACCTCTTTCTATTGAAAACCTTCTGCTTGACTCAGGAGGGAGGGAGGGAGGGGTCAGCAAATACAATGCAAGAAAAAAAAAATAAAAAAAAATACAATGCAAGAATCCTGTAAACGCTTTAAGGATTGCCTTAGTGTCTACCCTTGTAAACACTCAAGGATTGCCTTGGTGCTTCAGGGTGATTTCCAGCTTGTATCAGCCTCCCTCAGAACCTGAAGTAGCACTTAGTTTATTACAAATACTTAGTATAAAATTTGGCTTCCCATATATCATCCCTAGTCATTATCCCGTTTTCTGAAGCGTGGCAAATACAGCACTCTCCTCTGTCAATCTGCTGTACTAAGGCAACCTGGGGTTGCTGTGATGATGAACCCTGTGCCACTGGGGTGTCAATGCCAAGGGGTTACCCATGGTGGACAGTGTTTGGTGGAGCTCCCAGTTCAAGACAGGTTTGGAAGCAGGAGTGGCATCCACTTCCTAAACAACGTGCCTCAGGAAACTATGAACTTTGAGAAGTGACGATAGTTATAGAAAGACTTCAGGCCTTTTGCCTTTTGTTCATAGGGTCTTTATGAGTCGTGCTCGACTGGACAGCAATCAGCAATAACAACAACATGGCCTGAATCAGGCACACCTTAGTCTCCAGACTAACATCATTACTCATCAGTATTCTGGAGATCTCTGGTCATAAAGGAAATAAGAACACCAAGCAGAGCCTATAATCTCTAGAAGAAAGGAAATATATGAGCAGAAAGAAACAGAAAAGAGAAAATCAATGGGAAGACTAAGACCAGAAATTGACCCTTTGAAAGAATCAAATTGACAAGGCCCTGGCAAATCTAAAAAAGGAAAAGAAGAAGGTGCAAATAACATGAACAAATAATGAAACTGATGATGTTGCAACAGAACCCACTGAGGGGCATGGGAAGGATAGTAAAAGAATACTATTAAAAACTATAAGGGAGCTCTGGTAGTCTAGTGGGTAAAGAGTTACAATAGTAACCCAAAGTCAAGTGGTTCAAATTCACCAACTGCTGTGAGAAGGGAAGATGGACCATCTCCTCTCTCTGCTGAGTTAGCTATGTGGTCAGCTTTGACTTGACAGCAATGAGGAGGTTTTGTTTTGTTGTGTTTTTTTTTAAATTTTTATTTTATTATTTTTGTGTGAGTGTACCATCAAATCGGATCTGACTACAGGAGGAGATTGTCCCTCCTTCCCCGGCGGAGCATCTGGTGGATTCGAACCGTGCACCTCTGGGATTGTAGTCGCAGCTCCTTGCCACTAGGCCACCAGAGCTCCCCTAATGAGGAGGTTTTTTGAGGTATGAAGAGCTATACTCGAACAAATTTGAAAACCTAGAGAAAAAAGACACATTTTTAGAAACTCACCACCTACCTAAATTAACACTGTTGTTGTTGTTGTTATTGTGTGGCACTGGGTCAGAACCAGCTCATAGCTGATCCTCAAGTTGGTTTTCAGAGGCAGTAAATTGCTCAGGAGGAAATTACCCATCCTTCTCTGGCTGGCAGCTGGTAAATTCAAACCATGTGCCTTTGGGATGGTAGCCAGCTTCTCACTGGTACGCTCCCTAATATAAAATGTCATAACAACAACAACCAAAGAAACCAAAAACCCCTTGATTAAAGATTCACTGGTAAATTCTACCAAACATTCAAAGAACAGCTGATACCAATTCTACTCAAAGTATTTTAGAATATAGACAAAAATGGAATACTCCCCAACTCATTCTATGAAGCTAGCATAACCCTGATACCAAAACCAGGCTAAAACACCACTAAAAAAGAAAAACTATAGACCAATCAGATGTCAGATGGATCCTGGCAGAAAGTAAAGAATATCAGAAGAATGTCTATTTATGTTTTATTGACTATGCAAAGGCATTTGACTGTGTGGATCATAACAAGTTGTGGCTGACATTGAGAAGAAAGGGAATCCCAGAGCACTTAATTGTGCTCATACGAATCTATACCTAGATCAGGAGGCTGTTGTGAAAACAGAGCAGGGGAACACTATACGTTTAAAATTATGGAGGGAGCGTGTCAGGCTGTATTCTGTCTCCGTAACTCTTGACTCTCCATGCTGAGCAAATTATCTGAGAAGCTGGACTCTATGAAGAGGAATGTGGCATCTGGATCAGAGGGATGGCACAACCTTGCCCAAAGTGAGGAGGACTTCAAGCAGTTGTTGCAGAAGATCAAAGAATACAGATTTCAATATGGATTGCATCTCAATGTAAAGAAAACAAAGATTCTTACCACTAGACTAATAGGCAACATCATGATAGATGGAGAAAAGACTGAAACTGTGAACGGCTTCATCTTGTTTGGATCCACAATTAACACCCTTGGTACCAGCAGTCAGGAAATAAGGAGACACATTGCACTGGGAAAATCTGCAGTTAGGGACCTCTCCAAATTATTGAGGAGTAATGATTCGGTTTGAGGACTAACGTGTGTCTGATTCAGGCTATGGTCTTTCCAATCACTTGCTATGCATCTGAAAGCTGGACAATGAATAAGGGTGACGAAAGAAACATTTTTTTCCTTTGAATTGTGGTGTTGGAGAAGAGCATTGAACTTCCCGTGGATGGCCAAAAGAACAAACAAATATTTTTTGGAAAGGGTGCAGCCAGAGTGCTCTTTGGAGGTATAGATAATAAGACTTTACCTCACATAATTAGGACAGCGCAGGAGGGGAGGACCCTCTATAAGGTGGATTGATTCAGTGACTGAGGTAATTGGGATGGGAGTGTCAGAGACAGTGCGATTGGCACAGGACAGAGCAGAGTTTAGGGCTGTTGTACATAGGGTCGCTATGCGTCACAAGTGACTTGCTGGCACATAACAACAGCAACAATTCTGGCATGTTGCTAGGAGGGGCTATTCCTCAGAGAGGAACATGATCTTTTGAAAGGAGAAGGGTCGCAAAGGGGAGGAAGACCCTTGACCAAGTGGACTGACATGGTGACTGCCACAATGGGCTCTGATGTGTCTGGAAGTGTGAGGATGGCACGGGGCAGAACAGGGTTCAGATCTGTTGTTCTTAGGGTAGCTATGGGTCGTACTCACTCGATGGTACCTAACAACAACAATATAGACCTATATCCCTCATGAACATTGATAAAAAATATCTCAGCAAAACCTTAGCCAATAGGATCCAATATCATAGTTTAAAAAGTAACCAGGTTTTGAGCCAAGACCTCATCTGCTCCGGAGCACAGGCCCCTCCACACAGTCACTGCCGCTGGTTCACACCCGCCACCCCCAGCTCACCGTGGATGATGACATCGCTGCAATCGTGGTAGACAACGGCTCCGGCATGTGCAAGGCCGGCTTCATGGGCGACGACGCCCCCCGGGCTGTCTTCCCCTCCATTGTGGGGTGCCCTCGGCATCAGGGCATGATGGTGGGCATGGGCTAGAAGGACTCCTATGTGGGGGATGAAGCCCAGAGTAAGAGAGGCATCCTGACCCTTAAGTACCCCATCGAGCACGGCATTGTCACCAACTGGGATGACATGGAGAAGATCTGGCACCACACCTTCTACAACGAGCTGCGTGTGGCCCCCGAAGAGCACCCTGTGCTGCTGACGGAGGTCCCCCTGAACCCCAAGGCTAACTGGGAGAAGATGACCCAGATCATGTTTGAGACCTTCAACCCTCCTGCCATGTACATTGCCATCCAGGCCGTGCTGTCCCTGTACGCCTCTGGCCGGACCACCAGTATCGTGATAGATTCCAATGACGGCGTCACCTACGATGCCCATCTATGAGGGGTATGCCGCCCCCATGCCATCCTGCATCTGGACCTGGCTGGCCGGGACCTGACAGACTACCTCATAAACATCCTCTTAGAGCGAGGCTACAGCCTCACCACCACGGTTGAGCGGGACATTGCGCGTGACATCAAGGAGAATCTCTGTTAGGTTGTCCTGGACTTTGAGCAGGAGATGGCCACGGAGGCTTCCTCATCCTCCTCGGAGAAGAGCTGTGAGCTGCCTGACGCGCAGGTCATCACCATCAGCAATGAGCATTTCTGCAGCCCCGAGTCACCCTGCGAGCCCTCCTTCCTGGGCATGGAGTCTTGTGGCATCCACGAAACTACCTTCACCTCCATCATGAAGTGGGATGTTGACATCCGCAAGGATCTCTACGCCAACACAGAGCTCCCACTGAACCCAGGCCTCACCGACAGGATGCAGAAGGAGATCACAGCGCTGGCCCCCCAGCACGATGAAGACCAAAATCATCGCTCCCCTAAATGCAGATCCTCCATGTGGATCGGGGGCTCCATCCTGGCCTCCCTGTCCACCTTCCAGCAGATGTGGATCAGCAAGCAGGAGTCCAGCGAGTCTGGCCCCTCCATCGTCCCCCACAAATGCTTCTAGGTGGACTGGTTAGTTGTGTTACTCCCTTTCTCGAATAAAAAAACCCTAACTTGCGCAGAAAACAAAGACAAAACAAAAGAGATGAGAATTGGCATGGCTT
>NW_006399761.1:24129043-24142641 GCF_000299155.1 Elephantulus edwardii | reverse complement strand
AGACCAGTGAATAAAAGTGCACACCTTAAAAAGTGAAAGGAAAAAAAGTAATCAGGTTTTAAAAAGTAATAAGGTTTAAGAGAGGTTCACACCAAATATGTAAGGATAGTTCAACAACCAGTGTAATTAACTACATCAGTAAAATAAAAGAATCATATGGAGACTAAAGTGTGCCTGATACAGGCCATGGTCTTTGCAATCACTTGCTATGCATCAGAGAGCTGGACAATGACTAGGGATTATAGAAGGAGAATTGATGTCTTTGAGCTGCGGTGTTGGAGAAGAGTATTGAATATACCATGAACTGCTAAGAAAACCAACAGTTTTGTCCTAGAGAGGGTGAAACCAGGCTGCTCCTTGAAGGTAAGGATTCTGAAGCTTTGTCTGACATACTTTGGACATGTTGCAAGGTCAGATCAGTCCTTGGAGAGGGATGTCACGCTTGGGAGGGTGGAGGGACAGCGCAGGAGAGAAAGACTCTCGATGAGATTAATTGATTCAATGACTGAGGTAATGGGAGTAGGTGTGTTTGGAGCAGTAAGATTGGCACAGGATAGAGCAGGGCTATGAGCCACAGGCGACTCGATGACACGTAACAACAACAACATAGGATCATGTCAATTAATGAAGAAAAGACATTTGATAAAATTCAACATGTCCTCATAAAAATGTTCAACCAAATAGGAATGGAGGGGAAATCCTCAGTCTAACTAAAAGCATATTTACAAAGCCACTGGTCAACAATACTTTCAATGGCATGAGACTGAAGGTGTTCTTCGTGTGGGCAAGGCTGCCCTTCATCACTACGTGCACTGGAAGTCTTGTCTGTAGGTGTTAGTCAGCTATGACTCACAGTAACCCTGTGAGCAACAGATTGGAACCATGCCCTATCCTGCCAATTTTAAGTCAGAGCAAGAAAGCAAGAAAAGGAAGTTAAAGGCCTGCAAATTGGCAAAGAGGAAGTCAAACTATCTCTATTTGCAGATGATAGGATTCTATACATAAAATATCCCAAAGATTCAGCAAGAAAATGACTGGACCTAATTGAGCAATTCTCAGAGTGACAGGGTACAAGATTAACATGAAAAAAAAATCAGTTTAATTTCTTTATATGGTAGCAAAGAGAGCTCTAAAAATGAAATAAGGAAAGCAATGTCCTTTACAATTGCCACACAAAAGATGAAGTATTGGGGGGGGAGGGGTTTGTGCTGGGAGAAGGGTGCAACAACGAATGAATGGAATCCCAAAATCTCTGTAGATGTTCATTGAAATGAAAAATGAACAAACAACCTAAATTAAAAAAAAAAAGATGAAGTATTTAGGAATGAATCTACAAAGCCCTATCCAAAGAAAATGATAAAGCACCACTACAAGAAACTCAAATTATGCACAAATGGGAAAATATTCCTCGCTCGTGGATCAGAAGACATAACATTGTGAAAGTGGTAATACTACCAGAGTTATTGTATTAATACTGTGCAATCCCTATTTAGATACCATCATGATTTCTCAAAGAAACAGAAAAGGAATCACCAACTTCATATGGAAAGAGATCTCAGGTAAGCCAAGTGATACTGAAGAAGTATGGGGCCTGACACATCCTTGTCTCAAAACTTCCAACACAGCCAGAGTAATCAAAACACGTATACTAGTACAGTGACCAATACAGAGACTGAATCAAACTGAGGTCTCAGAAAAAAAATACATCCACCTATGGACAACTGATCTTCAGCAAAAAGATAAAATCCACTAAGTAGGAAAAGACTGTCTCTTTGTCGTATACAAAAACTAACTCAAGATAGATCAAAGTCCGTAGGTGTAAAAGCCAAAAACTATAAAGATTGTTGTTGTTGTTGTTATGTGCTGTCGAGTTGCCTGCAACTCATAGTGACCCTATGTACAACAGCCCTAAACCCTGTTCTGTCCTGTGCCAATCTTATTGTCTCTGACACCCCTACCCCCATTATTCCAGTCACTGAATCAATCCATCTCATCGAGTATCTTCCTTTCCTGCACTGTCCCTCCAACTCTCCCAAGCATGACATCCCTAAGGACTAGTCCCTCCTTGCAACATGTCCAAAGTACTATCAAAGAAAAAATTGGAGCAAATTTAGGAGCCCTAATCTATGACACAAATAAACTATCAACTCTAACAGAAACACAAGCAGCAGAGGGTAAGCCAGAGGAATGTTGTTTATAGGTGCCATTGAGTCGCGGATGATTCATGGTGACCCTGTGAACAACAGATCTGAACCCTGACCATCCTCAACCGTAACCCCGAGCCATCTTCATCATCTCTGACATAGGTGAACCCATTGCTGTCGTCACTGTGTCAATATATCTTGCTGGGGGTCGTCTTCTCTTTCACCGACCTTTCCAAGCATGATATCTCTTTTCAAGGAATAGTCTCTCCTAGCACCATGTCCAAAGTATGAGAGATGAAGTTTCACCATCCTTACCTCCAAGGGGCACTCTGGCTGCACTTTTTCCAAGACATAGCCATTCATTCTTTTGGCAGTCCATGGGATATTCGATACTCTTTTCCAATACCACAACTCAAAGACATAATTCTTCTGTCATCCTTATTCATTGTTCAGTTTTTAGATACATAGCAAGTGATTGAAAAGACCATGACCTAAAGTAAGCACACCTTAGTCTTCAAACTGACAATATTGCTCTTCAGTGTTTTGGAGAACTGTCAGCACATTTACCCGAAGCTCTGTGTCTTCTGATCTCCTGACTGCTGGTACCAAGGGTATTGATTGTTGGTTGATCCAAATTTGTTGTTGTTGTATGCCTTTGAGTCAGAATTGACATATAGCTGACCCTCCAGCAAGTTTTCAGAGGCAGTAAATAGTATGGGAGGAGATTGCCTATCCTTACCCACAACGCAGCTGGTGGATTTGAACCACATACCTTTGGGATTGCAGTGCAGCTTTTTGCCAATAGACCACCAAATATGTTGCTATTGTTAGGTACCCTTGAGTCGAGTACAATTTATAATGCTGCAGGAGATTAAATTGTATTTCAGTAGCAAGAAAACAAAAATTCTTGCCACTGGACCAACAGACAACGTCATGATAGATTAAAGATTGAAACTGTCAACAACTTCACCTTACTTAGATGAAGTCAATACAGCTGGTACTAGCAGTCAAGAGATGAGGAGACACACTTTACTGAAAAAGTGTGTAGTCAGGGGCTTCTTTACATTATTGAGGAGCAATGATGTCAGTTTGAGGACTAAGGTGTCCCGGATTCAGGTCATAGTCTTTATAGTCATTTACTATGCATCAGAGAGCTGGACAATGACTAAAAATGACTAAAGAAAAAGTTGAAGGCTTTGAATTGTGGTACTGGATCCAAATATATGCTGTTTATGGGCTGTCAAGTCGCCTGCGACTCATAACGACCCTATGTACAGCAGCTCTGAAGCCTGCCCTGTGTCGAGCCAGTGCCAGTTACTGAATCAATGCATCTCATCTAGGGACTTATTAAAATCTGTAAGTGCATCAAAAGACTTCTCCAAAAGAGTAAAAGTAGAATGTACAGATTAGTGAAAATTATTTGGCAATGACATATCTGACAAAGAATTCATCTCTAAAATGTGTAGAAAACTCCAACTCCTCAAATTTACAAAATGGGCAGTGGACACGAATAGACACTTCACTTAAGAAGACCAAAAACTAGTTATTGCTGGTGTGTACTGTCAAGTCAGAGTTGACCCATAGCTGACCCGTAACTGCTGGGTTTTCAGAGGCGGTTAATCGCGTGGGAGTAGATTACCCATCCTTCTCCTGTGGAGCAGCTGGTGACCTTGAACCGCGTACCATGGGGATTGCACAACAGCTTCTTGCCACTAGGCCTCCAGAGCTTCCTAAACTAGTTATTGTTGTTGTGTACTGTAGAGTCAGGACTGACTCATAGCTGACCCTCCACTGGGTTTTCAGAGGCAGTTAATCAGGCTGAAGGAGATGGCCCATCTTTCTCCTGTGAAACAGCTGGCGGATTCTAACCCTTTGCCTTCGGGATTGCAGCACAGCTTCTTACCACTAAACCACCAGAGCTCCCTGTTCTGTTGCTGTGTGCCACTGAGTCCAAACCATCCCTTAGCTCACCCTCCAGTGGGTTTTCAGAGGCAATAAAACACAGGGGAGAAGTTGGTGGATTTGAACCGAGTGCCTTTTGGATTGCAGTGCAGCTTCTTACCAACTAATAAATCCTTATTGTAGGTGTCACATCACCTCAGCAGAAATTTTCACCTTAAATTCAGTTCTGAAAAAGGCACTGTGGTTGTCAGGCGCTGCTGAGGGACTACAGCTCACAGGGACCCTAGGAACAACATCCTGTCCTCCGCTGTGCCATCCTCATCATCTCCGACACACTTGAGCCTATTGCTGCAATCTCTGTGTCAATACACCTTGTTGAAGGGCTGTCTTTGGTCGACCTTCCACCTTTCCAAGCATGATATATGTCCCTTTCCAAGCAATTAACTAACCCCTCCTGAGAACATGCCCAAAAAATGTGAGATGAGTATAAAGGAGAAAGTATGAGTTTAAGCAAAGCCCTAATGGCCCAGTGGTTAAACACACAAAAGACTGGCAAGTTCAAACCCACCAATGGTAGAAAAGTCCCAGCAACCTACTCCCATAGAGATTATTGTTGTTGTTATTGGTATGTGCCATTGAGTAGAGTACCGCTCATAATGACCCTATGAACAAGAGATCTCAACTCTGTCCTGTCCTGTGCCATCTGCAATCACTGTGTTGAGAAGAAGCCCCTCAACCAGGTGGATTCACACACACACACACACACACGCACACACACACACACACACACACACAGAGAAGGAGGGAGGCAGAGAGAGAGAGACAGAGACAGAGAGAGACAGACACACACACACACACACACAGAAGGAGGGAGGGAGGCAGAGAGAGAGACAGAGACAGAGAGAGAGAGAGACACACACACACACACACACAGATATTACAGCCTAGTAGTCCCTATGGGACAGCTCTACACTGTCCTGTAACATAACTACACAGCAACAGCATGGATTCGACCAGAGTGTTGGGAGCATGAGAGAAATGGGCAGGGGGACTGAGAGCTGTTTAAAGGGGTATTTGAAACCCACCTGGTCTACCCCTCATGCTTGCCCACAATCCTCTCCCGCCCACTCCCCTCTTTCTCTGTCATCTTCCCAGCCCACGTTTTGAACTGTTAGTATTGATGGATGATGGGGCAAAGGATTTCTCTTTCTTTCAGCCTAATTCCTGAGAGAAGCAGCTGCTGCTCACAGAATTCCTCAAGCTTTGAGCATAATTGAGTGTGACATTTAGCCGTGAAGAAAACCTGAATTTTAATTTGGGAGCTCCTGAGTGAGCCATCTCCTTGACATTGGAAAGCATGAACCTTACCCAGAGCAGCTCTTCAGAGGCCTGGAGACCTGCTGGAACCTGAGCCAGTTCAGAACCCACATTAAGGGCTGTTTCTCATGACTCTTCCAATTACGTAGCTGCAGAAGATTCAATTAGGCCACAAGGGCTTAGTATTTTTTTTTTCTCCTCTTAGACAATCCAGAGAACTAAATTTAAACAGAAGTGTCTAAATTTTACAACAAATACAGTAAAAGTAATATGCGTTGTTTCCCCTCTCATTTTCCCCAGTGGTGTTCCTAGGGTCAGAGTTATGCCTCTGGTATAGGGAGTCCTGGGCCTAGTGAGTAAGCAGTCTCACTGTCAACAGAAAGGCAGGCAGTTCAAATCCACCAGCAGCTCTGTGGGAGACAAGAGGACAATCTCCTCCCCTGGGATTTACAGCTTCTGAAAACCTGCTGGAGGACCAGCTTGACGAGGTTCCACTCCACAGCAATGAGTGGGGTGACTTTTCCTTCCTAATTACTATTTCAGTCACAAAAAAAGCTATTGATATAGGGACACAAATGATCATAACACGGAAGTGCAAACACCAGAGAATTTGCCAAACTCAGCAGCTGTACAAACACCGTCAGCAGCAGTGCAAACAACAGCCGTGTGCTGGCCGCGGGTGTGGACGAAACCACGTGATTCGAAGCAGTGTCGCAACTGGGCAATAAAGATCGCAATAGGTTTAAAAAGGAAGCTGGCATAACATTTTAGTCTTGTATGTGTTTGGGTGGAGCTCTGGTGGCCTAGTGGCAAGAAGCTGCGCTGCAATCTCAAAGGCATGAGGTTCGAGGCTACAAGCCTCTCCACGGGAGAAGGATGGACAGTCTCCTCCCATGAAATTAACTGTCTCTGAAGACCTGCTGGAGGCTCAGCTGTGAGTCAGTTCCAACACAATGATAATCAACAACAAAATGTATTTTGATACACATGAGTTGGGTTTAGAAAAAGATTTTTGTTGCTATAACCAACTCCAGGGGTATTTCCCCACCCCTTTTAAAAATATTTCATATTGGTTTCATACAAAATTCGTATACATTGTGTTTCTCACATTCCTACATTCACACTGTGTTTCATATGATTATTCCCATACACTATGTTTTATTAATCACCATTGATCTATGCCCACTAATACCTCATCTTTTTAGGTCCCTACAGGTTCTTTCCTAATTCCCTCACCCTCTCCCTCCACTCTGTGACCTCATGACTTCCCCCTACCCACCCTCAGCCCCTCTGCCCACTTTCCTTTCCACCTCTTACTAGTTATCCTTCTGTTTTACAATAATGATCTTATGCAATATTTGTCCTTATGAGATTGAACTAGTTCACTCAGCAAAATGCTCCAGAGGTATTTTTATTAAAATAATAATAATAGTACATTTTGGTTGAAATGCACAGAAATTTTATAGGTGGCCATTTTTTTTATGTCACCTCCCCTGACAATGCAGTCCATGTTCTGTCTGTTCCTCTAATGACGTCATTACATTTTTGTTTCCTCTTGGTAAGGAGCTGCTGCCAACCCAAAGGCAGGCAGCTCAAATCCACGAGCTGCTTTGCAGGAGAAAGATGAGCAGTCTCCTCCTGTGCCATTTACAGCCTCGAAAATCACACTAGAGGAACAAACTGTGAGTCAGTTTTGAAACTGATGTGCAATGAACATAAGCCTAACACGTCTGAGTTGGAGTTCTCTCTCTCAAAACTCAGTCTCCAAATTTATCCCATCCCACGGCTCCTCTGCTCTGTCAAAAGCTTTGATATTTTCAGTTTTACCCAGTAGAGCCTGTTTTTAGCTCCCCTCCACACATTCGTGTGTATTAAAAGAGATGGCTCAGATATGGTTAAGTATTATATGTATAACAACAATCTGGAACAAGAGGGGCATTGCAAAGTGGACTAGGGGAGAGAGAAGGGAGGGAGAGGGAGGAAAACAGGCAAAAATGAATGAATTTTCAAAAAAGAAAGGCTCACTATGGATGCCAGTCTTTTTCAGTGCTAAAAATCACTTCATTTGAATGTGTACATGAGCACATGTGTATCATTTTTATTGTTGTTATGTGCTATCAAGATGACCACAACTCAAAGCAACCCTATGCACAATAGCTCTGAAACCTCCTCTATCCTGAGCCAAGCTCACTGCTTCTGACACACCGACCCCCATTACCAATCTGTCTCATCTAGAGTCTTCCTTTCCTGCACTGTCCCTTCACCCTTCCAGTTGTGATGTCCTTCTCCAAGGCCCAGTCCTTCCTGGCCACGTGCCCAAAGTATATGAGATGGAGCTTCAAAATCCTTGCCTCCAAGGAGCAACTTGGTTTCATTCTCTCTAGGACAGATCTGTTTGTTCTCTTTGCAGTCCATGGTGTGCTCAATGTTCTTCTCCAGCACCACAACTCGAAGACATTGATTCTTCTGTCCAGCTCTCAGATACAAAGTTGTTGTTGTTGTTGTTATGTGCCGTCGAGTCGTTTGCGACTCATAGCGACCCTATGTACAACAACCCTAAACCCTACTCTATCCTGTGCCAATCTCATTGCCTCTGACAAAACCATCCCGAGTACCCCAGTCACTGAATCAATCCACCTCATAGAAGGTCTTCCCCTCCTGCGCTGTCCCTCCACTCTACCCAGCATGATGTCACTCTCTAAAGGCCTGTCTCTCCTTACAACATGTCCAAAGAATGTCAGACGAAGCCCCAGAATCCTTGCCTCCAAGTAGCAGCCTGGTTTAATCCTCTCTACGATGAATCTGTTTTCTTGGCAGTCCATGGTACATTCAATACTCTTCTCCAGCACCACAGCTCAAAGGCGTCAAAAAATGTTAAGACCATGGCCTGGATCAGGTATAACTTAGTCTCTAAACTGACATTGTTGTTCTTCAGCACTCTGGAGAGGTCCCTAGGATAGCAGATTTCCCATGGACTGTTAAGAGAACAAACAGGTTCATCCTTGAGAGGGTGAAACCAGGCTGCTCCTTGGAGGCAAGGATTCTATGGACCATACTTTAGTCCACAGTGGTGCCTGGTAAGGAGAGTGGTCATACAGGGCTAAAGTCCGTGCGTGCCTTCAGGCTCACACTAGCGAGGTAATCAAACCAGATGACAATGGGAGGAGGACGTAGAGCCGCCAGACAAGAGCCCCTTCCAAGCCACTGGCATCCAAGTTGCAAGGAAGAATAACTTATGGTAGTTAGTAGTAAACAGAGATAATCATCTTAGTTCAATTGAACTCTAAATCTTAGTTCAATTGAACTCTAACTTAGTTCAGCTCAAAATTGGTTAATTGTGTGGGAGTTCACAATCTCCCCAAAGCTTCATTTTTATCTCAGTTGTGATAAGAGAGAGAGCTTGATTTAATTTTCTTTGAAAAGTAATCCACTCTTTGTGTGTGTGTGTGTGTGTGTGTGGCTTCAAGTTTATTTCCACATGGGATGGATAAGACAGTTACATAATCCGCTCTTTCAGGTTGTTCAGCTCAAGTTGCAATGCCCACTTTTTCTAAAGTGCTTTGCTCCCCAACAATTTGCTTTTAACTCTTCCATCATTTCCAACGCAGAAATAGAGGGATGGTTGATCAAGTCCACTGAGAGCTTGTTGATAATTTGCAAGGACTTGCATAGGAGAGGAGAACTTGATACTGAGAATCTTTGGGTCATAATATGCAGAAGGAGACCTTTACCAAGCGGCTTCCTTCTTGGACTATAGCAGGACTACCCCTAAATGTGGTAACCAAGTGCATGTCTCCAGCTAACTCTTGAAATTTGAATGCTTCCTCTTATTAATTATGAATAGCAAAACAAGAGTCCATTCTTTTCCATACAATCAAAGAAAGACGTTTATTAGAGGAAATACTTTACAAAGGAAGACATGGAGGAAGAACGGGTCACTAACCCCTCTCATTTAATAATGGCGATAAGGATTCTTTGAAAGGCAGGAGGTGGGAATAAGATATCACGTGGGGTGTTGCGTTAACCTTTTGAGAACACAGCTATCAAAAGTCATCCTAACAAATGGGAGTGACTGTGACCTAGTGGTTGGAAAGAGTTGTACTGCCAATCCAAAGGCAGGTGGTTTGAATTCAATAGTCTTGGCTAGCTACAAGTATGAAAGATTGCTCTGGGGAAGGAAGATGGGCAGTCTCCTCCTATATGATTTACAGCCTCTGAAAACCTGCTGGAGGGTCAGCGATGAGTCAGTTCTGATACAATGGCACGTAACAAGCACCAGCAACAGACCAAGATTGTCATCTTTATTCATGGAAGGAGGAGAAGGGAGGAGTCACCGGGTAGTGCATAATTAGGCGCATGCGCGGTCGTTCTTCCAAGATGGGACTATTTTCATGGGGAGCATGCGCAGATGGTTAGGATGGTCCTGAGGCTTGACTTGGGGAGGGTGAAACCTGAATGCTCCTTAGAGGCAAGGATTCCGAGGCTTCATCTGACATACTTTGGGCATATTGCAAGGAGGGACCAGTCCTTGGAGAGGGATGTCATACTTGGGAGAATGGAGGGACAGCACAAGAGAGGAAAACCCTCGATGAGAATGGATTGACTCAGTGACTGGGGTATTGGGAATAGGTGTGTCGAGACTGTAAAGCTGGCACAGGACAGAGCAGGTTTCAGGGCTGTTATTGTACATGCAGTGCAAGCGACTGAGCGGCACATAACCAGAACAACGAGTGGGAAATGAGATGGGGAAAGAAAGTTAGTGATTCAGGGCAAACCTAGCAGTAACTCAGTTAAAGTTTCAAATAGTTAAAATTTACTTTTCTTTCTTTGGAAAAAAAATGTCCTTGATACAAGGTCAAAACATCCTGTTATGTTAATGAAAGGAAGGGATGCTCAGCTAGCTGAAAGGGTGGAGGCAAACTACAATAGTTAAAGTATTTAAACTCCAAGGCTTAAAGTGATCTCCCTAGACTAAAAAGGGTACTGCTTTTTAAAACATTTTTTAAGTTCCTTTCTTGCGTTGTTGCACGACCAAACCCACTTACTTCTTCTGGGAGGAAGGCTTCAGGCCTTTTGTTCATAGAGTGGCTATGAGTCATGGTCACTCGATGGCAATCAACAACCACAACAGAACCTCCAAATGAAGCAAAATATTGCAAATATTGAGTTTATTTAGCAAAGCAGTTCAGCCCCTTTGGGTCTCCACCAGCTCAATGAAACCTGACATTTGAGTCTTATTATCACATAAACAAAGAGTGCATTCAAATGTTTTTTTTTTCCAAACAAAAGGTAAATTCTTTTCCAAGAAGCAGGCTTTGGAATGTGGAAATGTTGCCGCTGGGAATACGTAGTAACAAAGCAAAATCAGCTTCTTGTGTTTTCAGTTACCCTGTTTGACCACACTGGTAGTTGTTAACATGTGTTGTGCTGCAAAAGAAAATTTTGCATCACAGCACACAGACTAATAATACCTAACATGCACACACATATACATTTATCTACAGATAAGTTTCAAGAAACATCATTCACACTTAGGATGTGGGATATGGAGGAAGAATGTGGTAGTTGCCCCCAGGCCTACTCACTCCTTCATGAAACCTGATAATGTCTAAGGCAAACAGACAGTGGATACTAATACCAAGCCCACGTTAATGAACAGCCCCAATGCCAAGCAAAATACCATCTTCCATAGTTCTACAAAACCCCTACAAAGAGAGACCACCCTTGACTGCCCTTCTCTACGCAAGGTCACTTGGCATCACTCTCAGACCATGTAATAAAGGCTGTTCATTTCTTGGGACCAGCTTCTTTCTTTCTCTCTCTTGCCCTCAACTCTTCTATCTAACAGGATGTTGTTGTTGTTGTTGTATCATTGAGTTAGAACCAAACCACAGCTGACCCTCAGGCCGGTTTTCAGAGGCATTTAATCAAAAAGCAAGGGAGGAGATTGCCTGTGCTTCTCCCATGGAGCAGCTGGTGGCCTCGAACCATGTGTCTTTGGGATTGTAGGGTTTAGCCGTTAGTCCATCAAAGGATACATATTCAATTTTTCTATTCTAATAACTTTTTTATTATACTAGTTTATTTACAAGATTAAAATACGTTGTTTTTCAGACCAGATTCTTCCAATTTCCCTCACCATCCCATCCATCAAATTGTACGCCCATTCATGCTTTTAAAAGGTAACCATGAACCCCCACCACCATTTTTTTCATGACCTACCAATAATCACAACCTACGTTTTGCAAGCACACAGCCAACAGTTGCGTGGACACTTAGCAGTGCTGACTCCATGTGTGTCAGACTGCGCTTGAACTCCATGATGTTTCCAAAGGCTGGCTTTTTGGGGATTGCCAGGCCTTTCCCTGGAGGTAACCCTGGGGTAAACTTGAACCTTCAACCTCTCTATTAGAAGCTGAGTATAATACTGGTTTGAATCACCTTGGAACTTTATCTTAGCATCAGAAAGAACAGATAATATGGCAATGAAAGTGTGAGGAAGAAATAGGAGATGGAATCAAAGCAACAGGTAACAACAGCAGATCAGGGGATGCTGACAATTATCTATTTGGTGAGAACCAATGGAATTATATCAAAAGTTCACCTCTGCCAAGGGCACAGGTATTCAAATGAGCTCTGGTGCTGCAAAGGCAATGTAACTAGAGAGCAAAGAATAGAGGTTTACTCGCCTATCTCGAGGATAGACCCACATTAGCCTTTTGATGGTGGTGCAGCTTTCTTTTCTTTTTTTAAACTCTGTGTGTCATTTGCACTTAATAAAATTTATTCTGTCTGTTAAGTTAGCAGACTTAAGGAAGAAGTCAGAGAGAATGAGAGAAAGCTTAATGCAGCTTTATTAAAGGGGGGAAATAGGGGAGCTCCCGGGTGAAGTTCCTCATTCTGGGGATGCAGAATGGGGAAGTCACACCATAACTTATTGGGGAGGGCTTTTATAATAGAGTCTTTAGGGAGGAACATTCCACTCTGATTTATGCTCCACCTGTTGCCCCAGCTAGGCAGGCAAGGCTGTTTGCTCTTAGCAGCAGCAGGAAAGGTGGTCAGCGCCAGCCTTCGAATTCTGAATGCTTCATTCTTCTCTTTGACCCCCTTGGTCCAGACTTAACATTGCCTTTATCTATTCTTCTGCCTGCATTGTACGTTTGTGCTTCTTTTTTTTCTTGTGCCCTTAACCTTCAGGAAGTAATCTATCTAGATTCCACCTAATAAACCAGGCCCGGAAGAACTCCTTGTGCTCTAACTCTGGGAAGCTCTGGTGGCCTAGTGGCAGGAAGTTACGCTGCAATCCTGAGGGTGCATGGTTTTGCAAAACAGGTGCAGAAACTGAAAGTAAGCAAAGAAGCTTTTACTGGGGCTCTCCAGCCCCAGGCCAGAGAGAGGCAGAGAGAAGTCGAATGTGATGTGAAAATGAGCTCAGTGGGAAGGGGCCGTCTCTTGGCAGAGGAAGTGGTAGTGGAGTTTGCTGATTGGCTGTGGCTGTTGTAAGCTAGGTAGGTTGCTGCCCAGGAGTGAGTCAGTTCTTCAGGCCTATCAAGTTCAAGTCCACCAGCTGCTCAGTGGGAGAAAGATGGGTCATCTCCTCCTTTGTGATTAGCTGCCTCTGAAAACCCACCTGATGGTCAGCTATGGGTTGGTTCCAACTCAAGGGTACACAACAACAACAACTCTAACTTTACAGAAGTTCCTGGATGGCACAGACACTTGAGTTTGTCAAGCACTTGATTAGCAACCTGAGGTGGACAGTCTGAAATCACCTGCAGGTGCCTTGGAGGATGGTCACCAACATGTCATGAGAGATGGTCATGAGCTAGAACTGTTGACAAGAAAACTAACAACAACAAATGCAACATGGATTAGAGCTCAAATTCTGAAGCATTTGGTTTGTAGAGGGCCGAGGTCTACAGCAGAAACTCCAATTAATTTTGACTCTTGACATAAGTTCAGACATCGTTAAGAGTTCTTTCTGCAGCGCGAGGGCGACACAGCGGAGGGTGACGCAGTGCGAGGTCGACGCAGCGCGAGGGCGAGGCTGCCAGATCGGGGAATGCCGCCAGACGGGGGAACGCCACTAGAGGGACCTGGAAGAGACCCGGGAAGAACAACAGCCAGCCACCTACCGCGGAACTCCAGAGGAGCGAAGACTGTGAGACCCCAGAGGAACGAAGACTACCAGACACTGTGTGACCCCCCTGCAACCCACACCTGTGTGACCCTTAA
>NW_006399761.1:24115028-24122732 GCF_000299155.1 Elephantulus edwardii | reverse complement strand
TAGAGAGAATGGTGCAGCAATGAAGGAATGAAAACCCAAAATCCCTGTAAATGTTCATTAAACGAATAAAATTTAAAAAGAAAAAAAAAAGAGTTCTTTCCAAACACTGAATTATCTATGTGGTAAGTCAGGCAAGAGCAAGGCACAGCAATTCGTCCTCAGGAAAACAGCACTTGAAAGTGGATTACATCTATAAAGAGATACCATATCTCTCCAGTTGCAGTGACAAAGTTAAACAGGACAGCAAGTAATAGATGCCACAGAGGATGTCATGAGATAGGAACCCTTACACATTGTTGGTTGGATTGTAAAATGGTACAACCACTCTGGAAGACAGTTTGGTGCTTCCTCAAAAAGCTGAACATAAAAATTCCATAAAACCCAGCTATTTCACTGCTTGGAATATACCCTGAGAATGAGAGAACTGAGGCACAGAGACTTGTCCACCAATGTTCATAGCAGCGTTATTCACCATTTCAAGAACTTGGATACAGCCTGAACGTCCAACCACAATTAAATAAATTGAGAAATTATGTTACATTCACACAAAGGAATACTATGCAGGAGCAACGATTTTATAAATACTACCTAACTTGGGAGGGACTATAAAGCATTAGGCTGAGTGAGCTAACACAGTCCCATAAGGGCAATTACTGTATAAGACCATTATTGTAGAACATGTATGAGGATCCAAGCGGGGGAGAGTTGGAGCAGAGGAGTGAGGATGAGTGGAGGGAGGAAGTGTTAATCAGAGGATCGCACAATGTGACGGGTGGAGGCAGGGGCAGGTCAAGAAAATGGGAAAGACCCCGTGTGAAAAACAATGTATATGAACTTTATAAGTAAACCGGTATAAAATAAAAAAAATTTATTAAAAAAGTAAGTAGATTACAACTTGCTTGCAGGACCAGGAGGAACAATTCACCCTTGGGGCCTTCCTAGAGAATCAGCGAACAGACTGGGCAGGAACCACCTGTTATATAGTTTGAGATTTAAAGCTGGAGTCCTGGTGACTGTGACTCAGTGCTTCATGGAATGGGTCCTACCTGAGCACCTCATCTCCAAGTGACCAAAACCCCAAACCAATTCAGCAAACTTTTAACATTTTTGTTGTTGTTGCTATTATGTGTTGCATGACTCAAAGTGACCTTATGAACAACAGATCTGAACCCTGTCCTACCTTTCACTTCACCACTGGGCCAATAGGCAACATCTTGACAGGAGGGTAAATTGTCATGGTTTCATCTTGTTTAGATCCACAATCAATGCCCTTGGTACCAGTAGTCAAGAAATCAAGATGCTCTTTCCATGCCTAGTGAAGCCATGGCTTGTGGTTGCAAGAAGCTTCTGAAGCATGTAGCACCTTCAAAGCAATGGATGCTGGACAAACTTAGTGGTGTGTTTGCTTCTTGTCCATCTACTGGTTCCCACAAACTTAGAAAATGTCTACTACTGATTATTAAGAAACAGATTCAAGTATGCCCTGACAGGAGAAGAGGTTAAAAAAATATCTGCTTGCAGCAGTTCATTGAGATTGATGGCAAGGTCTGAACTGATATAACCTACCCTGCTGGGATATGATCAGCTTTGACAAGACCAGAGAGAATTTCTGTGACACCAAGGGTTGTTTTCTGTTCACTGCATTACACCTGAGGAAGCAAAGTACAAGTTGGGCAAAGTAAGAAAGATCTTTTTGAGCACAAAAGGAATCCCTCATCTGGAGACCCCGATGCTCAAACCATCTGCTACCCTGATCTGCTCATCAAGGTGAATGACACCATTCAGATTGATTTGGAGACTGGAAAGATGACTAATTTCATCAAATATGACACTGGTGACCTGTGCATGGTGACTGGAGGTGCCTAATCTGGGAAGCATTGGTGTGATCACCAACGGAGAGAGACATCTTGGATCTTTTGATGTGATTCATGAGAAAGATGCCAATGGCAATAGCTTTGCCACCCAGCTTTCTCACATTTTTGTTATTAGCAAAGGCAATTGACTGTGGATTTTTCTTCCCTGAGGAAAGGGTATCCGCCTTACCATCACTGAAGAAAGAGAAAAGAGATTGGCTGCAAAACAGGGTAGTGGATAAAGTGATCTCTAGGTGATGTGAACGAAAAGGACAAAACTAAAGATACTACAGCATGAACAACAACAATAAAAAGAAATAAAAAACATGTTGCATTGGGAAAATATGCTTTCAAGAACCTCTCCAAGGTGTTAAGGATCAAGAGATGATGAGAGTGATATAGGATGAGTGGCACAATCAATGATGAATGAATCATAAAAGGCATGAATCAATGCCTTTGACTTGTGACATTCGAGACAAGTTCTAAATACCTCATGGGTTGTCAAAAGAACAAATATGTCTTGGAGAAAGTGCAAACAGGATGCTCTTTAGAAGCAAGAACGATGACACTTAGTCTCCCATCCTGTGAGCATGCTTGAAGGGGTGCAGGACAGAGCTGGGTTCAGGTCTGTTGTTCACTGTGTTGCAGTGAGTCGTAGTTGACTCAGATGCCTCTAACAAAACAACAGTTACCTGAAGTTTAAAGAGTTATTCCAGGGAACTAGGAGAGAGCATAGGATTTCCTTTGATGACTACATTTCAAGAGATAGAGGAAGGACTGAGAGAAAGCTTAGACAAACTAGAGTAAGAGTGGAAAGGGAGTTGGGCTGGGTCTTTTCTCTCTTTTTAATTGCCCTTACAAGGGTGGGGAGTGCTCGCAGGGCCACAAGGGATCCTCCCCCTGCTTAGTTTTCCCTGTCGCTAGAACTGCAGTCTTCAATATGGACTGAAGCTCAACCTCAAGAAGACAAAGATTCTTACCACTGGGCCAATTAGCAGCACCATGATGGATGGAGAAGAGATCGAGGTTATCAACAGTTATAGCTTGTTCGGCTCCACAATCAACTCCTGGCACCTGCAGTCAGGAAATCAAAAGACGAATTGCACTGGGAAAAATCTGCTGTCAAGGATCTCTCCAGAATAATGAGAAGCAATAATGTCAGTCTAGAGACTAGGGTGCACCTGATTCAGGCCATGATCTTCTCAATTACAGCATCAGAGAGCTGGACAATGACTAAGGATGGCAAAAGAATTGATATCTTTGAGTTGCGGTGCTGGAGAATCTTGAACATACAATGGGCTGCCAAGGAAACAGAAAGGTCTGTCTTGGAGAGGGTGAAACCAAGTTTCTCTTTGAAGACTAAGATATTGAAGTTCTGTCTCACGTACTTTGGGCATGTGTCCAGAAGGGACCAATCAGCAGAGAAGGACATCATGCTTAGAAGAGTGGTGGGGCAGCGCAGGAGAGGAAGACCCCAGATGAGATGGACTGATATTGTAACGACGGCAATAGAGGTAGGTATGTTGGAGTGAGTGAGACTGGCTCAGGACAGGACAGGCTTCAGAGTTGTTTTACATCGAGTCACTATGGATCTCAGGGGACTCGATGGCACATAACAACATAATAGCATTCTATTTGAGAGCTACTTCTGTTTGAGAGATGCAAGAGGCTGGGGTGGAGGATTCTTATGCATGTTGTTTCTTTCTTTTTTGTTAAAGAGCAAGATGGTCCCTTTAATTTTGTTTGTACTTCTTTTTTTCTTTTAAAAGGAAAAGCGTGGATGCAGTCCCCCACGACCACAAAAGATGCGAGTTTCCCACATGTGGAGAGCTGCAGGCGTCAGCACATCCGGAATACAATGGATGAGCCTTGGCTTGGGAAAACCATCCACATCTTCCTGCAGAAGAGACTGGCCGGAGTGAGCTGGTCTCCGCCTTAGCACAGTGAGAAGGGGCAAAAAGCTATGGTCTTCTGAGCTGGTGAATCACAAGTCTGCCCTCCTGAAGGACTGCGGTGGTTGTAGTGTGGTCTGAGACGCGGCAAGCAGCAAATGAAGTCAGAGTGGTCTCAGGTACTGAGGACCCGGAAGTGATGGCCACAGGCAGAGAGTCTCCCTGGAAGAACTCAATCCTTGTTCTGTTGACAGCCATTGACAGGCACCCTGGATTAGAAGACACATCCTGGTTGGAGAGATAATAAAATGTGAAGAAATGGGAGCTTCAGAATGAGTGATGTGTGGGCACGAAACATGAGGTGTAATGCTAGTCACACTTCATTTGTCTGCTGCACTTATTTCTCCTGTAGGGAGCTCCTTGGTGCAGTCCATAGAACTTTACACTGAGCACCTCTCTCTACCTCCATGATGGTTTGAATCTTTTCGTGGCTCCATGAGAGAAAGGTGGACAATCTCCTATTTTAAGTTACGGACTCTGAAAACCCACTAGGAGGACGGTCAACTACAAGTCATTCTCAACTCACCAACAAACTGTTATTTCACACGTAAGACAGCTAACACATCTTTACTTGTTTAGAACTTCACCTGGTTTTAACCCTGAAAAGTTCTACGACTTGGAAAACCATTTAGTCTTGGACAAACACAATAACAGTTAGTTGCTCATTCCCGATATCCAGTCCCTTCCTGCGGTCATCTCTCTGTTCAAGGATGGTGGCATCAGGGCAAGGATACCCGATGGAGAGGGCGGAAGCCTGTTCAGCACCCAGAACCCAAGGCCTAGAGCAAGAGGCTGAGGGAATTCAGGAATTTGAACTTGGGACTCTGAAGACGGGATGTTCTCTGAGACCAAGAGGTCTGATTGCTTTCTCCTGGGTTCCTGGGGTTCCAGGACCATCCATGGCCTCTCCCCTTATTTATGTATTTCTTTCTTTTTGAAGTTAACATGAATGTGTTTGGACTTTGTGGCCAAAAGGGGTCTGATGTGGCAGGGAGCTTGGCTGTTTGAGGAGCTGCCAATAGGGTGTGTGTCTACGTCCAGAAGGTGTGCCGGCCCAGGGGATGGAGGCCCTCTTCAACAGGCCACCCTAAAGGAAGCAGAAAAAACAAGAGATGAGCTCCCACCAACACTGAAACAGCTCTGCAATTAGTAGAATGACGTGAATTATTCCCTAAACAAAAGCCTAGAGAGTAATTTAACAATCCGTTTTGTTTGTGTACTAAATAACTATTCCTCTTGTGTTTGTTTCCAAGCTCCTTATCATATGTTTTCCTTCTCTGCTTCCCCCACCTCCGCCTCCCACTGGTATGGGCGTCAGATTAATATTTTGAGGGAGGAACTATGTCTTCTTCTTCTTGTTCGCCCCTCACAGGGCCCTGCAAAGTGTCTGTGCGCCTGTAAGCTCGTTGGGAACAGAGAGTGTGTCATATCTGGGGCTTTAAGACTGAGCACCATCAGGGCACCTAAAAAGTCCTCAGATGAACGTGGGACTGAGCTGACCTGCAGCCTCAGTAAGAAATACCTGAATCATGCATGGAGTTCTTCATTTAGCCACTCACTGGTGTGTTAACCAGTAACCTGCATTATACAGATGATACAATCTTGTTTGCTGAAACTGAGGAGGACCTGCAGTGTTTGCTGCAGAAGGTCAAGGACGATAGTCTTCAATATGGACTAAAGCTCAACATCAAGAGGATGATTCTCATCAGTGGGATGGCTGGAGAAGAGATTGAGGTAGTTAATTTCAGCTTGCTTGGCTCCACAATCAACTCTCTTGGCACCAGAAGTCAGGAAATCAAAAGACGAATTGCACTGGGAAAATCTGCTGTCAGAAACCTCTTCAAAATGGTAAAGAGCAATGATGTCAGCCTAGATACTAAGGTGCACCCAATCTAGGCCATGGTCTTTGCAGTTACCTGCTATGCATCAGAAGAATTGCTGCCTTTGAATTATGGTGCTAGAGAAGAGTCTTGAACATACCATGGACTGCCAAGAAAACAACTAAGTCTGTCTTGGAGAGGATGAAACCAAATTTCACCTTGGTGGCTAGGATTTTGAAGCTCCATCTCACATATTTGGTCATGTGGCCAGGAGGGACCGATCGTTGGAAAAGGACATCAGGATTGGAAGGGCGCAGGAGAGGAAGAGCCTGGATGAGATGGATTGATAAAGTCACTAGGGCAATGTGGGTAGGTATGTGAGAGTCAGTGAGACTAGTTCAGGACACGGCAGTCTTCAGGGTCGCTGTGAGCTGTGGGTGACCTGACGGCACGTAACAACAGCCAACAGCAAGTGCTGCTGTAACAAAACCACCACAAGGACATGGTCAGTCTGTGGGAGCTTCTCTGGTAACTCAAAGGCCAAGCATCTCCAGCCGTTCTATTCCTGGGTGACGCCTCAAGAGAACGATGGACAGTGTCCTCCTGTTAGGATTTACAGCCTCGGAAACCTAGGAGAGAGACACTTTGAATCAGAACCAATGCAATGGCAGTGAGTATGCATCTGGGGGTGGCTCTCAAGACGGGGGATTTACTGTCTCACCATTCTGGAAGCTAGAAGTTTAAGCTAGAGCATCTGCTCCAGGGCAGAGTCAGAATTTGTTGGTACTCTTGTGTGTTTGTTGGCATTCCTTGGTTTGCTGAGGGATTATCCTATTGCATACCTTTCCCTGTGTGGGTGTGGGGGTGTGTGTTCCTTCCCCCTGCCCCCCTAAAATAAAATACCACTCAGGAGATCTTAGATTTAGGACCCATTATGTTTGGACTCACAATCGGTACCCATGGTGACAGTCGTCCAGAAGTCAATGTATTCCCTTGGGAAAGTCTGCTGTCCAGGATCTCTCCAAAGTGCTAGAGATCAAGGCTATTAGTTAAAACATCAAGGTCCACCATAGTATTCTCAGTAGCTCCACATACATCTGAAAGGTGGATAGTGAATTAGGAAGACTGAAGAAGAACCCGTGCCTCTGCATTGTGGTGTTGGAGGAGAGTATTGAATATACTGTGGAGTGTTGAAAACCAAGTAGATCTGTAAGTGCACCCAGGATGCTCCTTAGAAATAAGGAAAATGGGACCTTTTGTCTTACTTATTCAGGGCACGTTATCACGAGGGGACAGTCCTTGGAAAAAGACACCATGCTAAGAAAGGTGGAGGGTCAGAGAAGGAGAGGAAGATCCCCAACCCGATGGGCTGGCAGCGTGACTGTAACAGTGGGCTTGAGCCCGTCGGAGATCCTGGGGATGGTTCACGATGGGGCAGGGTTTAATCTATTGTTCATGGCGCTGATATGAGTTGTAGTCAACATGATGGAACCTAATGACAACGACTACTGCTACCACTCTCGTTGTTGTTGTTGTGTGCCACCCGAGGCGACTGGAACTCATAGAGATCTTATGCACAATAGCTCTGAACCCTGCCCCCTTCTGAGCCAATCTCCGCATCTCTGACAAGCCTGCCCTCATTGCCACAGTCTGTGTCAATCCAGTTTATCCTGGGTCTTCCTCTCCTGCACTGTCCCTCCACCCCTCCAAGCTTGATGTCCTTCCCCAAAGGCTGGGCCCTCCTGGCAACATGCCCAAAATATCTGAGATGGAGTGTCAAACTCTGCCTCCATGGAATCACAACTCAAAGGCATCAATTCTTCTTCTGTCATCCTTTGTCATTGTCCAGCTCTCTAATGCACAGCAAGTAATTGAGAAGACCATGGTCAGGATCAGGCGCACCTTAGTCTCTAGACTGACCTTTGCTCTTTAGCACTTTGGAGAGGTCCTTGACAGCAGATTTTCCTAAAGCAACTAATCTTGTTTAAAACAATTCATTTTGGGGAGAAAAGTGCAACAATGAGTGAATGGAAATCCAAAGTCTCTGTAATTTTTTACTGAAATTAATAATTTAAATAA
>NW_006399761.1:24086496-24114928 GCF_000299155.1 Elephantulus edwardii | reverse complement strand
TTTATATTGGTTTGTATACAAAATTTGTATATATTGTTTTACACTTCATTCATGTTGTGTTTCATATAATCATTCTCATGATTTTAAAAATTATTATTGTTATAGTAGTTTATTTACAAAATTCGAAAACATTGTTTTCCAGAATGGGTTCTTCCAATTTCCCTCACACCGCCCCCCATCAAATTGTACAATCCCATGATTAATTCCCCCCTCCCCCTGCACATCCTCATCCTGCTATTTCCACCCTGTATCCTTATACTCATTCTACAATGATGGTTTTATACAGTATTTGTTCTTGTGGGAGTGGGTTAGTTCACTCAGCATAATGCATTAGGTTTTTAAAAAACATTTTTTGCATTGATTTTTATAAGATACGTTTTATGAAATCAATCACCATTGAACTAGGCCCACCATTACCCTGTCTTTTCAGATCCCTGCTTGATCTTTCCCATTTCATTCATTCCTTCCCCCAACCATCAAATTGTGTGACCCAATTATTAACCCCCTGCCAGCTTTCACCCTTCTGCACCCATCATGCCTCCCCTTGGACCTTCATACACACCTTGCTAGTTATCTTTCTCTTTTTACAATGGCCGTATACATTATTTGTCCTCATGACACTGAGTTCGTTCACTCAGCATAATGCTCTCCAGTCTCTCCTGCAAGTCTTTTGATTTCCTGACTGCTGGTGCCATGCGTGTGGATTGTGGATCCAAGCAAGATGAAATTGTTAACAACCTCAATCTCTTCTGCATCTTTCATGACCTGGTGGTGAGAATCTTTCTGTTCTTGATGTTGAGATGCAATCTGTATTGAAGACTCAGTCCTCTTTCAGCATCTTGTATTATTAACATGTTGTTGTTGTTATGTGCCATCGAGTCGTCTGTGACTCATAGCGACCCTGTGTACAATAGCCCTAACCCCTGCTCTGTCCTGTGCCAATCTTACTGTCTCTGAAACACCTACCTCCATTACCCCAGTAACTGAGTCAATCCATCTCATCAAGGGCCTTCCTATCCGGCGTTGTCCTTTCACCCTCCGAAGCATGATGTTCTCCAAGGACTGGTCCCGCCTTGCAACATGTCTAAACTATGTCAGACGAAGCTTCAGAATTCTTGCCTCCAAGGAACAGCACATAACAAAGAGAAAACCATATTTTCTTACAACAAAGCAAAATGTAAACAGGGTTATATTCACAGACACAATTGTTAGGGTTTCAGTGTACTTCCCTGAGGGACACAGTTCAACCCACAACCCCCCTATATTGTATGTCAGGTGCTAAGCCAGTGCTGAGAGTTCAGAGACATGACCCTTACCTCAGTGCAGTGTATGATCCAGTGGGAAGTCAGACACAAACCTGGTCAGCAAATCATGAGTCATGATAAAAGCTATGAGAAACAAAAGATGGGAAGAGACCTCATTAAGATGGAATCAATGAGGAAGTCCTCTGGGGAGGGAGTGATAAAGCTGGGAACTTGTAGCCGAGAAGGAGCCAGCTCACACTCTGAGAACTGAGAGGGAGTTGACATCCAAATGCAAAGTGTGAGCAGAGACTCTGGAGTGGGAAAGTCCCTGGAATGGCATGGCACATTTTGCTAAATGACAATGAGGAGGACATGAAATGCTCGTGAAGATTATCATCAAATACAATCCTTTCATCTTAGTGGGATCCACAGTCAACACCATTGGTCCCAGCAATCAGGAAATCAGGAGACCTAATGCATTGGGAAAATATGCCATCAGGTACATCTCCACGTTACTGAGGAGCAATGATGGCAGTTTAAAGACTAAGGTGCATCAGATTCAGGCCATCGTTTGCTTCTGAGAGCTGAATGATGACTAAGGATGACAGAAGAAGAATTGATGCCTCTGAGCTGTGGTGCTGGAGAAGAGTACTAAATAGCCCATGGACTGCTAGGAGAACAAACAAATATGTCTTGGGAAAAGTGCAACCAGAGCGCTCTTTGGAGGCAAAGATGGTGAAACTTCATCTCACATACTTTGGGTATGTTGTCAGAAGAGGTTGGAAAAGGACGTGCTTGGGAAGGTGGAGGGATCAGAAAAAGAGAAGACCCTCAACAAGATGGATTGACATGGTGACTGTGGGAATGGACTCCACTGTGTCAGAGATGGTGAAGGTGGCCCAGGATAGGTCAGGGTTCAGGTCTGTTGTTCGTGGGGTCACCATGAATCATATATGACTCAACGACACATAACAACAACCAGAAGGATCTGGAAGAGGTTACCAAGGAAAAGAAGATCAGACTTTGAGCTAGGTTGTGGGTTGTGATAGGAACTCTGAGATTCTGTGGTGTCTCTGAGATTTTGTGGTGAGTTTTCTAGAAGCCATGAGCCTCACGGCTTCTCCTTGGCTGCCAGATGAGGAAGCCTCAGGCAATCTCTGTGTGCAGTCACTGATCTGTACAGTCAGAGGCCCACATGCGGCCGTCTGTACTTTGAGCTGTGCCTCAAGGCCTGCAGAGGATTTGCTAAGAGATCCCAGTGTGTGGATGTCTAGAAGGTGCGTCACCTCGCTGGTGCCGACAGGGTGGTATTAATAAGTTCCGAACTCTCTCTCTATATATCAGTTATAAAACTAACATCTGTTTTCTTGGGCCTGCAAAACTAGTTACCCAGCCTCTGAATTCTGTTTCCTTTTTTCAGTCATGTGAGGCTGGTTCTCCAGTCATATGTAAATTGTATCTTAACCTGCCTCTTTACCAGGAAGAGAAATGTGCCCTTCCTGAATTACTGATGTTTAAATGTGAACTGTTCTTTTCAGATGTAGAAATTACTTTTTTTTTACTAACAAAAGTGCATTGTTAAATGAGCTAGTATTTCGCCCTAGTATAAAACCCAGTGACCACTCCCAGACAGGGAGACAGTCTTGGAGGTGACTCGCTGTCTCCCAGATCTGCATAATAAAGTGCTTATGGGTATTGCAACCCGTTTATCTTATTAACAATTGACCACAGAAAGAACCCCCTGAGTTCAGTAACAGTGGAACTCTCGAGTGCTCCTCACTGCCCCGGACAGAGGAGCAGCGAGTCACAACATGGAGTGTCTTCAGTGTGTCCTGCTTACTGATGACACCAAAACAGGGAGATCTGGCAGATGCCCACTTCGGTCATGGGGCAGGGGCATGAGTCACCAGGACCTCGTGTTCATCGAGTGGCCCGTGCTTCTCAAGGTGACCTCAGTCAAGTTTAATCACATGTCTCCTCAGCGGTCCCATGGGGGCACTTTGGGGTGTGGGAGCGCTCAGGCTCATGGCTGAGAAGAACTCGATTTGAACCCCAGCACCATTCCGCCCAGGAGCCTGTGATGTTGGGCAAATCGCTGATTTTCTCACCTTTTCATTTTCCTCAGGTATAAAATAGGACCCTCATCTCTGTGATGTTCCAGAGAGGGGGTGTGTGTGTGGCACCCTGCCTGGCATGACACGGGGCAGAGTCAATTAGCCAGGGAATCATGTCCATAGGTGGATTGCTTACTCGTTAGAGAGAGAAATGAGCAAGTTGTCTACATTCCTTCCACTTGCACGTTCACAGCAGCTCTTCCACGGTTGTTGTTTTTGTTGCTATGTGCCTTCGACTCATAGCGACCCTGTGTACAATAGCTCTGAACTCTGCTGTATCTTGACCCAATCTCACTGCCTCTGACACACCTGCCCTCAGTGCCTCAGTCACTGAGTCAATCCATCTCAGCCAGGGTCTTCCTCTCCTGCACTGTCCCTCCATCCTTCCAAGCATGATGTTCTTCTCCAAGAACTGGTCCCTCCTGACAACATACTCAAAGTATGTGAGACGGGGCTTCAAAATCTTCACTTCCAAGGAGCAAGTACTTCTATGTGGTAGGTGCTCCTATCTCAAATAACAGCAACCGGGGAGGCTCTGGTAGCCAATCTCTAGGGAGTGGGGCTATTAACGTCTCTAGAAGCTGAACTTCTCTCAGGGTTTGAATCCACCATCAGCTCTGTGGCGGGGGAGAGAGAGAGAGGCAGTCTCCTCTCATTTGGTTTGAGGGGCTGGGGGATCAGCAATGACTTGGTTCTGACTCGATGACAGTGGCAAGGAGTGGCAAAATTAAGCATCTTGGCCAGTGCATAAGTGATTGATTTGCAAAACCCAGCAGGTGTTGAGTTGAAGTAAGCACACCCCATGTGTGGGGAGGGTCTAGAGAAGTAAAAGACCCGGACTTTCTCATTCTAAACGCGCTGACAAGAAACTGCTGGATTTCCTCAACCTTGAGGGGACCAAGGAGCGCTGGATAGAATACAGAAGGTATAGGGAGGGGGACATTCTGATATTTGTTCCCTGAGCTGTGGGCCAGATGAGAGAGGAGAAGGCCAGAGAACTTTCAAAGACAGCCTCAGACAAGGACAAGACACTGTGACTCTCAGGGTGAGGGACTCTCCTTTGGGCCAGCCCACCTGGCTTACCAGCTCTCAGAAGATCCACACAAGGAGAGGAGAGGCTGGTTAGAAGTCCCTAGAAACTAGACTTCCTTCCAGAAACTTCCATCTCAGACTCTGTGCCCCTAGCTGCCTACCATGGCTGGAGAGGGAGGGAGGGTTCAGGCACTGATGTCCACTGCCTTCCTCCTTGACACCTCTTTGCCTCAGAGTAAAAGCAGTGTATCCCTGAACGTACTCATTTCCCTGCCAAATCCCCATGAGGAAGTGGGGTGCGGGGACAGGAGCTGAGAGAAAGCAGCTGGGGTGCCCTTAAAAAGTCAGCAAGGCGCACACCCATGTTTATTGAAGCTTTGTTCACAATAGCAAGGACATGGAAACAACCTAAGTGCCCATCAACAAACAAATGGACAAAGAAGCTGTGGTATATTCACACAATGGAATACTACGCTGCATTGAAAAACAAGGAACTCATGAAATAGTATACAAAATGGGTGACTCTGGAGGACATTATACTGAGTGAAATATCTCAGGCACAAAAGGGCAAATACTGCATGGTGCCACTGTTGTAAAATGGGACTGACATCTGGGTTGGGGGGAGACTGAGAAAGATGGGATAAATACTGGCATTGAAACAGATGAGGGAGAGAACTGTTTAAAGGGGATATGTGATTAGATATTTTTGTCATGACAGGAGTCCAGAGCAAAGGCTGCATAGTGGAGTGGACCTGGGTCCACAGTGAAAGAATTTTTCCTTTACTGTTCAAAGACAAGAGTGTACCGGGGGTGGGGTGGGGGAGAGCTGGGCAGGGAGAAAAGTGCAACGATGAATGAATGGAAATCCAAAGTCTCTGTAAATTTTCATTAATAATAATTTTTTTAAAAAAAGTCATTGAGGGACAAAGGAACAGGAAGGAGCCACGTACTCTGTGATCAAAGGCGAATCAGTCAAACTGAGTGAAGAGATGAAATAAAGGTGTCCGCTGAAGTGAGGAGATGGGTGGATGCTCTGTCACCCTGCCTGAGTGGGTCAATGCAGGCTTCAAACGTCCACGCAAAAAGTTGGTGGGCTACACACATTCCGTTTTCAGAGATAAGTGCTGAAGAAACCAAAGAAGGTCGCCTTAGCTGTCCTCACACCTTCTGTCTCTGCCCTGGAGGCCTGGCCCTCACCACTCTCCTCCATGTTATTTCCAGACATTGAGTCATCATTGAGTCACAGTGGCGTTTTACCCTTTCTGTTCAAATGTCTCCTTCTTAAGTGCCTTGTCGAAAAATTCTATCATTGATTCTCAATGGTAACCAATGAAACCATTTTAAGAAAGGGGGCAGAGGGAATGACCAGCAGCAGTAACTGGCAGGATGGGACGTGGCCAGTGTTATTAACTGCCCCTGATGTCTTCTCACAGTTTTCTCTGGGAGTGTGTGTGTGTGTGTGTGTGTGTTTTAAGGTTTCAATTTATTTTATTTAAATGCAAATTTGACAACTATAAAAGGATAGTTATAAAATTAGTCTGCAAATGTAATTAGCAAAAGGAAAATAAAACTAAAATTAAAAAAAGACAACAGGCTATGAAAAATACTTCCATCAAGTATTTACTGCACATAGAACTCATTCAACTGTATAAAGAAACCGCTAACCCAGGTTTTCTCTGTTCCATGCCAACCCAAAGGCATCCCTTCCCTGGAAGTTCAAATCCATCAGTGGTTCCAACGCAGAAAGAAGGGAAATCTCCTCCCGTGGGGTTTTCCAGCCTCTGAAAACCCCCTGGAGGCTCAGCTATGAGTCTGCTCTGACTCCACAGCGATGTGACAGCTGAGTGACCCAAGCCTACCAGACTCCCCAAGAAGAGAATGCGGTGTTTGTTGTCTATCTGAACAAAAATGGGATTATGCTATACTCATGTCACTCCGAAGGTTGTCTCCCTACTGCTTCTCCCTGGACATTTGGCCCCTCGCTCACACTCATTTTCAGTTTGAGAAGGAAATCTTAGGGCCCTGCTTTCAGAGCCTCTGTGGAACCAGCCACTTCTCCTTTTGGGGTTCCTTCTTCATTGTTAGCACCCTCTTCTCTTCTTACCCAGGTTTTTGTGACAGCTGCTGACTCCCCTCCGCTTCCACTCTTGCCCCTTTTTTGTCTGTTCCCCACACAATGGCCAGAGGGACCCTCCCTTTAAAGACACAAGTCAGTTCACCCCGTTCTTCAGTTAAGAACCCTCCAATGTTCTCTCGCCCTCTTGAGGGTAAAAATTGACATCCTCACCAATGTCCTTCATCTGTGCGTCCCTGGACTCTAATTCTGCCCTTGACTTTGTCTACTGCTTCCCCCTTCCCCATCTCCTGCCCCCAGCTACCCCAAATCTAACCAAATGCACTGTCATGGAATCAATTCTGACTCATAGTTCTCCTCTATGACTTTAGAAGGCGGGGTCAATCATTACAGTGAGCTCTGGTGACTCAGCAGTAAGGAATTGTGTTCCCAACCCAAAGATACATTGTTCAAATCCACCAGCTGCTGCATGGGAGAAAGACAGGCAATCTCCTCCTGTGCGAATTACTGCCTCTGAAAACTCGCTGGAGGGTCAGCTATGGGTTGGTAAAATACCAATAAAAATCTTCCCAGGAGGAGATTGCCCGTCTTTCTTCTGGAGGAGTGTTTGGAGAACTTGAACTTTGAAACTTTCAATTTATGCTCAACGCATAAAAACTCTGAAATCACCAAGGCTCCTCCTCCAAGGTCCCTGATCATGTCAAGAACAGCCCCAAATCAAGGCTTCTTCACTCCCTGTGCTGTCTGGCTAGCTGGCCTTCACCCAGCTGGCCTCTTTGTTCCTTTTCTCACTTCCTTCCACACATGAGCCCTGAACTCTGAACATCATTTGCCAAAGCCTTTACCTTTATGTGCTGTCTATTTGTTTGCTAACGACCTAGCCTTCCCCACCAAGGTGCCTATTCCATGAGCAACGAACCTTGTTCCCTAATGTATCCACTTGGACAAGTACGAGGATGCAAGCTGAGGCTCGGTAAATATTTAATGGGTGAAAGAATAAATAAACCCTTCCAAAGTGATAGAGGGAAATGTGACAACATCTCCGGTCGTCCCACAATGCTTGCTGTGAGAGTCTCAGGATTTATTTCTGTCTTTAAGTTGTCCCCATGTTTTCCTCCCTTACCCAGTGTTTATTATAAACACCCTGCACAGTGATCCCTACAAATTGGTACTTTCATTTCTCTACTATGTTCTTCCTATGGTGGGACTGAGACACCAAGGGATAGGCCTATTATAAATTGAAGTAGCAATTGTCACATGTCCTGACCCACGATTCAAGAACTGTGACATTAACTTCTGACTGATGCAGGCAAATCCCCAAACAAGGCCTCAGCTACCTCTGTCAACTTGGAAACAGTGGGGTGTTGTCATTGGGTAAGATGAGCGAGCTGGGGGCAGGGGGCGGAGGGGGAGAACCTTTATCCTGAATCCTCTCATCACAAATGTATAAAAGGGTAGATTTATTTAAATTTATGCGTTAGCTTTTGTCACCCAAGACCCTTCACTCCGCACTGATGTGATGTGGTACAAGACACCCTAAACCCTCCCTCTTGACACCTGCAGTTGTTTTAGTGGTTGTTGTTGTTGTGTACCATCGAGTCAGTGTGAATCCATGGCTGACCCTCTAGCGGCTTTTCAGAGGCAGTAAATCTCACAAGAGATTGCCCGTCCTTCTCCTCATGCAAAGCCTTCCTCTTGTGACTGACGTCTATAATACATATAAACAGAACAAAACCACACACACACACACATCTTGCTTATCTTTTTTTGACAATTTTTTATTGTTAATTTCAATGAAAATTTACAGAGAGTTTGGATTTCCGTTCATCCATTGTTGCACTTTTCTCCCCTCCCAACCCTCCTCCCCCCCTAAACTCCCCTCTTTGAAAGGTAAAAGAAAAATTCTTTCATTGTTTTACAATCCCTCCCCCGAAGTCCACTCCACTATGCAGACTTCGCACTTATCTTAACAACTAAAGGTTGTTGAGTCCAAATGCTGTGAAGGTTTATTATTGAATCTTAAGAGAAACACTCTACTTTGGAGAGAGAAAGAATTTGATCAGCTGATGTTGATGTTTGAAATTTTGGTTTGTTTTTCATTTGATGTAGTTAAGAAATCTGAGCTCAAAACCTCATTGCTGTTGAGCCTAAACTCATTCTTGAGTTCTCAAGGTTATAAATGTCACGGGAGGAGATTTCCCATCTTTCTCCCATGGGGCAGCTGCTGCTGGATTCGAACCGAGAGAGAGGAATAGCCTTTGGGACAGCTGCCTATGAACCCAGTCACTTTCTTAAGGAGAAGTGAGTGGAATTAATTGTGAAATCTCTCAGAAAGCATGACTTAATATTTTGTTGTGGGTTTTGGGGGGGGTGTGATTTGAGTGAAAGTTTACAATGCATGTTGGTTTTTTAATTGAATCAATTCATACACATTTGTTTCACAACATTAATTGCAATACCCACAATGTAATTGCATGTTTCTTCCTGGACTTCTTCCTCTCCTGCTCCTCCTGAGCTCTAGGCATCAGCCTGAAATGCTGCTCTTTGGACCTTATATGGTCTGTTACTGTGAGGGAGTGAACACATCCCTGCTGTCATCCATAATCTTATAAGCATGTCTGTTTGATTGAGAGCTGAGTCAGATGTGTGAGTTTCTTCCAGATTTGAAGGGTGACTAACAGAAAGCATGTGTTTAATAGGCTCTTAATAAACCAAATACTGTTTCCGAGTACTGTCAAATGCCCATTTTCTCCCCCCTTTCTGCTTTTGTCCTAATTTGTGGTTCTGGAGGCATGCACGAATTGGCACAGTACTCTGAACAGTTGCACACGATGCCTGATTTGTCTGTTGCTATTCAGCAAAACCATACGCTGGAACTTGACGTCCCCAAACAAGCGTTTACTTGCTCTTAAGTCTGCGGCTCTGCATTCTGGCTGGGTGCGGTGGGGTGACTGCTGCTGAACTCATCTAAGGTGACTCAGGCGTCTGCGATTGCCTCCCAGCTCAGCAGGGACCGGGTGGTCTAAGACGGCCTTGCTCCCGTGATTGGCAGTTATGAACTGAGTGTTCTCCACACTGTGTCCTCCTCTAGGCTAGCTCACGCTCTTCCACGTGATGGCACATGTGTTCTCAGAGGGCGAAGAGCACAGCTCCAAGGCCTTTTCAGATCTAATCTTCGGAGTTGCACGGTATTATTCGTGCTTCATTCTGTTGACCACATGAAGTCTTAAAAGGCATGCACAGATTCAAGAACTGGGGAGTAACAACCAGGAAAAAATAAAATAGATAAATGGGATCTTCTAAGAATCAAATCCCTATGCACATCAAAAACCTTCTCCAACAGGGTAAAAAGGAAACCCAGAGAGTGGTGTGGGGGGGTGTTATTTGGTAATGACATATCTGATAAGGGACTTATATCTAAAATTTATAGAATCCTCCAGCACTTCAACAAGAAAAAGGTAAACAATCACAAAATGAGCACAGGATATGAACAAATACTTCACGAAGAAGACATTCAGAGGCGAACAAACACATGAAGAAATGTTCAAAATCTCTACCTCTAAGAGAGATGCCAATAAAAACAACTATGAGATATCATCTCACTCCAGCAACAAAGCAAAGCTTAACAGAGCAGGAAACAAATGCTGGCGAGGTTGTGGAGAGACTGGAACCCTTATTCACTGCTGGTGGGGATGTAAAATGGTGAAACCACTATGGAAGGTGATTTGGCATTTTTTCAAATAGTTGGAAATAGAAATCCCATTTGACCCAGCAATTGCACTGCTGGGAATATACCCTAAAGAAACCAGGAACTGCCACCCAGACAGAAGTATACACACCCATGTTTATTGCTGTGTTAGTCACTGTAGCAAAGAGGTGGAAATGACCCATATGTCTATCAACAAATGATTGCAAAGTTAAACGATGGTATATCAAAGATTCTCACCACTGGCCCAATTGGCAGCATCAGGATGGATGGTGATGAGATTGAGATTGTTTACACCTTTAGTTTGTTTGGCTCCATAGTCAACACTCTTGGCACCAGTAGCCAGGAAATTAAAAGGCGTATTGCCAGGGTAAAGTCTAACATACTTTGGACATGTTGTAAGGGGAGACTGGTCCTTGGAGAAGGACATCATGCTTGCGAGGGTGGAAGGACAGCGCAGGAGGGGAAGGCTCTCTATGAGGTGGATTGATTCAGTGACTGGGGTCATCGGGATGGGAGCGTCAGAGACAGTGCGATTGTCACAGGACAGAGCAGAGTTTAGGGCTGTTGTACACAGGGTCGCTATGAGTCTCAAGTGACGTGACGGCACCTAACAACAACAAAAATAACATATTCACACAATGGAATACTACACAGCACTGAAAAATAACAAACTCTTAAAACAGTACACAACATGGGTGACCCTGGAGGACATAATATTGAGTGAAATGTCTCAGTCTCAAAAGTACAAATATTGTATAACACCACTGTTATGAAGCAGGACAGACATGGGAGGGGGTGGAAGGAGAACAGGAAAAGAATGAATAGATAATGAACACCGTATTGGAACAGATGAGGGAGAGAACTGTTTAAAAGGAATATATGATTAGGCATTATATGTACGACAACGGTCTAGAATAAGAGGTACATTGCAAAGAGGACTGGGAGAGGGGGCGTGGAAGGAGGAGAAGAAGATAATAGTGCAACAATGAATGAAAATTTAAAAAACAAGTCTCAGGGAGCTCTGGTGGCCTAGTGGCAAGAAGCTGCACTGCAATCCCTGAGGAGAGAAGTTCAAAACCACCAGATGCTCTGTTTGAGATGGAGGGACAATCTCCTCCTGTACCAGTCAGATACGATTTGATAGTACACACAAAAAAAAAAATAATTAAAAAAAATGAAGAAGAAGAATAAAAAGTTTTTAAAAAGTGAACTGTGGAAGGGAGGGAAGAAAATGTGTGCAACAACGAACAAATGAATGAATGAATGAATGAATAAATGAAAAGATAATTTTTTCCTGTAAATGTTTGTCAAAATCACAATTAAAATAGAAAATGAAATTAAAAAAAGAATTGGAGAATAGACTACACCTTGCTAAAAAGCTAGTCAGAATGCCATCATGAAGGAGCTGGGAGAAGGAGAACTGTGATGTGTTGGGTGCCATTATGAAGCGATCCGTCCGTATCTGAGGGACATTTTGCCATGTTATAGAATTTCTGTTTCCCTGTGGGTTGGCTTCGCTGCTCATTACCACTCAGGCACTAGCGCTCCGTACATTTCCTCCAGCCACCAGGGCAATGCTGTTGTTGTCCTTTGCCATCATATCAGCTCTGACCCATAGCTGACGCTCCAGCAGGATTTTCCCAGTAAACAGCACAGGAAGAGGTTGCCCATCTTGCTCCCCATGGAGAAGCTGGTAGATTTGAATCACGTGCCTTTGTCTACCTGACTTGAATCTGTATCCAGGAGGTTGTAGTCATAAGCTCCTTGAAGCACGCTATTGATTCCTTGCTTTGCTTGTGAACTTGATGTTACCAGTTCCTGTTGGATGAGTCTGACTCCTGGAAGTCCCCGTGTGTGTGTTGGGGAGAATAGTGTCTTATGGCATGCCAGTGGTTGATTTGTTCAGAATCAGATCACTAGATCTTTCTTCCAAGGATCCTCTAGATTGACTGGACTCCCCAACCTCTTAGTAGCAGCTGAGTGTGTTAACAGTTCGGATCACTCGAAGACTCTAAATGGACATTACACCTGTTGACCTTAGGTCAATTCCAGTGATCTTATAGGACAGAGAACTACTCTTCTCTGCTTCTTTACAAACCAGCTGCCGCATCTTTCTCTCTTGGGGTGACTGGTGGGTTCAAACCAATGACCTGCCAGTTAGCAGCTCAGCCCCCTAGTCACCCATGAAAGCCCACCACCATGGAGTTGATCCGGCCTCAAAATCATCCTGCAGAGATCACGCACTTGGGTTCCCAAGGCTTTAGTCTTTACAGACTCAGATTTGATATGTTTGAGCAGCCCACCTTCTGTGCTCACTGAGCACAAAACCTTAAACTGATTTTCATTCATTCATTCATTCATTCATTCACTGCCATCGAGTAAGAAATGATTCATTGCGGACCCTTCAGAGGCTGTAAATCACACGGGAGGAGACTGTCCATCCCTCTCCTTCAAAGCAGCTCATGGATTTGAACTCATTGCCTTTGGGTAAACAGCACATCTCCTTATCCAGGGCACCAGAGCTTCCCTAAATCGATACTAAAACCCCAGCATTAAGAAATTTTGTTCTTACAACACAAAATAGTAATAATAATAATAAAAAAATTTAAAAGGTGAGCTCTGGTGGTCTAGTGGCAAGAAGCTGCACTGCAATCCCAGAGGTGGGCAGTTTGAATCCACCAGATGCTCTGCTGGAGAAGGAGGGACAATCTGTACCACTCAGATTCAATTTGATGGTACACACAAAATAATAATAATTTAAAAACGTTTTTTAAAAAGTTCTGTTCTTAAAATAAGATTTCATTATAAAGTCAGGAACACTTAAAACTTCACCTTTATTTAAGTAACAGAGTTGTTTTAAAATGAATGAAATACATTTCCGTAGTTTATTTTGCAGTGAGAAGAATTTTGAGTGTTTAGGAGAAAAACCAACTCTTTGGGGGAAAGGTGCAAACATTGTTTTGAGTGAGTTGTTTTCTTTTAAAGATCTTAGAAGAAAATGGATTTAAATTGTACACTTTGAATGTGGTTTATTTTATTTAGTCATTTGCTCAGGTCATTAGGAAGGGAGGTTATTTGAGGTAGAAAATATGACTGTGAAGCTCAGAGAAGAAAAGATCCTGAAAAGAGAAAGTATCCAAAATGAGGTCTGGTGGTTGTTGATTGCGGTGGAGCTGAGCACGCCTCATAGTGACCCTGTGACTCACAGGCCTGAAGCCTTTCTATTACTATCGTCGTTTCTCAAAGTTCATAGACTTTTTTAAAAACGGGAAACAGTCGAAGATACCTTCCGTTGAGTAAAGAAGATGCAAATATAGTGACGTTTCAGTCCCTGGTATACACTGTGTAAATGAGCGCGACGATTTGTCTGAACACATTCAGAACTGGAGCCGATTGAAGGGAATTCTTGTACCTTTGGGGCTTTGAAGACGTCAAGGTTTAATTACACATCCGTGGCCTCTGTTTGCACTTGCCGGCGTTGGGGGGGGCCACGCTGCACCCATTAGCTTCTTGTACCCAGAGGCTTCCTTGCAGTGTCGTCAGGAGGATTGAAGAGAGCTGTTCCAGGAAGCAGCTGCTTTGCCAGACTCTTCAGACCTCAGGGATGGGCCTCCTGAGACCTGCTGGGTCCTTGGCAGCCCTGGAAAAGGAGTCCCGGAGAGGCTGGTCACGAGGGTGCTGAGTCATGCCTGGGGACGGTGTTGGGGCTGGGCTCTGATGGCCCCAAACCCCAACTGTCCTTCTGCTTGTGGGGCACTTGATTCAGTACCTGCTGTCGGTGCCACTTGGAAGGCAGCTCTTTTTTCCTGCCGGCAGGCTCAATGTGTGGATTCACATCGAGTCCAGTGCTTTGTTCACATACACGGCCGGCTCCACGCTGACAGCCGGCCAGATGTCCTGCTCACGCTGACCGGGTGTCAGCCGGCTGCTGCCCCAAAGGCACCGCTCTGTGCATCTGTGCAGCCAGAGGGAGCTGGACCGTGTTCCGTGTGGAGGGCAGAGTCTGCGAGGGCGAGGTCTGGTAGAGGCAGCGTGGAATCCCAGGGACGAGAGGAAAGGAGAAGCAGAAAGAAGTGAGTCTCTCACAGCCAGACAGCTGCTCTGTGGGAGAACAGGGATGGCCAATACCTTTCTGGACCTTTTTCCTTTGTGTAAAATAGGAATGGATGCTGGGATGCCTTCACGTCTGGATAGAAGCTTGTTGATCTTTTTGTTTTGTTCTTTGCTTCTGTTAGTGCAAGACAGCCTCATCTTGGCAAATTCATAAATGTCTTTAGTTTCATGGTTTCAGTGACTTTTACAACTTGCTGTGATGCAAGTCTGACTCATACATACCCCACAGAAAGAGTAGAATTGCCCAGGAGTCTCGAAGGTCTTAAAACTGTACAAACAGACTGCTACATCTTTCTCTCGAGAGCAACTGGTGGGTTTCAAAGAATCAACTTTTTGGTTAGCAGCTGAAGGCTTTAACCATAGCACCACCAGCCTCAGTCCCCAGCCTGAAACGTGTTCAGTGGGCGCTGATTAGTTGCAGTTGCAAGGATTTATCACCGTAGTTCAGGAATCATAAGAAGACATCTCTGTTTTATTTGCTGTGAAATGTCAAAAGCAAACATCCGGACTCCCTTGTTTGCAATAAAGAAATTTGGAAATGCATCTGTGCAAAAAGAACCGATGAAATGAGCTGTAGAAATAATGTAAAACAATTGAAGAGCTTGCCTTTTTACTGTCAGTTTATCTGGAGCGGTGGGATAGTTCTAACATATATGGTTCTAATTTTAAAGTGACAAAAATGAAGACAGTTGAAAGCCTTCCTCCCACTCTGTCATCAGTCATGAAATTCAGTCTTTGCCGTCAACCAGCATAACCCATTTCTTTTGTAAGTTAGCAAAGATCTTTTTTTTTTTTTCACATAGAAGCAATTACATGGATAGTCTTCCCTCCCCTTTTGGTTTTACATAACTGAAAGCGTGCTTAAAAAGATGTTACTCTTCAGCATTTGTGTGGGTTGGGTTTTTCCCCACTTAACATCTCTAGCTATGCAGTAACTGTTTACTGAGCATCTACTATGGGCAGAAGGAGCCCTGGGCCATAGTGTCAGGCGGCTAGCCAAAAGATCGGCAGTCAAATCCACCAGCAGCTCCATGGGAGAATGATGAGCTGTGTCCTGTAAAGATTCACAGCCTCAAACACCCACTGGAAGTTGTCATGACTCAACATCAACGGATTTGGGGTTTTGAGGCTGACACAGGATAGGCAAGGTTCTGATCTGTTGTTCACAGCGTTGCTGTGAGTCTTAGCCAACTTGATAGTGCCCACCAACAACCTATGCCAAGCGCTTTTTAGGATCTGAGACTCAGTGGGCCCTCAACAAGGTGGACACAGTGACTTTAAGAACACTCTAGATCACAGATGTAGGGCAGGGCATCTGTTGGGTTCTGAGGGTTCAGATCTGCTGTCTGTAGGGTCGCTTTGGGTCATGGTGGGCTTGATGGCATCTAACGGCAATGTCATCTCTCATTGTCGAGGCCTTTCTCGCTCACCCCATTCTCAAGCCTTCCTTGAGGTGATTTGGACGCCATGATAGATTGTCAGTTCTCTTTCCCAAGGAACTTCTGGGTACACTCGAACCTTCAAACTTTCCTTTGGCAGCCGAGTTAGTTATCTATTTGTACCACCTAGGGACCCCGTGCCCGGCCCTATGCAACTGAAGTGTCTTTGTTCTGTCTCTCCCAGTTTGTCTGTTCTGGACAGTTCATGTGATTGGAATTAGATGCCTGGCAGTGTTGAATGCCTGGCTTCTTTCACTTAGCATATTCTTGTCAAAGTTCATCCTTTCTGTAGTATGTTTTCGTATACCATTTCTTTTGGTCACTGAGTAATATTTAATTGCATGACTATGTTGTTCTATGCCATTGAGCCTGGACTGACTCATAGCTGACCCTCCAGTGGGTTATCCGAGGCAATAAATCAAGTGAAAGAAGATTGCCTAGTTTTCTTTCTCTGGTATACCAGCTATGCCTCTAGTATTTCAAATATCAGTAGGCTCACTCATTGTAAACAGGTTTCAGCCGAGTGTCTAGATTAAGACAAACTAGAAAGAAGGACCTTGTGACACAGGCCTCAAACAATTGGCTATGGAAACAACCTTCAAGATAACAGTGGAACATCCTCTCCTATAGTGCTAGATGATAGACCCCTCCGGCTGGAAGACACTCAACATGCAATAGAGAAAAGCTGCTTCCTCAAAGTGGTGATGGTCACTGCTATCATGCTGGACCCAGCAGGTTTTCAGAGTTTGGAAATCTCATAGGATGAGATCATCTATCTTTCTCTTCCAGAAGAGTTGTTGGATTTGAACCATGTGCATTTGGATTGGAAGCACAACTCCTTACCCATTAAGCCACTGTTGTTATTGTGCACCGTTGAATCAGAATGGACTTATAACTGATCTGCCAGGGGGTTTTCAGAGGCACTAAGTCACCCAGGAGGAGAGTGCCCATCTTCTTCCTGTGAAGCAGATGGTAGATTTAAACCACGTGCCTTTGGGTTGGCAGTGTGTCTCCTTACCACTAAACCACCAGAGCTCCCTGCGGGCCCTGGAGCTTCCTTTATAATGCGAATACAGTAAAGCTTTTGGACACTTCTTTTTATGGTAGGTCTTGACTCAACATGAGTGGGGGAAATAGCTCCAACTCTCCATTAGCAATTGGAACTTGGAATGTAAGAAGTAGAATCAAGTAATATTAGAAGCTATCAAAATGAAATGGAATGTTTAAAGATTGATATCATGGGCATTAGTGAGCTTAAATAGACTGGTGGTGTCCATTTTGTATCATACAATCATATAGTCTATTATGCTGGGAAAGACAAGTTGAAAAGGAACATTCATCACCCAAAGAAAGTATGACATTCATCATCAAAAGAATTTTTCAAGACCCATTCAGAGATACAATGCTGTCCGTGATGGGATATTAGTTAAACACCTACCTACAAGGAAGATCCTTGGAGGCAAAGATGATGAGTCTTCACCTCACATACTTTGGACATGTTGCTAAGAGGGGCTATTCCTTGGAGAGCAACGTGATGCTGGGAAGGGGAGGGTCTGCGAAGGAGAGGAAGACCCTCAACCAGGTGGACTGACATGGTGACTGCCGCAATGGGCTCTTGTGTGTCAGGAAGTGTGAGGATGGCACAAGATAGAATAGGGTTCAGATTTATTATTGTAGGGTTGCTATGAGTTGTATCCAACTCCACAGTATCTAACAACAACCAGGAAGAACAATTAATGTGACTGTTAATTCAAATTTATACACCAGCTGCTGACACCAAAAATGAAGAAACTGAAGATTTTTAAAAAATCAACATCTCCAGAGCCCTCATGGCCCTCTGCCCGGGGCGGGCTGTCTTCGGCCCTCGGCTCGGGGTGAGCCGTCATGGCCCTCAGGGTGAGCTCCTCAGTCCCCAGATTGTGCCATCTGACCCCTGGGTAGGAAAAAAAAATGCCTAGGGTATCCAGAGAATTTTATCTAGGCTACTTTCTGCCACCCTCTCCCCCAGTAAACCTGATAGCAACACCCCCCAAGCCCCTATATTTGTAACTCACAAGTTTGTTCTCTCTAGGTTTGCTCCCTTTCCTATAGGTAACCTTACCACTGAGTTTTACTTCAGACCTGACCCTGAACTCAGTGCCAGTGACAAAAAGGAAATACAACTGCCAGCTAAGGAAGCAAAGAAGGATGGAGCCTCTGGGTTCAACCAGCCATCCCCACTGGACCCACCTGGGAAAACACTTTGCAGTCCAGAGGGGAGCAAATGACAGGAAAATATCTTCTAACAGAACAAGAAGGCAAGCAGCCTTAACCCAAGATCACCAGTAAGGTGATAAAGTGTCCTCCCTTTCCCTCTTCACATCAACGCCCCTGTTCAGCACGAAGCCAGAGAGTCGGCATCCAGTTCCCAAATCAGTAAGACAGTTGATTTAACTACCATTGGAAAATGCTTGTCATTTTCCTGTAGCATCTGGTCCCCACTGGATCACTTTCGTTTCCTTCACCTGCTCCCCCCACCAACCAATTTCTGCAGCTCTGTGCATCCCTGCCCATCCTCACCCTTCTGCCCCCAACCCTCACCTCCTTGTACCCCCAATTTATTTTTTCCCAATAAAAACAAAACAAAACAAAACAAATCAACGTCTCCAGTCTGAAACTTATCAAAGATGCAACCAAGACGCATTGGAAATTGCTGATGATTGGAATGTGAAAAATTGAAACAAAGAAGGATTAGTAGTCAGAACATACTGTACTGATGTTGGAAACAATACCAAAGATCATATAATAAAATTATTCAGGACCAATAATTTATTCATTTGAAATACCTTTTTACATCGACAATGAATATGGACTATCCCTGTGGAGCTTGCCAGGTGGGATACACAGGAACTGCATGAACTAAAGCTGTGGGAAAATCTTGTAGTATCCCTTGTTCTGTTCACACAATTGTTTCTTGCTCTATGTATAGGTTTCACATGAACACAACTTAGTGTTCTTGGATTTTCGTTCTTCTAAATGTTCTCCATAACTTATCATGATACAAACAATTGGATGACTTAGCACATGGAGCAAAATACAAGTAAACACCTTTCTGGCATTCTTTGCTTCCAGTCACAATCCATCTGGCATTGTTGTTGTTAGGTGCTGTCAAGTCAATTATGACTCATAGTGACCCTATGAACAAAAGATCTGAACCCTGTTCTATCCTGCGCCATCTTCACGCTTCCTGACCCACAAGAACCCATTGCAGCAGTCACCTTGTCAATCCACCTGGTTGAGGGTCTTCCTCTCCTTCACTGACCCTCCATACTTCCCAACATCAAATCCCTTCCCAAGGAATAGTCTCTCCGAGCAAGATATCCAAAGTATGTGAGGTGACGCCTCATCATTCTTGCCTCCAAAGAGCACTCCAGTTGCACCTTCTCTAAAACATATCTCTTGGCCGTCCATGGGCTGCTCAGTGCAATTCTTTTTCTGTCATCTTTATTCATTGTCCAGGTCTCAGATGCATGGCTAGTGATCAGAAAGACCATGGCCTGAATCAGGTGCACCTTAGTCCTCAAACTGACATCACTACTCCTCAATAATTTGGACAAGTCCAACAATTGCAGATTTCCCCAGTGCAATGCATCTCCTTATTTCCTGACTGCTGGTACCAAGGGTGTTAATCGTGGATCCAAGCAAGATGAAGCTGTTGACAGTTTCAACCTCCTCTTCATCCATCATGACACAGCCTATTGGTCCAGTGGTAAGAATCTTTGTTTTCTTGCTATTGAGACACAATTCATATTGAAGACTTCTTTCCTTGATCTCTGCAACAAGTGCTTCGAGTCCTCCTCACTTTCAGCAAGTAAGGTTGTATTATCTGCATGATGCAGGTTATTGATGAGTCTCCCTCCAATCAATATGCCACACTCCTCTTCATTGACAATGTTATTTCTTGTTCCACAGCCTCTTCTGAACCCGATTGAATTTCTGGCAGTTTTCTGTCAATGTGCTATTCTAGGCATTTAAAAATAATCTTTAGAAAGATTTTACTTGTGTGTGATATTAATGATACTGTTCCATCAGTTTGGCACTCTGTTGTATCACCTCCCCCCACCAAACCCTTGAACAGAACAAGGGAAGTGCTGTATGGTTTAAAAAAACAGGAAAGATGTCTGTCAGGGTTGTATTCTTTGTCTATATGCATTCAATCTGTACAGTGAGTAAATTATTCAAGAAGTTGGACTCTATGAAGAAGAATGTGACGTCAGAATTGGAGGAAGACTCATCAATAATGTGTGTTATGCGGATGCTACAACCTTGCTTATGGAAACTTAAAAAGATTTTAAACACTTCCTGAAGATCAAAGACTACAGCCTTCAATACAGATTACATCTCATCATCAAGGAAAAAAATTCTTACCACTGGGCCAATAGACAATAATGAATGTCAGGATAATTGGAGGACAAAGTAGACAGTGATTTGTTCTACGTGGATTCACAATCAATACCTATGCTGGCAGCTGTCAAATCAAAAGGCATATTGCTTTCAAAAATCTTCTGTCAAGGACCTCTTTAAAGTGCTAAAGAGCAAGGATGTCAGTTTAAAGACTAAGGTGTACCTGATTCAAGCCATGGTACTTTAATTGACTCACATGTACCTGAAAAATTGTACAGTGAATAAAGAATACCGAGGATGAATTTTTTTGAAGGAGTGTTGGATAAAAGTATTGGCTGTGCCAGAGCTGCTAAAACACAAACAGATCTGTCTTGGAATAAGTGCAACCAGAGTATATTCAATACTCTTCTCTAGCACCGCAGTACAAAGGCATCAATTATCTTTCTGTCATCCTTACTCATTGTCCAGCTTTCTGACGTGTAGCAAGCAATTGCAGACTATGGCCTGGATCAGGTGCACCTTAGTCTCCAGAATATTTTTTTTTTCATTTACAAATTTATTACATTTTTTTAGGTTGACATTTTCTTTTTGTAACAGAATCTATTAAAATGGTATTAGAAGATTTACAGAGATAAATTTATACTTTATGTTTTGATCCAGTGCACATATATGCATACAATGGAAATACATTTTTTAAAAAAATTTCATCTATTTCTTTACTTTTTAAAATTTTCTACTAGTTTATTTACAAAAATTTGAATACATTGTTTTCAAGAACAAATTCTTTCAATTTCCCTCACCCCCTCTCACATCAAATTGTACTCTCCCTTCACATCCTCATCCCTCTACTTCCAAACTCTCCCACTCCTTTCTTAGTCTCCAGATTGATGTCGTTGTTCTTCAGTACTCTGGAGAGGTCCCTGGCAGCAGACTTTCCCAGTGCAATTTGTCTCTTAATTTCCTGGCTGCTGGTACCAAGAGTGTTGACTGTGAAGCCAAGTAAACTAAAGCTGTTTACTATCTCAGTCTCTTCACCATCTATCATGATGCTGCCTGTTAGCCCAGTGGTGACATGAGGACGTGAGAAAAGTAAAATGATTAAAAATACAAGAGAAAAAGGGGGAGAAATCCACCAAAATGAGTGTCAGAAGAGACTTTGAAACTTGTTACTGAAGTCAAGTAGCTAAAGCAAAAAACAAAAAAAAAAAGAAAGTATAGAAGAGCTGAGTAGATTTCAAAGGGTAGTTTTAGAATACAAAGTATTGAGATGAAAAGTGCAAAGATCTGGGGAGCTCTGGTGGCCTATTGGCAAGAAGCTGCACTGCAATCCCAGAGGTGCACGGTTCGAATCCACCAGATGCTCTGCCGAGGAAGGAGGGACAATCTCCTCCTGTACCAGTCAGATCTGATTTGACGGTACACGCACACACACAAATAATAAAATAAAAAAAAGAAAAGTGCAAAGATCTGTAATTCAGAAACCAAAAGGAAAGAACATGCTTAGCATTTTTCAAGTTGAAAGAAATGAGGAAAAATTTGTGGCGTAGTCTGTGGGCTATTCCTTGGAGGAAAGCTGTGATTCTGGGAAGGGAGGATCCGCGAAGGGGAGGAAGGCCCTCGACCAGGTGGATTGACATGGACTGCTGCACTGGGCTCTTGTGTGTCAGGAAGTCCGAGGATGGCACAAGATAGAATAGAATTTAGATCTTTGTTTCATAGTGTTGCTATGAGTCATACTCGACTCAATGACACCTAACAACAACAACAACAACAATATTTCCTTATTCTTCTTAGACAACAACATTTTGGTCTTCCTAAAACTTCTCACCATTGGGACAATTGGCAGCTTCATGACAGACTGTGAATACATTGAGATTGTTAACTATTTTAGTTTGCTTGGTTCCACAATTTACACTCTTGGCGCCAGCAGTCAGGAAATCTAAAGATGAATTGCTATTGCATGAGAATGAGTCACAAGATAAATGAAGAATAGTGTGAAACACAATGTATACAAACTTTCTAGGTAAACCAATTAATAATAAAAAAAAAATCCCTGCATTTGGAAAGTCTACGGTCAGGGACCTCTCTAACCATGTTAGTATGGAGACCAAGCTGCTCCTGACACAGGACAAGGGCTTCGTAATTACTTGCTGTGCACCAGAGAGCTGGATAATGACTAAGGAATATAGAAGAAGGATCAATGTCTTTGCATTGCGGTGCTGGAGAAGAGTGTTGAGCACACTGTGGACTGCCAGGACAACAAACAGGTCTGTCCTGGAGAGGGTGAAACCAGGACGCTCTCTGGAGGCAAGGATTTTGAAGCTCTGTCTCACATACTTTGGGCACGTGACCAGGAGGAACCAGTCCTTGGAGAGGGACATTATGCTTGGAAAAGTGGAGAGACAGTACAGGAAAGGAAGACGCAGGATGAGATGAATTGACTCAGTGACTGGGGATATGAGATTAGGTCTCTCGGAGACAATGAGATTGGCTCAGGGTAGAGCAGGGTTCAGATCTAATGTCACTATGAATCGCAGGCAATTCGATGGCATAGAAAGACAACACAGGTTTTATATGGGCAATATTAAGTGTTTTAGGATTCCCATTTTTCTCAATGTTAGCCATAATTTGTTATGATACACAGTAATTGGCCTTTACATGGCCAATAAAACACAAATAACTATTTTTCTGGTATTTTCTGCTCCAAGGCAAATCCATCTGGCATCAACAGTGATGTCTCTTGTGCTACTGTCTCTGCTGAATCCAGCTTAAATTTATTGAAGTTCTCTGTTGATGTGTATATAGACACAGAATAGACATAGAATATAGGGAGCTCAGGTGGCCTAGCGCTAAGAAACTGCACTGCAATTCCAAAGGCACGTAGTTCGAATGCACCAACTTCTCCATAGGAGAAGGATGGGCAATCTCGTCTCTTGTGATTAAGGACCTTTGAAAACCTGCTGAAGGATCATATGTGTGTTGTATTGTTGAGTATCATTTATATATATATATATATATATGTATTTACGTTTATATTTATATTTTATATTATTTTATATATATATGCAGGAGTGGTATCCATTTCCTAAATAACATGCCTCTGGAAGCTCTATGAGCTTTGCTAAATGTCGATGGTTTTAGAGGGGTTTCAGGCCTTTTGTACATAGGGTCACTATGAGTCTTTCTCAACTCGAAGGCAATTAACAACAATAATTAACACACACACACACATATACACAAACACATATATACTTTATAAATTTATACACACACATATATATATATACACTTTATATATTTATACACATACATATTTTACATATATTTTACACATGTATTTACACATGTTGTTAAGTGCTGTGGAGTTGACTCTGACTTATAGCAGCCCTATGTACAACAGAACCAAAATCTGTCCAGGTTTGTTCTCCTCTTAAAATTGTATTGTATGTTTTTCCCATTCATTCATTGTCACACATTTTCCTCCCTCTCCCTCTCTGCCTCCTGACTATGTCCTTCTTCAGGGACAATTCCCTACACACACACACACACACATATACTCACACACATGATTTTTCAAAAGCAGGAATGTCAACACCTATCTATCTATTTAAACATCTCTATGTTTCTAACCATCTCTAAACAACATGCCTCTGGAAACTCTACGAACTTTCATAAATGACTATAGTTATAGAAAGGCTTCAGGCCTTTTGTTCGTAGGGTCGCTTTGAGTCGTGCTCATGTGACTCAATGGTAGTCAACAACTCATATATCTTATGTATACAATAGATGTATATATACAATGGAATATTGGTACAACTGTGACTCGTATTCCCATTTAAAAATATAAAGAATACGCATTTGTATCATTTTTTATTAGACAGTTTATTAAGTGACTTTATTTTGCTGGTAAGATTATTGGTTCATCCTCATGTTCTGATCTCCAGGAAAAGCTCTCGCCCAGCTGGACGGCGACAGCCCCACCTTGATAGCGTCCTTCCTGTGCTTTGTGAGACCCTCTCATCTTGCTCAAGAGGAAGTATAAGCCCAGCTGTTGAGATGTCAAAACCAGCCTCGCTGCCTCACGGGAGCAGGTGGGGAAGTGAGAGCCTGGCGAACTGCACCACACATGGATTCCACATGGGGAGCAGAAAGACCAGCAGATAGGACCCTGGCCACAAGGTCTTCTCCCCGGACATGGTGACCAGGGCACGCACACACAGGCAGGGCCTACCCCTCATGTTTGTGGGTACAGAACAAGAGCATCAAGATAGAGCCCTTTCAGGCACAGGGTCAAGGCCATAGGTCAGACAATCAGAGGCAGGGCTTGGAGACTCACACTTCATGTGCACCATCCAGCTGATGCTGTCTGTGATCAGTGAATTTAGAGAACTCCCAGGTGCGTGTTGTCACTGTTCACATGGGCTGTTAGGCACTGCCCTGAGGTCCTGTAGCACCTCATTGGTCAGCTAGAGCCTCTAGAAAGCTCCCACCTTCTCCCCAAGTGGGACCTGGGGCTCAGGCTCAGCGCTGCAGTTCTCAGGAGACCTTTGAGCCCCGGATGGAGCTACAGTGACTGCAGCATGGATGCTGTGCACCAGCAGCCGACATGTACTTAAGGGGGTGATGCATGCATTTGGAAATTTCCTCCCGCCTCGCCTGCAGCCTGCACCTGGTCAATGCAGCAGTACATTTCTGTGTAATCTCTTCTGACAGCTTGAGGGGGCGGGTGGCAGGGGGAGGGAAGCCCACAAGACTAACTCAATTACAGTGAAAGAGAGATCTGCCTGCTCCCTGCTGACAAGGTGAACACAAGGGCATCCCGATGACTGCATGGAGACCTTGGGGACCGGCTGGCTGCCAGCCCTGAACGTCCCTTCCAGCTCCAGTTCCAAGGGATATTTTTGCTTTGTGACAAACGGTGGCTGTCACTCCTGGGCTGTGTCAATTCAGGTGATGTGAAAGGAGCCTGCACTCCTACAGCTGAGTCTGGGATATTTCAGCCCAGGGTCTTCAGAGCAGGAAGGCTTAGAAAACCAAGTGTCTCTTCTGACCTGTTGTGTAACCTTGGACAGAGCTGTAGGCCTCTCTGGGTCTCAGCGTTGTTGGTAAAGTTTTGTTTTAGGATTTGTTTGTGATTTATGTGGACTCCAGGTGACAGAGTAGAACACAGGGTAGGGAAGGTTCCAGGCTGTACTCTTCACAGTAAGAAGTCATCAGTCCTTCCCCCAAAGAGCCACTAGGCGAGTTCGAACCACCAGTCGTCTGTGGAGCTTAAGCATTTAACCCATTCATGTAACTGTTTAAGGTTTCTTTGAACAGCTTTCTGGGTCCTAGTTTCCTAATTCGTCTTCAGGCTATTTTTTTCTTTAATCTGCTTCAGATATTTTTGTTTTCTTTTAACTTGCTTCTACTGAGGTTAGGAAAGTATTGTTACACATACCCTAAAGAAACCACAACTGCCACCCAAGCAGATATATGCACACCCATGGTTATCGTGGCTTTGTTCACAATGGCAAGGAGTTGGAAACAACCTAAGTGCCCATCAACAAACCAATGGATAGAGAAGCTGTGGTATATTCACACAATGGAATACTATGTGGCATTGAAAAACAAAGAACTCATGCAATATTATTAAAAATGGGTGACCCTGGAGGACATTATGCTGAGTGAAATATTTCAGTCACAAAAGGACAAATACTGCATAGTACCACTGTTGTACAACAGGACTGACATAGGGATTGGGGGGAGACTGAGAAAGATGGATAAATAATGTATACTGCATTGAAACAGATGAGGGAGAGAACTGTTTAAAAGGTATATATGATTAGGTATTATAGTCATGACATAAGTCCAGAATGAAGGCTGCAGAGTGGAGTAGACTTGGGGTCAGGGATTGTATAACAATGAAAGAAAAAATTTTTTTTTTACTTTTCAAAAAGAAGAATGAACTGGAGGGGAGGTGTGAGCAGGGAGAAAAGTGTAACAATGAAAAAAAAAGTGCAACAATGAATGGGAATCCCAAATCTCTGTAAATTTTAATTAACTTGAAAATAAAAATAATAATAAAGAATCATAACCCCCTCCAAAAAAAAGGTAAAGTGTTGTTACATGCCATCAAATCAGAACTGCCTCATTGCTTGACGCTTCAGTAATTTTTCAAAGGCTGTAGATGACACAGGAAAAGATTGTCCATCTTTCTCCCATAGAGCTGCTGAGGTCTCCACCCACCTGCTGTGGGGTTGGGGTAGCACAACTTTTTACCCTCTAGGCCACCAAAGCCTCCTTTAGAAACACAACCACAAATAATTGAATGTATTAACCTTTTTGCTTATAGTTCATTCTTCTGCACTTTAAAAAACTTTGGAGAAATCTTCATATCATAAAGCTCTCCTTAATATTTTTTTAAACCTTTAAATGTTTCTCTTATGGAGTTTCTAGGTGCTGTGAATAGTAAGAGACCTCAACAGTTCTCAATGTATCTAATTATGTCCTGCAAAAAGAGGTATCCATTTGACTGGGCCACACTTCTCAGCACCATGTCATCATTGTGTGTTGTACGTCTTTATCTCTGGGGTGTTAATGAGGTGGGATTAGAGATAGTTGGGTAATGATGTCAGCATCCCCGAGAATGTGATCTGAGATGTGATCAATTGTAAAGGGATTGGAGCAGAATGCTCACTCCAGAAAAAGGTGACCCAACACAATACAGAAATTATAGAGCCATATCATCAAAATTACATGCAAGAAAAATATTGCTAAAAATAACTAAAAAATGGCGAGGATATTTCCTATTGACAGAGAACTGCAATAAATTTAAGCTGGATTCAAAAGAGGATGTGGAATAAAGGAATTACTCAATGATGTCAGATGGATCTTGGCTGAAAGAAAGAATGTCAGGAAGATACTTGCCTGCGTTTCACTGACTATGCAAAGGCATTTGACTGAGTGCGTCATAACAACTTACAGATAACATTTTGAAAAATGATAATTCCAGAACATCTTATTGTGCTTTTGTGAAATCTCTATATACACAAGAGGCAGACATTAGAACAGAACCAGGGGGATTCTTCATGGTTTTAAATCAGAAAAGGTGTGCATCAGGGCTGTATCTTTTCTTCACACTTACTCAATCAGTACGTTGGGCAAATAATTCAAGAAGCTGGGCTATATGAAGAAGAAGGCAGCATCAGGATTGGAGGGAGACTCGTCAACAACATTTGATAAGCACACGACACAACTTTGCTTGCTGAAAATGTAGACAACTTGAAGCACTTACTGATAACAGAAATCAAGAAGCCTCATAACTAGACCAATTCTCATTATGAGAAACAAAGAAAAGATTGAAGATTTCAAGGATTTCATTTTCCTTGAACCCACCATCAATGTCCAGGGAAACAGCAATCACAAATTCAAACAGCTTAGCACATTGGGCAAATCTGCTGTAAAAAACCTGTGTAAAGTGGGAAACATATTATATTGGTTGTTTTTGTTTAAGCCTCTTGTTTAGAGTCAACAAGACTTCATGGGGGGCTTTTGTATTTAAAAGAAATTTGTTGCTATATTTTGGAGGAACATTCTTCTAAGTGGTACAGCACTCTTCTGTCAATCTGCTGTACTGAGGCAACCTGGGGTTGCTGTGATGCTGAACCCTGTGCCATTGGGAGGTCAAATGCCAAGCGGGTACCCATGGTGGACAGTGTTTGGTAGAGCTCCCAGTTCAAGACAGATTTGGAAGCAGGAGTGGCATCCGCTTCCTAAACAACATGCCTCAGGAAACTTTATGAACTTTGAGGAATGACAATGGTCATAGGAAGGCTTCAGGCCTTTTGTTTGTAGAGTTGCTATGAGTTGTGTTCGACTTGATGGCAATCAATAACAAAGATAACAAAGTGATAAAGAGCAAGGATGTGATCTTGAGGACTAAAGGTTTGCTATAGTCAAAGCTCACTTGACAACATTTCACAAAAGGTCTCGGCCCTGATGGAATGTAAAGGCAGTTTCCCTGGGAAGCTAGCAGGGAGATGTCTCAGCACCACCAAGAAAGAAAAGCCAGGAGCAGAGTGCATCCTTTGGACACCAGGTCTCTGTGTGGTGAAGCCTCTAGGTCCCAGATAAATCATGGAGTTCTGCAAAATTCTTTAATTTTTTAAACATTGTAAGACATAGAAATGCTTTAGTAAATGCTGAGTGAAATATTTTGCTTTTAATAATTAATATAATTAATTTTAAAAATGTAAACTCATTCTAACACAGTAGTTATGACTTTTTGAGAATGCTTTTTTGTGTATTGTCTGCATTTTTAAAAATTATTATTAAATTTTATT
>NW_006399761.1:24084318-24085381 GCF_000299155.1 Elephantulus edwardii | reverse complement strand
TTCCAAACATGATGTCCTTCTCCAAGGACTGGTTTCTCCTGGCCATGTGCCCAAAGTATGTGCAACAGAGCTTCAAAATTCTATCCTCCAAGGAAAAACTTGGTTTCACCTTTTCCAAGAAAGACCTATTTGTTTGCCTGGTGGTCCATGGTATGTTTAATGCTCTTCTCCAGCACCACAACTCAAGGCATCAATTTTTCTTCTATCATCTGTAGGTATTGTCCAACTTTCTGGTGCAGATGCAAAGACCGTGGCCTGGATAAGGCACACTGTAGTCTCTAGACTGACATCATTGCTTCTCAGCACTCTGGAGAGGTCCCTGACAGCCGACTTCCCCAGTGCAATCTGTCTTTGATTTCCTGACTGCTGGTGCCGAGAGTGTTGATTGTGGATTCGAGTAAGCTGAAGTTGTTAACAACCTCAATCTCTTCTCCATCCATCGTGGTCCTGCCAATTGGCCCAGTGGTGAGAATCTTTGTCTCCTTAATGTTGAGCTTCAATCCATATTGAAGACTACAGTCCTTGACCTTCTGGAGCAAATGCTTCATGTCCTCTTTAGTTTCAGCAAGCAAAGTTGCATCAAAATTGTATTTGAGAAAGGTACATCAAGAAAACAAAGATTCTCACCACTGGGCCGATTGGCAGCATCATGATAGATGGTGAAGAGATTGAGATTGTTGACAGCTTCTACAATCAACACTCTTGTTACCAGCAGCTAGGAAAATAAAGGACAAATTGCATTGGGATAGTGTGCTGTCAGAGACCTCTCCAAACTAATGAAGAGCAATGATGTCACTCTGGAGACTAAGGTGTGCCCGATACAGGCCATTATCTTTGCAATTACTTGCCATGAAGCAGAGAGCTTGAGAATGATTAGGAATGATAGAAAGAGAGTTGATTCCTTTGAACTTTGGTGCTGGAAAAGAGTATTGAATATACCATGGACTGCTAAGAAAACAAACAAGTTTGTCCTGGAGAGGGTGAAGCCAGGTTGCTCCTTGGAGGCAAGGATTCTGAAGCTTCATCTGCCATATTTTGGACATATTTCCAGGAGGTGTCAGTT
>NW_006399761.1:24070978-24076788 GCF_000299155.1 Elephantulus edwardii | reverse complement strand
AGCTTTCTGATGCATAGCAAGTAATTGAAAAGAGCATGGCTCAGATCAGGTACACCTTAGTTTCCAGAGTGATATCCTTGCTCTTCAGTACTTTGAAGAGCTTCTTGACAGCAGACTTTTCTAATGTAGTTCATCTTTTAATTTTTTGGCTGGTGGTACTGAGAATGTTGATTGTGGAGCCAATAAATACCTTTTTTTGTTTATTTTTAAGCTTTTTATATTGTGATTTGAGTTAAAAGTCCTTTCCAGAGCATTTGCTTTGCATTCAACAATGCATAACCATTTTGATTTGTGACACTGATTGCAGTCCCTACAATGTTGGTACACCCTTCTAAATTGCTCCCTGACAATTGTCAGTCTTTGCAGGAGCAGATTGCTATGCCTACCCTCCCATGTAGCTGCGGGTGGAACTACTACAGTTTAACTGCTGTGCCACCAACACACTTTTGCTCTCTTCAGAGAGCGTGCAACCTACAGGAGCCTCTGAGACAAAGGATTCCTGATGTGCAGCCCTACCTCCCCTGCCTTCGGAAATAGTCTCTTCTAGGTGCTGTCTGTCCACTTTAGTGTAGCCAGTGCGGGGCCAGATGCGAAGGGACAGGCAACCTTGGATTCTTCACGAGGCCCTACCTGAATTCAAGGTGTGATTCTGGTTTGGGGTGAAGAGTGCTGACTCTGAGAGATGAGAAAGGCTGACAGGGTCAGATAATCCAATCAGGAGACTAATATGGATAGAGCAGCTGCTGCTGCCAGGCTCTGCCAGGTGCTGGGCATGGAGACAAGACCCAAGTGCCTGCTTCCAGGAGGTGAGACTTCCAGGAAGTGAGGCGGGTGAAGAAAGGTGTGAAGAGGACCTACAGCGGTGAGTTCTCCTGAGGATGAGTCTCAGGGAAGGATCCTTGAACTAGGGACAATTCTTAGGAGGTACAAAGGGAAGGTTTGCTGGGTGATGAGAGGGAAGAGTGGGCCCGGAAGAGGATGCGGAACTCCTGATGCCACGTTAGGACCACATGGAGTTGCAGGGAGAGCAGCCCAGGAGGCTGACAGTAGGCGTGGATCCTAGATGGAGCAGGGGAAGTGGGTGGAGGCCACATCCTCTGGATCGTGCGTGCTAGGACATGGTTTTACACAAAGGGCAGTTTTGTCATGTAGGGACATTTGGCAAAGTTTACTTGTAACAACTGGAGGTGAGGTGGGGAAGGGGGCTTGGTGCCACTGACAGCTAGCGGGTAGAGAGAGGCTGGTGATGTTAAAACACCCCAGCCCCGCACAGGGCAGCCCTCACAACAAAGAATTACATGAATCAAATGTCGATAGTCCTGAAGTTGAGAAGCTTGTTTTAGGATCACTTTGAGGAATTCGTTCCTCATTCTGCAGCCAAGGAGGAGAGAGCCATAGAGGGCTCTTGCGCGTTTGCTTTTACCGTTTATTGTGCCTTAGGTGAGAGGTATGCAGCAACTGACTCTTGCATTCCACGATTCATACACCTTTTGTCCCATGACGTTGCTTCCTATCCTCACGACGTGCCGCACTCTGCATTCCCACCACCTTTTTGCTTTTCCTTCTTCCAATTTCCCTGCTCCACATGGCTTTCCCATCTTTGATTTTGGGGTTGCCAGTGTGATCTCTTATCATTGATTGTTCAAAGGAGCACATTCTTCAAAGGTGTTATTATTTGACTTTTTTAGGCCGACCTCGTCTTTGGCTAAATGGTGACATCTGCAAGTGGCTTCAGTTGCAGGTTAAAGACGTAATCATCTCAGGGGTTCCTCCAATCTCTATCAATCTGGAAAGTCATTTTGTACAAAGTAGGTTTTAGTTCCCTTCTATTATTGTCCACCTTCCAACTGAGACCATCTGTGGTGGTGTAGGTCATGGTGGCCAGTATTGGTAGCTGGGCACCAGTTACACCTTCTGGTCTCAGACAAGTGGAGGTTGAGGCTCAGTTCATGTGGGTCCTTAGTTGTTTTTTTTTTTAATTTACTTTTTTTAAAAAAATTATTTCTTTCTTTTTCATTTCAATGAACATCTACAGAGATTTTGAAATTCCATTCATTCATTGTTGCACCCTTCTCCCCGCACCCCCCCCTCCATGGGTCCTTAGTTTTATGGACCAATGGCTTCCTAGACTCTTTGTTTTCCTTCATTCTCCTTTGTTCCCCTTAGTAAGGGATTAAAAGTTTCTTGGTTTTGTTTTTGTATATTGTTGTTATGTGCTGTTGAGTCGCCTGGGACTCACAGTGACCCTATGTACAACAGTCCTAAACTCTGCTCTGTCCTGGGCCAATCTTATTATCTCTGACACACCTACCCCCATTACCCCAGTCACTGAATCAGTCCATCTCACTGAGGGTCTTCCTCTCCTGTGCTGTCACTCCACCCTCCCAAGCATAATTTCCCTCTCCAAGAATTGGTCCCTCATTGCAACATGTCCAAGGTCACACGAAGCTTCAGAATCCTTGCCTTCAAGGAGCAACCTGGTCTCACCCTCTCCAAGACAAACCTATTTGTCTCCTAACAGTCCATGATATAGCCAATACACTTTTCCAGCATAACAGCTCAGAGACATCAATTCTCCTTCTATCATCGTTAGTCATTGTCCAGCTCTCTGATGCACAGCAAGTAACTGCAAAGACTATGGACATTTCCTTTATTGACATTTTTTATTTTATTGACATTATGTTTCATACAATCATTCCCACACATTATGGTTATTGTTTTTTTTTAACTTGGTGCTTCATATATTTTTTTAAATACGGATTTATTTACAAAATTTGAATACATTGTTTTTCCATACAAGATCCTTCTCATTTCCTTCAACCCCCACTGAACTGTGCAATCCTGTGATTAACACCCACCCTTCCACCCATCCTCATCCCTCTGCTTCTACCTCCCCCTTGGATCCTCATACTCGTTCTACAGTAATGGTTTAATACAATACTTGCCCTATGAGACTGAGTTACTTCACTCAGCATAATGCTCTCCAGTCCCTCCCAAGTTAGGTAGTAATTTACAAAACCATTGCTCCTGCGTGCTGCGTAGTATTCCATTGTATGAATGTACCACAACTTCTCAATCCATTCGTTTGTGGTTGGACATCTGGGCTGTTTCCATGTTCTTGCGATGGTGAATAACGCTGCTATGAACATTGGTGTGCAAGTCTCAGTTTGAGTTTCAGCTCTCATTTTCTTGGGGTGTATTCCAAGCAGTGGAATGTGATTACTCTTAGATGGCCACTTGCAAATTTTGAAGATACAAGACATTCCTCACCTAACTAGGAAGTAGAACTTTCTGTTTATAAACTATGCTGTGCCATTTGGCCCACATGTCCCCTGGGACCCTGAGGCCTCTTTGCGCAGGAGAATGACATGTCAGATTGCTTTAAGATATCAGTCTGGCTGCTCGGAGGAAATCTGGACACTCAGCTCTTTGCACTCAAGTCTCCTAGTGGCTCTGGTTTGGAAATTCCCAGCTTCTGTGACTCTCCATCTGTGGCTTCACCTTTCTGTTTGTTGACTTATGAGTTTGTTGACCTCAGTTCTGATTCTATTGTACACAACAACAAACAACAACAATAACAACCAACTGAGGAACAAGGAAACCAACAAAAGTACTAAGATTAACTAGGACAGAGGTCTCTCCTTAGGCAAAATTGTCACAGGACAGCAAAACACCAAAGTTTAAGGCCTGTTTAGTATGATGATATTTTCATTCTTTTACTCAAAAGGGCAGATGAGAGTATGCGGGTAACAGACAAGGTTTTGTTCCTGGGACCCACCCACTTGGCACATATGTTGTCTAGAGACTAAAGTGCACCTGATCCAAGCTATGATCTTTACAATTCCTTGCTATGCATCAGAGAACTGGACAGTGACTAAGGTTGACAGAAGAATCAATGCCTTTGAATTGTGGTATTAGAGAAGCATATTGAACATACCATGGACTGCTAAGAGAACAAATAAGTCTGTCCTGGAGAGGCTGCTCCTTGGAGGCAAGGATTCTGAAGCTCTGTCTCACATATGTTGGGCATGTGCCAAGAGGGACCAGTCCTGGAAGAGGGACATCATGCTAGGAAAGGTGGAGGGACAGTGCCAAAGAGGAAGATGAACTGACTCAGATGTGTTGGAGACAATGAAATTGACCCAGGGTAGAGCAGGATTCAGAGCTGTTGTACACAGGGTTGCTAATAAGTCACTTGACAGCACATAATAACAAATAACAGTATGTAGAATGGAGTCACTGGGTGGTACAACTGCTAATAGAAAGATTAGAAGTTCAAGTACACCCAGAAGCACCTCAAGAGAAATTTCCGGGGATCTTCCTCTAAAGAAGAAGCCATTGGAAACCTTATGAAGCACGATTCTACCTTGACACGCATGAGTTCACCATGGATTTATTATATTAACTTGGTAACATCTATAGATGTTTTATTTTGTCTCTTTTTGTTGGAATAAAGAATAATGGCCTTCAAAGATGTCCATGTCCTGATCTCCAGACTCGATGATTATACTATTTTGTATGTCAAAGGGATTTTACAGATGAGAATTAAGTTAAAAACGTTAAGGTGAGGTGATTATCCAGTCGAACCCAACGAAATCACAAAGATTTTGACTCAACAGAATGTATCAACAACAACAATTCTTGAACAGGACCAGGTCAGGCCCTGTCGTGGCGGCTGAGGATGAGGATGTAGACATGAGGGAGATGTAGCTGCTGCCGCAGTGCAGAAAGGAAATGATGAAACCACAGCATCTATTTTACAACATGATAGCTATCTAGATCCATCCTGGAGAACTGAGAATGACCTTATTCCTTAGAGCTGGATATCAGTGAAGAAAACAAAGCTATAATTGAGAAAATGTTGTTGGAAGAATATTATTTGTCTGAAAAATCACTTCCAGAAAAATTCTGGCCTAATCTAAAGGAAAATGAAAAGGGTGCAGTCTCCTACAAAACCAGTCTGTTACTCAGGAAAGTGGACAATAGAAGTAAAAGAGCTGGCTAAGACAAGGGCTGGCTAAATTTGGTCAAAGATGGACTAAAACAGCAAAGCGAATAGGAGGTCTCAACTCATTGTGGTACAAGTGAAGGGCGATGCCAGATGGTACTTTAAAAATAAGATAAAACAACAGCAGTTCTTTACAGGAAGTTCGGGTAACTCCAGGAGGGAGTTGTGTTGCTAGCCAAGGTGGTGCCTCGCTAGCTGTTTGAAGCTACCAGTGGTTTCTCAGGGAAAAGATGGGCAGGCAACCCCATCCTGTGCAATTTTCAGTTTTGGAAAACCAATGAAGGGTTAGTATGAGGTAATTCTAATTTTTTTTAAATAAAATTTTTATTTTATACTGGTTTACTTACTAAGTTCGTATACATTATTTTTCACACCAGATCTTTCCCATTTCCTTTACCCATCCCTCCCTCTGCCAATCAAATTGTGTGACCGTCTGATTACCCTCTGTCTGTCCTCACCCCTCTGCTCCTACTCTCCTCCCTCAGATCCTCATACATGTTTTTTACTAGTTATCCTTCTACACGAAGAGGAATGTGGCATCAGGATTGGTGGAAGAATCATCAACAAACTGCGTTATGCAGAAGACACAACTCTGCTTGCTGAAACTGAGGAGGACCTGAATCACTTGCTGCAGAAGATAAGGAATACAGCCTCCTGTATGGACTGAAGCTCAACATCAAGAAAACAAAGATTCTAACCACTGGGCCAATTGGCAGCATCAGTATGAATGGTGAAGAGATTGAGATAGTTAACAGTTTTCGTTTACTTGGCTCCATGGTCAACACCCTTGGTAACAGCAGCC
>NW_006399761.1:24068260-24070682 GCF_000299155.1 Elephantulus edwardii | reverse complement strand
TAGGTTGGCACAGGATAGAAGAGCGTATAAAGCTCTTGTACATAGGGTCGCTATGAGTCGCAAGCGACTCGATGGCACATAACAACAACAACAACAACATCCTTCTACAAAGAGAATAAAATTGATTAATGGGACCTTCTAAAGATTAAACCTCTGTGACTATCAAAACCTTTTTCCAACAGGGTGAAAAGAAAACCTATTGACTGGAACAACTATTTAGCAATATCATCTCAGACAAGAGTCTTATGACAAAAGTGTACAGAATACTCTTGGGACTCCGGAAGAAAAAGACTGATAACCTAATTACAAAATGAGCAAGAGACAAAATGGGAAAGACTTTTTACAACAATGGTCTTATACAGTATTTGTCCTTACGGGACTGAGTGAGTTCACTTAGCCTAATGTTCTCCTGTCCCTGGCAATGAGAGAGTGAGTTCTTTGCTGTTACCTACATTCTAAGTTTATACTCATGTTTTGTGGTTTGGCTTTCCTTCATTTTTGGAGTGTGTGGGGAGATGATGCTATTCATGTGAAGACCTGGCCTCTGTGGTGGTTCTAACCCAGCCTCTGTGGGAGAAGGGGGGGCAGTCCTCTCCCTGCCAATCACAGCTTCAGAAAGCCAGTGGAGGGCCATCTAGGAGTCAGCTGTGACTGAGTGGTAATGAGCTTGACGAAAAGTCTATAAAGCAAGAGATTTAGGCCAAGAAGAGGAAGGAAGAGAAATATCATCTTATCCTAAGGCAACATTTGAGCAGAACCTCCACGTTCATGATCTATTTAGGGTTTTTAGGGTCAAGACTCAGCTGGTGAGGATGTTATCAGAAGGAATGACAGGAAAGAAGAGCTCCCTGTGAAATGACAGACAGTGAAGGTAATGCTGTCCAGCCACCCCTCTTCCTTGCCCAGAGAGGGTATTGGACTCTTAGAGAGTACTTCACATGCCAGAGAAATCATCTTAAGAGAGTTCTGTATCTACACGTTAGCTTGGGAGGACTGTTGGGGGTCTTCTGACAAGAAGTTACAAATTCTGCAAAAAATAGACATTCTAGCCAAGCAATAGTGCTGTTTCCACTCCATCAGCCTTCATGCCAGAGTGCATGGATCACTTACGAGACTAAGAGCTGAGAAGCCACGCAGCAGGTAGGAGGAAATGTCTGGGCCCAGTGATTCATGGAAGATTGGTTGATAAAGGCCTGGCCTTAAGGGGCAGTAAGTTCATGTTCCTGCTGAAGGAACAACTGAGAGAAGGGGGCCAAGGCTGGCTGAACGACACAGAGAATGGAACCAGTGACTGAATGGTACGCGGAGAAACGACTGAATTGGTGTACGTTTTGCTGGAGATGTTCTCAACAACAATGGGGCGGGGTGGGGGTGAGGGGTGGGGAAGAAAGACATTTTAAGGCAAAATAATAAATGTTTGTGTTTGGGGCAGAAGAAGTCCCTGGGTGGGCAGTTTGTGATTCTTGACTAAGGCTGAACATTCGAGCTCTTTAGAAGGAGGGTCTGATTCTGTTAAGATTAAAACCAAGAACACCTTATGGGGCAAGTTGTACTCTGTAAACACGGGAAATTCATTCAACAGGAATGGTTTGAGTTTACGTGGGACAAAACGATCTGATAGTTGCTTTCATTACAACTTAAGTTACAATATTTAGAATGAACAGCTGACACTCAATTTCCTCGAAATGCCTTCGATGACCAGACCTACCAGAAATAACTCACTCTGGTTCCCAACAGTTAAGTGGGTGTCAGGCCTCAGGGATGAGGTCCAAGCAGCGTATCCCCAGCCTTACCTCCCATGCATTTTCAGCCAAAGCTGGGCCTTTAAAAGCTGCCCAGAGGCGGCCCTTCCCCTTCGCTTCCCCAGTCTTGTGGGGCTGTCTGAGGTCTGCTGGGAACCCTAGTTTGAGTAGGCTGTGCAGAATCAAGAGATGAAGAGGTTTCTGGAAATATTATCTGTGTCGTGATACAGAATATACAGAAGAATTGGACTCAGGAAAGCAGTCTGTGCAATTTAATTGAAGAACATGTTTTTATTTAAATTCTCTATTAGTCAGAATAATGGTTCCTCTCCTTCTCCCCTAGTCTGTATTTTGAGATACAGCACATGATGACAGATGGAGGAGAGACAACTTGCTCAGCTCTACAATCAGCACTCTTGGCACCAGCAGTCAGGAAATCAAAAGATGAATTGCATTGGGAAAATCTGCTATCTCCAGAGCACTGAAAGGCAACATCAATCTAGAGACTATTGTTGTTATGTGCTGTCGAGTCACTTGCGACTCATAGCGACCCTATGTACAACAGCCCTAAACTCTGCTCTGTCCTGTGCCAATCGCACTGCCTCTGACACACCCATCCCACTTACCCCAGTCACTGAATCAATCCACCTCATAGAGGGTCTTCCCCTCTTGTGCTGTCC
>NW_006399761.1:24063269-24067729 GCF_000299155.1 Elephantulus edwardii | reverse complement strand
CTTGACCCTCTGCAGCAAGAATTTCAGGTCCTCCTCAGTTTCAGCAAGCAGGGTTGTGTCCTCTTCATAACGCAGACTCTTAATAGATCTTCCACCAGTCCTGATGCCACACTTCTCCTCATTGAGCCCAGCCTCTCAGATACTCTGTTCTGCAACAGGTTGAAAAGGTCTGGAGATAGGACACATCCCTGGCATACACCCTTCCCAATTTTGAACCATGCAGTGTTTCCCTGTTCTGTTCTGACAACTGCCTCTTGGTCCAAGTATAGGTTTAGCATTAGAACGAACAAGTGTTCTGGGATTCCCAGGTGCACCGAACCCAGGCCATGGTCTTCACAATTACTTGTTATGCTTCAGAGAGTTGGACAATGACTAAGGATGACAGAAGAAGAATTGATGCCTTCAAATTGTATGCTGGAGAAGAGTCTTGAACATACCATGGACCACCAAGAAAACAAATAGGTCTGTCTTGGAGAGGGTTTCTCCTTGGAGGCTAGGATTTTGAAGCTCCGTCTCACATATTTTGGGCACGTGGAGGGACTGGTCCTTGACGAAGGACATCATGCTCGGAAGGGTGGAGGGACAGAGCAGGAGAAGACCCCGGATGAGATGGATTGATACAGTGACTGGGGCAATGGGTTTGGTGTGTTGGAATTAGTGAGACTGGCTCAGGACAGGGCAGGGTTCAGAGCTCCTGTACATAGGGTTATTATGGGTCACAGGCAACTTGACATAACAACACATCCTCCGCAGCTAGGGAGCTCTGGTGACCTAGTCAGTAGGAGATTACACTGCCAGCCCGAAGGTGTGTGGTTTATGTGCAGCTGCTCCTTTGAAGGAAGATGGGTATTTTCCTACAGGGTGTTTTACACCCTCTGAAAACCAACCAGAGGATCAACTATGAGTTGATTCTGCCTTGATGGCAATGAGAGAGAAAGGTCCTTCATGGCTGGTTTTCAGAAACTGAACAAACACTTTCCTTGTCCTTTGAAAGTTTAACAGAATATTTTTCTTTTCCATTAAGCAAGTAAGCAGAAAAAAAAACGGTTGATGGAAACTCCACGTGTGTCGGAGTAGAGCTGTGGTTCACTGGGCTTTACGCAGCTGATTCTGGTGGGGAGGGACTTCCCTGGCCTTTCGTTCAGGGTGTGTCTGGGCAGATTGAAACACCACCTTCCAGTAAGCATGAGTGTGTTCTTTTCACGACACAGTGACTCCCTTCAACAAATAGATTGACAGACTAATGCTCTCCCACAGGAGCTGTTGTTGTTGGGTGCCAAAAAGCCAACTATGACTCATAGCGACCCTACAAGCAACAGAGCTGAACCTTTCTCTATCTTACCCCATCTTCATCATCTCCAGTATATGTAAGCCCATTGCTGCAGTCACTGTGTAAATCCATCTCATTGAGGGTCTTCTATTCTCTCGCTAAACCTCAACTTTCCAAGAATAATGTTCCTTTCCAAGGACTGGACCCTCCTAATAACATGCACAAAGTATGCAAGATGAAATTTCACCATCCTTGCCTCTAAGGAGCACCCTTGTTGAACTTTCACCACATGTATTTGTTTTGTCTTTGTTCAGGCCATAGGATATTCAGTAGTCCTCTCCAACACTCAAAGGCATGCTTCATCTTCTGTCATCCTTTTTCATTATTCATCTTTCCGATGCATAGCAAGTAAATGAAAAGACCATGGCCTGGATCAGGCGCACCTTAGTCTTTAAGCTGACATCATTGCTTCTGTGCACCTTGCTGAATGTCTTTGACAATTTTCCCCAATGTGATACATCTTTTGATTTCTTGACTGTTGGTACCAAGGGTGTTGATTGTGAATCCAAGCAAGATGAAATTACTCCCAACTTCAGTCTTTCCTCCATCAATCCTGGTGCTGCCTCCTGGCTCGGTGGTGGTGATAAGGATTTTGTCTTCTTGATGTTGAGATGTAATTTATATTGAAGGCTGTAGTCTTCAATCATCTGCAACAAGAGCCCACACTAACAATGAACATACTTTTGTTTCTGTGATCTGCATATACAGTGCTTAATTTCTTCACTTATTCTTGTGTTTTCAAGATTCAACCATGTCATGGAGTGTCTCAGAACGTTATTTCTTTTTGTTGTTATGTACTGTTCCCCTGAGTGGCTGTACATTTATCTGTTAATGTACCATGTATTATATAGTCATCTATCACTCATCTGCTCATCTGGTGATGGACACTTGGATTTTCCCAGCTTTTGGCTACTGTAAATAACGCTAGAGAGGCGCATACACACTTCTTTGAATGCTTTGCTTTTAGCTCATTTCAGTATCTAAACAGGAGTGATATTGCTGGGCAATGTGGTAACCCTTTAAAAAATTAAGAGACTTCCAAATTGTATTACCAGAGATAATTTATCACTTCATAATTAATACATCCCCTCTGACAATGAGTGAAGACTCCAATTTCTTTGCATCTGCAAACATTTGTTATGTCCTTATTTTACTATGGGTTTTGAATTATGGACACTTTTCGGGTGTGAAGCAGTATCTTGCTGTGTTTTGGGTTTGCGTTTTTCTAAGGAAGGTGAAGGGGCAGTGAGGGAGAGGAAGACCCTCAGCCAGGGGGGCTGACACAGTGACTGCAGCCAGGAGTTTGAGGGTATCAGAGACTGTGAAGACGGAGTGGGACAGGACAGTGTCCAGAGCGGTTGTTTATAAGGTCACTATGAGTTGTACTCACTTGAAAGCACCTAACAACAATGCTGATTAATAATGTTGGACATCTTTTTGATGTGTGCATTGGCATTTGTATATTTTCTTTGGAGAAACATATATTTAAGTTTGCCCATTTTTAAAATTGAACTGTTAGTCATTTTTGGTGGTGGTGGTGGTCATTTATGGGTGCCTTTACATATCCACACTGGACATTTTGCTAACGAGCACGGTGAAGAGCAAGAAATACATTTTATTTGATGACATTAAGACACTCTTGTCAGATATATGATTGCAAAATACACTCGCCCCTTTTACAGGCTGTCTTTTCAATTTTCCTGAGAATGACTTTTGATGGGTCTAATGTTCAAATTTGAGTGAGTTTAGGTCTTTTACCTTCAAATCAGATCTGACTGGCACAGGAGGAGATTGCCCTAACTTCTCCAGTGGAGCATCCGGTGGATTCAAAGCGCTCACCTTTGGGATTGCAGTGCAGCTTCTTTCCACTAGGCTACCAGAGCTCCCTCCAGGTTTTCTTTCTCTCTCTCTTCTTTTTTCTTGTTCATGCTTTTTGTGTCATAGCTAGGAATCCATTGCCCAAATCAAAGTCCTCAATTTTTACTTCTAAGTGTTTTATGATTTTAGATCTTGTATTTAGGCTGTTTATTTCTTTTGTATTAACTTCCAAATATGGCAAGAGCTAGGAAGTCCAGCTTCATTCTTCTGCAACAGCTGGGAATCCAGTTGTCCCAGCACCATTTGTTGAAAACAAGTCTTCTTTCCTCATTGAATAGACTGGGCTTCCTTGTTGAATATAGTTGGTCATAGATATATGGGTTTATTTCTGGACTATCAATTGTATTCCATTGATCTATGTGTCTATTACTATGTACAAGGGAGGGGAACCCCAAACCTAAATGCTTTCAAATCCAGAGGATGTAAACTGCATGGAAGGAGATTGTCCATCTTTGTCCTGAAAGCAGCTAGTAGATTCGAACCGCCGGCCTTTGTGCTGGCAGTGCAGCTCCTTACCCACCAGACCACCAGAACTTCCTTCCTTGTATCAGTGCCACAATATTTTTCTTACAGTGGCATTGAAGTCTTTATTTTGGAAAATGTGAGTCTTACTTTGTTCTTCTTTTTCAAGACTGTTTTGGCTGCTTGGAGCCCAATTCCTTGTGAATTTGAGAACTGGCTTTTCCATCTCTGCAAGAATGTTGGATTCATAAGTATTCTACTGAATCTACAAATCGTGTTGAGATTCCCTTTTTTTAAGTTTATTCATTTCCGACTCTATAAATGCTTCTCTTTAGTTTTCCTGTTCTAGTCCCTGGAAAACCGTCTGTGGTCTCCTGAACTTTCTTTTAAATTTTTCATTTTAGGTCAGGCCAGAAACTTCACTTTCAAAAGCATACTCTCAGCAGGGACTCTGCCCCTGTTCTTAACAAAAAAGATGAGTGTCTCATGATTTCCAAAGCAGCTCTCTATTTCATATGCATGTCTCTTTTCTCCCCTAATTAAATGTTATGTCTACTAGTGGCAAGAAGCTGTGGTGCAATCCTGAAGGAACACAGTTCAAGGCCACCAGCTGCTCTGTGGAAGAAGGTTGGGCAATCTCCTCCCATGCAATCAACTGCCTCTGAAAACCCGCCAGAGGGTCAGCTATAGGTTGGTTCCGACTCGATGGTACACACAGCAGTGTGATAGGAACAGATTGGACATGAGAATAGCCGAGTCTGGCTTCTGCCTGCTTCACAAACGGGAACTG
>NW_006399761.1:24052328-24059604 GCF_000299155.1 Elephantulus edwardii | reverse complement strand
TATAAGTCCCTTATCTGATATGTTATTACCAAATACTTTTTCCCAGTCGGTGGCTTCCCTTTTTACCCTGTTGGAGAAGTTTTTGGATGTGCATAGGTATTTGACTCTTAGAAGATCCCAATCATCTATTTTATTTTCTCCTGGTTGTAGGTTTTTTAGGATACTGGGAAGACTGTCATATATTTCACAATACCTACCTTACAAAGGAAATTGTCAACAAATAGTCACTTCTGTTGGAAGCAGAAGTGGCATCCATTTCCTAACAACATGTCTCTGGAAACTATGAGCTTTATGAAATAAGAGTAGTTATAGAAAGGCTTCAGGTCTTTTGTTCATAGGGTCACTATGAGTTGTGCTCAACTTGATGGCAATACACACACACACACACACACACACACACACACACACACACACACACACTTCTGATCCCTCCTGAAAGGTTTATAATCAGGAAATATGCAGTTCCATTGGATGGAAATGTGGAAATGGAACTCATTGGATTGGACAGTTATCACAGGTAACATTTTTAAAGTATACATAGGCATTTAATTTACTCTTCATGCAGCATCCTATGAAGCAGATACTATAATAATTCCTAGTAACCAATTAAGAACATTCAATCACAAGCCTGGAACTGAACTTAATTCCCAGTGGGCTCAACCTTGAGCCAAACAATAGATATGCCCATAATGTGAACAATAACCCAAGGGAGGTACCCATCCCCTAGAAGAATGAAGCTCATGAGATGAAAAGGCCAGCATCTGCCCAGGGCAGAAGGTCAGAGGGCAGGAAAGGACAAATGGAAACAGTAAACACAGGAGCTTATGTGAAGTGCTGTTACATTGTGGAGACTACTGGCATTGTCAGGACAAAAAACACATGCACTCAAATCATAATCAAAAGTTAAAAAGAAAGAATCACCAAGAAGTATAGTAATTTGCCCAAAGTCATGACGATAATAATAGTAGTAGAGTGATAGTTGATCCACTAAGTCTAGGGAGCTCTGATGGCTTACTGATAAGGAGTTTTGCTTCCAATCCAAAGGAAAATGGTTCAAATCCACCAGCTGCTCTGTGGGAGAAAGATGGGCAATCTCCTTCTATGTGGTAAACTGTCTCTGACAACCCACTGGAGGGTCAGCTATGAGTTGGTTCTGATACAACGGTACAAAACAACAATAACATTTCCTTACTCAGCAAAATTTACTGCTACTGATTTGATTCAGGCTAAGTTACCCTCTGCCCAGTTTCTGAGGCTGTAAATCTCTGGAGGAGACTGCCTATCTTTTCCCCCTCAGAGACCTGTTCTAGTTAGCCACACATTAGAGACGATACATCATCAGAGCCGTGCACGCCCCCTTGACTGCAGGCTGTACTTAGTGATTCACACATAGACTGGAAAGTAGCAGAAATAACAGTGTCTGACTTCTGACTCTGAGTCATCTTCCTTGTCCTTTCTTGGTCACTCATCCTGAGGGAAACCAGCTGCCCTGTTGTGAGGACAATGAAAGCATCCAGTAGAGAGGCCTAAGTAGCAAGAAACTGAGGCCTACTGCCAGCAGCCACATGAGAGAACCATCTTGCTGGGTCCAGTCAGGCCTGTGGAGGACACCAGACTCAGCTGACTTCTTGACTATAACTTCCTAAGAGACCCTGAAGCCGGTGCCACCGTCAGATATTTCTGGTCCACAGAAAAGGGGAAACAGACAGTGAGGAGCTGCAGCAGACAGGGCACACATATCAGCAGCTGCTGTGCCTTTAAGCAACTGGGTTCCGGATTACCTGGGAAAGAAAGAATGCAGACCCAGGAGTGTGGAATCCAGTATTTCCAGTGGAAGGACAGACTGGAGGTGATCCTGCGTACAACAAGGACATGGGGTCTTCCAGAAGCTGGACATTGTCCTGAAGATAGATGGGCGTCTACTTGCACAAGTATGAGCACAAATAATAGATGCTATCGGGCTGCTGGCACACAGTGGGCACTGTCTGGGAGGGACCCCTCGATGTCCACAGTCCTCCTCCAAGTACACTTCACCATATATTTTGGTACCAGGCACACAGGATGTTACACAGATGTCACGGGCCCCACGGAAGGGCACAAAGGCCTTGGGTATTCTGTGGGAAGAGACCCTTCAGGCTGTTAAATGAAATAAAAAATAGAGTTCTGTGTTGACTGAATGGCTTAAAAAAACAAAGAAATGGGAAACAATAGCTGTTTGTTGTGTCAGGCAGCTAACTGTATTCATTTTTTTTAAATGCTACTAAATTTGGGGGGTAATTGTTTCACAAAAATAGATCCCTTACACAATTAAGTTCATCTCTGCAGGAGTCATTTCTGTCTCTTTTAAGGTCAGGATGTCCCTTCAGAATGACAGAAGCCATGACGCCTCGCCGCAGCAAAATACACAGACACAAAACCCAGTGGCCTGTAGTCTCCAGAGGACCATGGTTCCTGACCAAGCCCACTCGGGATCCCAGGTTAAAAATGGTCTTTCTAAATCCTGGTAGTCTGAGCGCGGATTCTTTCCCACAGAATCCTTTTCCCTCAGATGACTAATGAGAAGCCCTTTTCATTCTTCACTTTAGTTTGTTTTTCCTTGAAATAGAAGAGCCAGTTAGATCACTGGCTCTCTCCTCCTCCTGGCCCCTCAGGCTCTTCCAACCCAGCATATTTCAGAGGGCACTGGGGTTGAGCTAACTTTCTCAGGGTTCTATTTTTGTGATTCAATTCTTGTGGAAGAGAAAGAGAGAGTCAGGATGACTGGTAAGGCTTCCAGAAAAGCTGGCAACAAGAATTACTCGAAATACAGGAAGGAAGGGTGTTCTTGAAAGATTAAAGCTTCAGCGTTCAGGGCTGGACGGGTTTGGCTTGGTTAGTAGTCTGGGGACACACTGAGCATTGGAGGAAATCCTACTGAACTCACTTTTATCCACTTGGTCCCTTTCCGTTCTTGTCTACTCCCCCCCACCCCCCATCTACAGACTGTCATCATCATGTAAAAGGAGAAACATAGTTTTTCTTTCACCATTTTTTACCTGGGGAGATAAAAATGTCCAAGTGGACAGATACCTAAAAAGAAGAACAGCTGAGGTTCCAACCAGGGTCCCAAAAATATCCAAATCATCTCAGCTTCTTCCTTCATTACCATGGGCTCTTGATCACATGCTGCTTCCTGAGATGATTAAGTTTTGACCAATTGGAGTCCGTGGCCAGCAACTTAATTCCATCTCACATAACCCCGTGAGTGTCAAAGAACTATACCCCATAGAGTTGTCAATGGCTAGAATAATTTGGAAGTAAATCACCAGTCCTTTCTTGTGAGGTACATGTGGGTGGAACCATTTGCACATCCAGCGACTCCGGTCTGACTCCACAGACCAGTTTCTGTTCAATCTCTCAATGAGACATGAACAAGCCAAGGATAATAGCTCTCAGTATCAGCTACCCTTCTAGGGGCCATGAATGGTCGCTCCCTCTATTCACGAGCACATATCCCTGGTCCTTGGAGGCAAGGATCCTGAAGCTTCATCGGACATACATTTACTGTCTGGAAATATCAAGTGTGTCCATAAACATAAACCAGGAAGAGAAACAAGAAGTGGGACCACAATGATATATCCAGAAGTGGGACCACAATGATATATCCAAGTACACAAATTAAGTTTGAAGACCTCTCAAGAAACCTTATAAAACTCATTGGAACTGACTCATAGGTGATTTACAGTAGGTTTTCAAAACCTATTAATTGCTCAGGAGGAGATTGCCCATCCGTTGGAGCTAATGGAGTCAACATGGCAGCGAGGTACCACTTTAGGATAATTGGCGCAATTTAGGATAGGGCTTAGTTATATGGGACTGGAACCCAAGGTAGCTGCCTGGGTTAGAAACATTTGTAGTTAAGCTTGCTCACCAAAGGTGGAACACTGTGAATTTATGGATGGAGAGGAGGAGAAGTTGACTAAGGAGGAAGGGGAAATGAGCTGAGAAATTGGGAGAACTAGGAGAGAGTACTATGTAGTCCTAATCCTTGCGCTAATCCTGCTTGCTGAAACTGAGGAGGACCTGAAGCGCTTTCTGCAGAAGGTCAAGGATTGCAGCCTTCGATATGGATTGAAGCTCAACAGCAAGAAAACGAAGATTCTCACCTACTGGGCCAATTGGCAGCATCAGTACAGATAGTGAAGGGACTGAGATTGTTGACAGCTTCAGTTTGCTTGGCTCTACAATCAACACTCTTGGTACTAGCAGCCAGAAAATCAAAAGACAAATTGCCTTGGAAAAGTCGGCTGTCAGGGACCTCTCCTGAGTACTAAAGAGTAATGATATCAGTCAGGAGACTAAGGTGTGCCCGATCCAGGCCATAGTCTTCACAATTACTTGCTATGCATCAGAGAGCTGGACAATGACTAGGGATGATAGAAGGAGAATTGATGCCTTTGAGCTTTTGGTGCTGGAGAAGAGTATTGAACACGCCATGGACTGTTGTGCCTTAGAATACCTATCTGTTGCCTTTATACTTAAAGGAGTTGACAAATGCAAAATCCTTGAGTCACACTTTGTTTCCTGCAGAACTTTTCAGATGGTGCTGTATCTTACAGTCACGTGGAGGAATCTGATGTAGCTTCATTTTTTCCCCCCCTCTCTCTGTAAACGTTTCACTTTCCTGTGCAACCACCCACAAGAGACTTTCTTTATCCTTGGCATTTTAAACAAGTTCTGTAGGATATATTTTTATATTGGACATGCTAAATTAATTTGTGGGAGAAGGATGGGCAATATCCTCTGTGATTAACTGCCTCTGAAAACCCACGGGAGGGTTCTGACTTGATGGGACACAACAACAACATATTCATTTTAATTGAGGTAGAAAAGAGGAAGTCCCTCGATGAGATTAATTGATACAGCAACTGCACCAATGACCTTGAGCCCAGCAGCAAGTGTGGGGAGGTGACGGACTCGGCGTCGCTCCATCCTGTTGTACATGGGGTGTACACGGAGTCACCGTGAATCAGAATCGACTCCGTGGGGCCTGGCAGCAACGACATAGCAATCATTTTCCCTAGGATTCTGCACAGAATCTTGCATTTCATTGTCTTTCCGTTCTTGTTCATTTTCTTCTTATGTGGTTTCTTAGGGTTTGTCCCCTGTGCATTGAACTACATAGTTATTGTCGTCCTCTTGTCCAATAGCTAGCTTCCATCTGTCAGAGCAGATGCCTTGGATTTTTATTATTGATGAAAATTATTTCTTCATTTTAATTTTTATTTCTTAATTAAAATGTCTTGCTTTTTAATTCCAGATTCTGCTTGTTTTCTTCTCATCTCCTCATTTTATAGCCTCTCTTTTGAACTGTCATGCCGTGTGTGTGTGTGTGTGTGTGTGTGTGTGTGGTCTTTTTTTCTTGAAAGACAGGCATTTGTTCGAAGTTTCTTTGCCATTCTTTTTGCCTGAACACCCTTCTGTCTCCTTGGATAACCTCCTGTGGTGCTTATTTTTATCAGCCTTTGTGGACACTTCCTTCCTCTGTAATTTCTGTGCTTAAACCCAAATGTGGTTCCCTTTTTCTGATTGTTCAGCATTGTCCAGAACTGGCTGAATGAAAGGCGTTGGTGGCACCACGATTAAGCACTTGACTGCTAACTGGAAATTCGCAGGCTCGAACCCATCAGCTTCTCTGTGGGACAAAGAGCAGGCAGTCTGATTCTGTCGAGAATACAACTTTTAAACCCCAATCGATTGCTCCATTCTACCCTGTAAGGTTTAAGTCAGAATGGACTGTACACAAAGCCCCCAAGCCCATTACCATCGAACACTGTCTGACTTGCAGTGAACACACTGGGTTGTTGGACTTTTTAGTGAGAAAAATTTGTATTTAGAATTAGCCAGCTGGACTCAGTGTAGACGATCTCAATTTTGTTGGCAACATCCAAAGTATCATAGTCAGGAACAAGTTGAACAGAGGCCTTCTTCTCTCCGTTGGGCCTGATCAAGATGTTGCCCTTGGCCACATCAGTGTCAAAGAGCTCCTTGAAAGCTTGTTTGATGTGGTGCTTGTTGGCCTTGACATCCACAGTGAACACAGGTATATTGTTATCTTCGATGTTCATGGCTGACTCGGTTGACAGGGAAAACTTGCTGATGGCAGTGTGGTCAAGCTTATTTCTCCTCGGGGCGTTCTTCCAGGGGGATTTGTCTGCCTTTGGAGTCTCGGCATCTTACGCTGCCTGAAGGCGGGTGTCAGGCAGGTTTTCCTTGTTTTGTGACTGTAGGTGTCCTTCAGCACGCCTTCTTGGCCTTTGCTTTGGCTTCAGTTTTGTTTTTTGTTTGTTTGTTTTCGGCTTCAGTTTTGGGAGGGGCAGGGGCTTCCTTCTTTGCTTTCAGCGCCATGTTCATAGAAAGGATCTCTCCTCACTGCTTTTCTGAGGCTGAAAATCTGCGTGGAAAAGATGGTTCATCTTTCTCCCAAGGTGGCTAATGGATTAGAACTGCCAATCTTCTCAATTAGCAATCTGATACATGATGTGTTACCAGATGAGACGCTGAGGGCTCTGGCTTGGGCATCCTGAGGTGAGTAGTGTACCAGGAACCCTTCCCCTTGACCCCACGAAGCCAGGGTGATGGCAGCGGTACCTGGAGAGCTAGTGAAAGAGAGATCTCCATAAATAACAAAGTCTACGTGTTCCTTTCTGTTCTCTCATCAGGATTTCTGACCTCTCTTACTACTTATGGGGCCATTGATGTATATGTGCTCAGATATCACACAAACAGACATTAAGCAACACGCACACACACACACACACACACACACACAGAGGGAGAGAAAGAGACAAATATTTTTAAAACAAACATGAGAGAACAATGAAGTTGACTAAAATTCTCAGTCAGTATTTTATTTACTTTGGTCAGTATTATCAATTTGTGGTTGTTGTGTGCCTTTGAGTTGGAAGTGATCCATAGCTGACCCTCCAGGAAGTTTTCAGTGGTGGGAGGAGATTGCTCACCTTCTCCCATGGAGCAGTTGGTGGATTTGAACCGTGTACCTTCAAGATTGCAGTGCAGCCATTACCACTAGGCCACCTTTTAGAATTCCTGACCAGGCCAAGAGAATTATGTTGTGTCATACACACACACATATATCTTATATATTCATCCACTTTTCTCTTTCATTACTCCATGTGTGTATCATCCAGTTTTATTTGCAAGAGTATTTCAAGCTGAAGCTGAGGAAACTTAAACCAAATCCACAGGAGCCAAAATATGACTTTGATTTCATACC
>NW_006399761.1:24051711-24052228 GCF_000299155.1 Elephantulus edwardii | reverse complement strand
AAGAAGAACGAACTGGGGAGGAGGGTAGAGAAAATAGTGCAACAATGAATGAATGAAAACCCAACATCTCATTAAAATGAATAAGGTTAATAATAAAAATTTTAAAAAAAGAGGCATGGCTTTTGGAGAACTAGTACAATTCCCCATGAAATATACACAAAAGCTTTCTCCTTAATACAAATGCTCGGTCAGAAGTGGCACTCTCCCCACCCCATGCTCCAGCATCTGTTTCCACCAATCATTTGGTTCAGTATTTGTTGTTAACTCACACACTTTACTTACAGTTGTGGTACTGAGAGTGGAGTTTATTACGGAGGTAAGTTGGAGAGTGGCAGAGGCACAGAATATCACCCAATGTAAGTCCAGGTTTTAGCCCTGAAGTCCCAAGGCACTCAATTAGTTCAGTCTCTGATTTCATTTTAGCAGTCAATTTTTCCTTCCATCATCCTGCAAGAACAGAAAAACTTTTAACTGTGGCCTTTATTTCAGGACTTCTCTGGTTACACCTTGCCACAGT
>NW_006399761.1:24032233-24051611 GCF_000299155.1 Elephantulus edwardii | reverse complement strand
GGGGTAATCGGGATGGGTGTGTCAGAGGCGGTGCGGTTGGCGCAGGATAGAGCAGGGTTTAGAGCTGTTGTGCATAGGGTCGCTATGAGTTGGAAACGGCTCGATGGCACATAACAACAACAACAACAGTATTTTCTGCACATTCTGTCTTAATATTTGTTGTTGTTGTTATGTGCCGTCGAGTCGCTTGTGACTCATAGCGACCCTATGTACAACAGTCCTAACTCCTGCTCTGTCCTGTGCCAATTGCACTGCCTCTGACACACCCATCCTGATTACCCCAGTCACTGAATCAATCCACTTCATAGAGGGTCTTCCCATCCTGTGCCATCCCTCCACCCTGCCATCCTAACATTTACTACTGTTAAATAGCAGTTGTGATGTGGAAATGTGATTCTCAACCAGGAATCAGCAGCACTTGAAATTGCTGTCAGGCGCCATTGAATTGACGTAAACTCCTAGCAACTCCGTGAACCACAGCTCTGAATCCTGTCCTATCCCGTGCCATCCTTACCACCCCTGATGCGTTTGAGCCCATTGCTGCAGTGACTGTATCAATCCTTCTTGTTGAGGGTATTCACTGCTCTTTCTCTTTTTCCAACATGATGTATGTTTCCAAGGTCTGGCTCCTCCTGGCAACAAGCCCAGAGTCTGTAAGACAAAGTTTTCCCATCCTTGCCTCTCAGATTAGTTGTTGTTATGTGCCATTAAGTCGCCTGTGACTCATAGCGACTCTGTGTCCAACAGCCCTAAACCCTGCTCTATCCCTCGCCAGTCTTATTATCTCCGACACACCCATCCCCATTATCCCAGTGAGGGAATCAGTCCATCTCATTGAGGGTCTTCCTCTCCTGCGCTCTCCCTCCACCCTCCCAAGCATGACATCCCTCTCCAAGGACAGGTCCCTCCTTGCAACATGACCAAAGGATGTCGGACGAAGCTTCAGAATTCTTGCCTCCAAGGAGCAGCTTGGTTTCACCCTCTCCAGGAAGGACTTGTTTTCTTAGCAGTCCATGGTACATTCTATACTCTTCTCCATTTCAACACTGAAGCTGGAGAATATTGCTGAGGGAAATGAAAGATGATGAAGAAATGATACTGAGGAATTGCCTCTAGGGAAGGTCTTTAGGGAAATGGGCTGTTAACTCAGGAAGGACACCTCTCTCTAGTGGTTCAAACTTATTAGAAGCTTCAGGAAACAACTTCCTCCCATGCAATTTCCAGCCTCAGAAACACAGTGGAGGATCAGCCAGGGGTCATTTGAAGCCAGTACCATTAAGTTGAACTGAACTGGGTTGAGTTGAAATAAATGATGAGATATTCATGTATCAGACAATTTAATATTTTGGTGGTGGTTGTTGTTATGTACAGTCAAGTCGGATCTGACAGGCACAGGTTGGCCCTCCTTTTCCAGCGCAGCATCTGGTGAATTCGAACCACGTGCCTTTGGGATTGCAGAGCAGTTTTTTGCTACTAGGACATCAGAGCTCCCACGATTCAGTATTTTAAAGATATGACGTCTACCCATGTGTCCAGTGTAATCCAATCAAGATCCCAGCAGATGGTTGAAATGGAAAAGCTGATTCCAAAATTCATCTGAAAAGTCAAAGGACAAGGAGTAGACCGAAGGAGCCCCAGTAGCACAGTGGTTAAGCCCTGGACTGCAAACAAAAAGGTCAGGGATTCAACCCCGCCCACCCCCCAGTCATTTTAGTAGAAAGATGAAGGATGAAGCAGTTGGCCTCTGCAAGATTGTTGTTGTTAGGTGCCCTTGAGTATCGATCTTCTGAAAAACAGATCAGAGCCCTAGCCTCTCCTACGCCAGCCTACAATCTCTGACATGTTCCAGCTTATTGCTGCTGTCACTGTGTTAATCCACCTGCTTGAGGCTCTTCCTCTCCTTTGCTGCCCGTCCACCTTCCCAAGCATGACGTCCCTCTCCAAGGATGGTTTCTTAGCAACATGCCCAAAGTGTACAAGACGAAGCTTCAACATCTTTGCCTCCAAGGAGCACTTTGGCTGCACCTTTTCCTAAACATACCTGTTTGTTCTTTCTCCAGTCCGTGGGATATTCAGCATTTTTCTACACCACCACAGTTCAAGGCACCAATTCTTCTTCTGTCATCCTTAGTCATTTTCCAGCTCTCAGCAGCACTGCAAGTGACTGGAAAGACCATGGCCATACTCAGGGGCACCTTAGTCCTCAAAGTAACATTATTGCTCCTCAATAATTTGAAGAGGTTCCTGACTAGACTTTCGCAGTGCAATACATCTCCTGATCATAGCCTAACTGCTGGTACCAAGGTACTGTCGATCAAAGTAAGAGTGAAGTCATTGATAACTTCAATCTTTTCTCCAACTATTGCAAAGTTGCCTATCAGTCCAGTGGAGAGGATTTTTGTTTTCTTGATGTTGAGACACAATCCACATTGAAGGCTGCAGTGTTTAACCTTCTGCAGCAAGTGCTTCAAGTCCTCCTCACTTGCAGCAAGCAAGGTTGTGTCGTCTGCATAGTGAAGTAACATTATTTATGAATCCTCCTCCAATCCTGATGCCAACATTCTTCTTAGAGTCCAGCTTCACGAATTATCTTCTCAGCATACACATGCAATAGATATGGAGAGAGGATACAACCCTGCTACACACCTTTTTTCATTTTGGATCTGTACGATTACAGCCTTAGTTTCACTATGGATCAGTTCTACCTTGTTTTGTAGAGTTGCTATGAATCAGAAAATAGGTGCTTTTTTGGTTTTTTTTTTTGTTAAATAGACAAGAGGACTGAAAAAGAAGGAAGTTGGAGGAGTAACACACCAGCAGGGGGCGTCCTGGAGAACAAGCCCAACAGGGCAGCCCTCAGTGCCTGCTCCAGTGGGGTCAGCAGAAGAGGTGACTGTTGGGCCCTTCTTGCAAGCTCAGGAATTCTTTCTTTTAAAAAAATGATTATTAATTTCAATGAAAATTTACAGACACTTTGGATTTCCACTGTTACACTTTTCTCCCTTCCCAGCCCTCCCCCCTAATACACTACCCTCTTGGAAAAGTAAAAGAAAAATTCTTTCATTGTTTTACAATCCCTCCCCTCAGGTCCGGTCCACTATGCAGACTTTGTTCTGGACTCCTGTCATGACAAAAATACCTAATCACATATCCCTTTTAAACAGTTTTCTCCCTCATCTGTTTCAATGCAGTATACATTATTGAACCCCTCTTTCTCAGTCTCCCCCCAAACCCTGATATCAGTCCTATTTTACAACAGTGGCACCATACAGTATTTGTCCTTTTGTGACTGAGATACTTCACTCAGCATAATGCCCTCCAGGATCACCCATTTTGAATGATATTGCTTGAGTTCCTTGTTTTTCAATGCAGCATAGTGTTCCATTGTGTGAATATACCACAGCTTCTCTAGCCATTCATTTGTTGATGGGCACTTAGGTTGTTTCCAACTCCTTGTTATTGTGAACAAAGCCGCAATAAACATTGGTATGCATATATCTGCTTGGATGTCAGTTATGGTCTCTTTGGGGTGTATTCCCAGTAGTGGAATTGCTGGGTCAAATGGTATCTCTATTTGCAACTTTTTGAGAAAGCGCCACACCGCCTTCCACCGTGGTTGCACCACAAGCTCGGGAATTCTAAGGTGGCTGGTGCTTGAGCATCAACTTTTTCTCTGATTTAAGCCTCAAAGTCTGGTCCTGATCTTGACGTATAAGCTTCCAAAAAAGCTCCAAATCTATGACCAGCGAATCAGATGCAGTTCACAGGGAATCTTCATCAAGTTTCTGAAGCTAACGGTCATTATGGGAAGGGACTGTCCATATTTCTTCTTCAGAATTGCTAAAACATTTGACCTGTCAACCTTTCAGATCCCACACCTGTGCTTCTTACGTTATCTGAAATTGATGGAGCCAATTTCATGCCCTCTGTTAGGTTTGATGTCTGCAGCTAATGAACTAACAATACAAGTTCCCAGAAAGGTGTTTGCTGGTCCATCATTAGCTACAGGAATTTGTGCAAATAAACAAAAGGTGGAAGGGAAGGAGACAGAATAAAACCTGGGAATAGCAGTGTCTGGAATCCTCAACATACGGGAACAATGATTACGTTCAAGTCCAGATTGGGGTCAACCCTGCCTGAGGGATGGTGGGGTCTTACCCAACTCCCAGGGACCTAAATGTTGCTCCACATCCTACGAGACTGGAAGCAAGGTCCAGTGCCATGGAACTCGGAGAAATATTGCCAGAGGCTTTCAACTTCTCAAGGGTTTACAAAGATTATAAAAAGATGGGTACAGCCAGGTGTCAGAGATTCAAACAATTGTCCTGCAAAAAAAAAAAAAAGCCTCTCACTCTGAATGGCATTTGGTCTGCAGTCACCCTGGACAAAGGACAGTGACAAATTGCAGGTGGTGTGGGGGTGTGGGGGTGGGATGAGGGGGTAAAAGGAGTCGGGGTGGTGGTGAAGGTGGGACCACCAAAGTTTCCTGTTTGGTTTCTATTTTTAAAGACAATGTTTCTGATTTGTATTAAAGATAAAAACCTGCTTTGTTCTTCAATAGCTCTTTATTTTGTTATGGCAATGGATTTCTCTTCCCCTTTAAAATAAAAAAAAAGCTGGCTATTGAATGTTATCAGAGGCTGTTCGACAGCTGATGAAATTATCACATTTCTCATTACTTAATTCAGTGATGTGGGTTGTATATTATTATCATTACCATTGTTATTAATAGTTGCCTTTGTGTCAAGCCTGTCAGTCATCCTTGGGGTACAGCTTCTTTGGTGATGATGCACCATTCCCATAATAGGTTCATGAAATCTGTTTCATGCATATTTTAATGTAAGATTGGGTGGTTTATATTCATAGAAGATTCTCTAGAGCACTATTTCTCAACTGTTTTCTCCTTATTGTTCTTCCAAGGAAACTTTTTCTAAAAAAAAGTCTGCTCTATGCAGATGACACACACAACCTTCTTGCAGAAAGTGAAGAGGACTTGAAACACTTGCTGTGAAGGATTAAAGACCACAGCCTTCAATAGAGGTTACATCTCAACATCAGCAAAGCGGAAACCCTTCTTCCCTTTCTGCGAGTAAGTTTGTGTCACCTGTTTTACACAGGTTTCTGATGAGTCTTCCTCCAATCTTGAGGTCTTTCTCATTCTTCCTCATGTAGCCCAACTTCTCGAATTATTTTCTCAGCACACAGATTGAACAGATATGGAGAAAGGATACACAACCCTGATGCACACTTTTCCTGATTTTAAACCACGTGGTATTCTTTTATTCTGTTAGGACAATTGCTTCTTCATCTATTAATATGGGTTTCATGAGCACATTTAATGGGATTCCTGTTCTCAATGTTACCTATGATAGATTATGATCCAGATAGTCAGATGCCTTTGTATAAGCAACAAAACACAAGTAAACATCTTTCTGACATTACTGTCATTCCCCTCACGTATTCTGGATAGACACCAATTATAGTCATTGTTGATTGCCGTCAAGTTGAGCACAACTCATTGCGACTTTATGGACAAAAAAACCTGAAGCCTTTCTATAATTATTGTTGTTTCTCAAAGTTCATAGAGTTTCCAGAGAATTCTCCAGGGTCAACACTGACTTTATGCTTTGATGTTCTTAATGTCTCCATTATGCTGCCTTTGTTTTATTTGTTTATTAATCTCTATTGAGCAGATGCTGCCACTTAACCACCTACTGTATACTCCTTCCTTTTATCCTACTAAGAGGATTCCAGTTTTACTGAGAAAGGCAACATATCCAGGTAAGATTTAATTTTCAACCAGTTGTTGTTAAGCGCCGTCGAGCCATAGACGACTCATAGCAATCCTATGAACGAAAGACCTCAACACCTGTATACCTTCCATCATTTTCCTAAGTTCATAGAGATTCCGGAGGCAAGCTATTTCAGAAGTGGATGCCACTCCTGCTTCTAAGCCTGTTCTAATCGGGAAGCTCCACCAAACACTGCCCACCATGAGTAATCATTATTGCCTTTGACATATCTGTGTCACAGTGTTTAGCATCACAGCAACCACAAGTTACCTCTGTACAGCAAATGGACAGACCAGTGCTATGCCACTTGGAAGAACGTTTGACCAAAAACAATTAAAACCAGGTCTTAGGGCCTCAGAGGAAAATCACCCACCTTTGGCAGTAGTGACCATGTAACCTAGAGGAGGCCCAATGAGATCTAAAAGAAAAATCATTGGCTATGGCTTCCAGAAAACTTGTTGTTTTCCTAATTAGGAGAGACACACATAGCTTGCACAAAACTTCTCCCTTCCACTTTCTCTTTTATTTCATTCTTGGAATGCCTCGTTGTTGTTGTTGTGTACCATTGAGTCGAAACTGACCCATAGGTGACTGTGCAATGGGTTTTCAGAGGTAGTTAATCGCATGGGAGGAGACTGCCCATCTTTCTCCAGCGGTGCAGGTGGTGGTCTCAAGCTGTGTACCTTCAATAAGGATTACAGTGAGGCTTCTTGCCACTAAGTCATCAGAGCTCCCTGGAATGTTGTTGTTGTTATGTGCCGTTGAGTTGCTTGCGACTCTTAGCGACCCTATGTACAACAGCCCTAAACCCTGCTCTGTCCTGTGCCGGTCGCACTGCCTCCGACACACCCATCCCGATTATCCCAATCACTGAATCAATCCACTTCATGGAGGGCTTTCCCCTCCTGCGCTGTCCCTCCACCCTCCCAAGCATGATGTCCCTCTCCAAGAACCTATCCCTCTTTACAACATGCCCAAGGTATGTCGGATGAAGCCCCAGAATCCTTGCCTCCAAGGAGCCGCCCGGTTTAACCCTTTCCAGGATGAATCTGTTTGTTTTCCTAGCAGTCCATGGTATTCTCAATACTCTTCTCCAACACCACAGCTCAAAGGCATCAATTCTCCTTCTATCCTTCCTAGTCATTGAGTCACAGTCAATTCCTAGAGACACAGCCGCCAGTTTGCATAATGTGAATGAGAACAGCATGGTGTCCTTCTCTGGGGGCTGGCCTCTCCTAATTGCATGCCCAAATTATGTGAGATAAAACCTCTCCATCCTGGCTGTGCTTTTCCCAAGACAGATTTGTTTGGGTTCTTCTGGCAGTCCATGTACATGAAATATTTCCTTACAAAACCCACAACCCAGAAGCATAGGATCTTAATATCTCTCATAATTGATTTTATAAAATATGCTGTCATGCATTCATATCAATTTTGCTTTGTGCATTTAGCAGTTTTATTTTTGTGGTCATAAATGTTCGGTAGCATCTGTGACAAATTGCTGTTGTTTACCATTGAGTCAGAATCAATCCATAGCTGATCCTCCCAGCGAGAGGAGACTGGCCATCTTTCTCCCATGGAGCAGCTGGTGGATTCGAACCACATGTCTTTGGGATTGCAGCACAGTTTCTTCCTTACCACTAGGCCACCAGAGCTCCTAAAACAAATTATGGAGATCCATAAAAAATTTTGGACAACCTTGTGAAGAATGGGAACTCCAAAATATTCTATACCAAGAGACAGTCCTTCAAACAGAACAAGGATGCATGGTTTAAAATTGGGAAGATTGTGCTTCAGGGTTGGATCCTGTCCTCATATCTGTTCCATCTGTATGATAAACAAATAACCAAGAAGCTGGACTATCTAAAGAAGAATGGCATCAGGATCAAAGGAAGACGCATCAGCAACCTGTGATATGCAGGTGAAGTCCTTGTCACTTAACAATGAAGATCAAAGACAATAGCCTTTAGTGTGGATTATACAGCAACATAAGAAAGCAGAAGGCCTGACAATCAGGCTAACAAAACATCATGATTAAACAGAAAAGACTGAAGCTGTTAAGAACCTCACTTTTCTTGGATCTACAATAAATGCCCATGGAAACAGCATGTAAGAAACCTAACAGTATATTGGCACTGGATAAATCCTCTCCAAAAGATTTTTTATTGGGCGTCACCATTGAATTGACTCCAACTCATGGTAACCTTATGTACAGTTGACTGAAACCTTGCCTGATCTTGTACAATCCTCATAATCTCTGAAGCAGTCCATGTGTACTCACCATTATTTGACAAAAAAGGGCCTGAGCACATTGTTGCAGTGACCGTACCTGTCCATCTTGCTGTGAGTCTTCGGCCCTTTCTCTGACCCTCTCCCTTTCCAATCACTTAAACAAAATCCAGAAATGTCACCTTGCACACTTGTTGTTAAGTGCCGTCAAGTCATTGCGACTCATAGCGACCCTATGAACAAAAGTCCTCGACACTTGAGTGACTTTCATTCTTTCTCCAGGTTCATAGGGTTTCCGGAGGCAAGCTATTTATGGAAGTGGATGCCACTCCTGCTTCCAAACTTTGCAGACTAAGGTGTCCAAATCATGACATTATCAATGGCCTCATATTGTCTTTCAAAATCTGGACAATGAACCAGGAAGATTGGAGAATTGACGCCTTTGAATAGTCTTAAATAGTCTTAGTGCAGACTATTTCATAAACCATGGGCTGCCAGAAGAATAAACAACCTTGTCTTGGAAAAAATAACACCAGAATGTTCCTTAGAAACAAACAGGATGAGATTTCAACCCGTATTTTTGGACACATTTTCTGGAGGTACCATTTCTTGGAGAAGAACATCATACGTGGTGAAGTTGGAAGTCAGTGAGGAAGAGGAAGAGTCTGAACAAGATGTATTGATACAGTGTCTGTAACAACGGTCTCAAGGAGAGCCATCATCGTGAGAATGGGACAGAACTGGGCAATGTTTTGTCCTCATCTACAGAGAATAGCCCTGAGTCATTACCAGTTCAACAGCATCTAACAATAATAACATAATATACTATTAGAACTTTATTGTTAAACATATTTCTTCATTGGGTGATGATGCTTTTAAAATTCTTTTAAATATTTTTTTCACCCCTTTACGTGGCGTGCAGTGAAACTAAAAACATGTTTCCTCTCATGGAAGAGAGCTGAAAGCTCTGATCATTAGTCAGAACTAAATTTAGAAAAGAGAATGGTTCATTGTTTGTTTTAAGCTAATTGCCTGTTACTGCTGCAAAAACATGGCTTACCACACATATTTACTTCCAAGATAAAAACAAAGGATATAATGGAAAAGAGGCAAGGAAATGTAAAAATGAATAAACATAATAGTCATTGATTAGAGGCAGAATTCGTCTATGAAAAACAGAGAACCTGAAATTGAAAACAACATCCATTAATATATGAATTATAAGATGCATTCAACTGGGTTTTAAAAGCCTCAATTCCAGAAAACTAGGCAAAAAAAAAAAAAAAAGAAGAAGAAGAAGAAGAAGAAAGAAAAAGAAAAGAAAGAAAGAAAAAGGCCCAGCCAAAATCAAACAGAAGGGGGAAGAAAGAAAGAAAAAAAAAGAAACAGAAGAAAGTGAAAAAATGGTTTCCAAAATCATCAGTGACTTTTAAGGGTCCCCATCATCTTCTCAAACTAATACTCCCACATGGAGAAGACCACTGTCCCAAAAGGTCTCAGCTCTGATGTGTCTAGAAGGTTCCTCCAGATCCTGGGAGGTCCCCATCTGTAGGATACAGATCTCAGTCCACAAACTCAAGGGAGAAGTAAAAATACAAGCTTCTTTGTTTTCCTAAATGCAACCTGTATATCAGATTCTACTCCCATAAAAATGTCCTGAAGGTCCTTCGAGCTGCTGGCATACAGGCCCCTGGACCTCAGGTTGTTTAAATATTGGAGGCTTTGCTCAGAGATGTGGGTGGGGCCGGGCAGAAGTCCTTTAGTTACTATGGTGATGTCTTAGCTTTGCCTGTGGTCGACTCATCCTTTTAACATCTAAACCTGAGGTAACACGACTAGAGCCCATATCAAATCCAGTCTCAGTTGTATTTTGTCTGTCCCAGACAGTATTTAAAGACTTCTTTTGAAATGATTTGTGGTTGGCTTTTTTTTTTTTTAAAGAAGGGGCTCTGATGATACAGTTCACAGATATTTGTGTTGCTAAGCCTAAGATTGGTTCTCTCTGGTGGATTAATCAGCAATTCTGAGGGAGAAGGAAGGACAATCTCTTTATGTGCGATTTAAACACAATGGAGGGTCAGCTATGAGTGGGTCCCACTCAATATAGAGGAGGTTTTTCTATGGTTTAAGGTGTTGTATTTTGGGTTTTAGTTTGTTTGTTTTTTAATGAGAAGTTTAGCTTAAGATCCAGCTATGCATTTCCAGGAAATGCCCTTTCCTGAAACAACTTTTTTCAAGGGGAGAAACACAGGCCACACCCACAGGTAAGAGGCCACTTAGAAAAGTTAGCCATCTCTCACAGTGTGTGTGTGGGGCTTTTTTTCTGAGTCCTGTTTCAAACAAACTAGGGGAATAAAATGAAATAAAAGATATTGATGACTTTGGTGGGACACTTGTACATTTGAACAATGATGGGCTACTTGATATTAGGAAGGTATTTCTCATACTCTGAGGTCTGATGTATCTTAGTTACAAATAAGAAACCTTATCTTGGCAAAGAAAATGATACGTCTGGGATTTGCTTCAAAATAATTCAGGCTGGGAGAAATGGCTTCATAGATGGAACTTGCTTGGCCATGAGTTGATAATTATTGGCATTTGGTGAGTACATGGGATTATTATACTAGTTCGTTTGTTTTTAATTGATTTGACTTTTCCCATAAAAACATTTTATAAAAAGAGATCTTCAGTATAATAATACTTGTTTTGCAATCTTTTGAAAAAGTAAAAAAGGAAAGATCTACCACTGGGGTATTGAAACGTCTTGCTTTCTGTTTTCAAGGAAAGTACAAACCAGTGAATCAGTGGCCCAACTTTATGAGTCTATGTGCTACCAAGTTAGAGGCGCGTGGTTCAAATCCACCGGCTGCTTTGTGGGAGAAAGATGGGCAGTCTTCTCCCACGTGATTGATAGTCTTTGAAAACCCACTGGAGGGTCTGTCATGAGTCAGTTCTGACTGCAGCTAAGACCAACAGCATCTTGGCCACAAAATATGTGTTTCCTTCATCCTTCTAACATTCTCCTTCATGGACTAAAGACCCCTTTACAAATGGGACTGGGACAAAGGTAAACAGGGCTTTCTTGTCTTCTCTTTTCCAAGATTGTTGTTGTTGTTATGTGCCATCGAGTCACCTGAGACTTATACCCTATGCTTTAAAACCTGCCTTATTCTGAACCAATCTCATCGTCTCTGATAAACCCAATCCCGTTTCTCCAGTCACTATGTCAATCCAACTCATCCAGGGCCTTCCTCTCCTGCACCATTCCTCTACCCTTCCAAGCATGATGTCCTTCTCTAAGGACCGATCCCTCCTGGCCCACATGCCCAAAGTACATGAGACAGAGCGTCAGACTCCTAGCCTCCAGGGAGCAGCCCGGAATATTTTTCTCTAATTTTTTTTTCTTCTTTTTTCTATACCACAGATCCTTTTTGATTTTTTTGAAGAACATGAGTTTGAAACTTAAAAGCCAGAAAGAGACACTTTGGCTAGGGGAAACATCCGATGGAACAGCGTGGGTGAGAGTACTGGAGGGAAATTTGATGAAGGTGTAGTCTTATCAGATTGGCATACTTTTTTCTTTCTTTCTTTCTCTTTTTTTTTTTAATGTAAGCATATCCAATGCCAAGAGGAAAGGAAAACAGAAACTCTCATGAGAGTGTCTGCAGATCTAGCCTTTCTCGGAAGCATTCTGGAAGTGTTAAATGAAACTCAATATAAACATATCCTACAACCCCACAATGCCCTGTAGCCCAGCTCAGAGGTGCTTGGCCAAGCCAACAAAGACATGTATGAATATGTTCATTGTGGGCTTGTTTGTGTTACGAGTGTTTGGAAACAACCTGGAGTTCATTCACAGGGAGTAGACAATGTCTTCTTTGCTCCTGACAACATGATACAGCAACTAAAATGAAGGCTGCCGTCCACATCTATCACATTGACCACAGAAGCAGAGGCTTGAGCGATTCCTGAGGGAGGAGCAGAAGGAAGTAGGTACCAGAAGACCGCTTTTATGTTTCTTTTTTAAACCATGTACAGAATGAATAGCAGCAATGGGTAGGGGTGAAGATACAGGTTGGGGATGCACACAGAATTACGGGATGGGGCCCAGGGTGAGAGGAGAATGATGGGCTTGAGGAGGGGGTGATGGGGTCAGAAAAGAAAAGTAAAATGGAAGTGGCCTGTGCCAAAAAAGACCGCATGTCTGTACCCAGAAGTGTGGCTAAGCCGTTCTGAGAACGGGAGGCCTCACCAGCTAGAAACCTAAACAAAACATCAGTTAATCCAGAAAAATATTAACCTGATGCCGGCGGACAGAGCGGAAGGACATTGCAGTGAGGAGCCACAAGTCTAATATGTGCCCAGAAAGTGAGGCCACAGGACAGGAAGAATAGTCATGAAGGGACAGACCAGGTGGCACCACGGGGGTCCTCTGGGGCAGCCCAGGGGGAAGGCGGGTCCCCAGGAGGTCCGCTGTGATTCTGATCTCCTTCTGGATCTGTCTTGCTTGGTGACTTGAGTTGCTTTAATCGCCCACACTCCGCCCTGCTGGCTGCTCCCAGGAAACCTGCGGGGTCAGGGGATTTCCTGACAGAAGTTGACACCAGGGAGTGGCAGCTTGTTTGTGGCCCCCTTTCCCTGGCCTGCCTTCAAAGACCAAAAACTACATCTCATGCAGGTGCTCTCTGGCCAAAACTACAACTGTACAACTTCATTTTCTTGGAGGTGGAGGAGAAAAAGAAAATTGTTCAGTCCGTCAGCTCCAAGAATCCAGAGCCCTACACTCTGGTAAAGAGGGAAAGGTGGTGAGCTGTTTGCTGTCTCCTGCATCCATCGTGCCCCCTTTCCTTCTTGTCTTCCTTCTCCAAACATATGTTCAGGGCTGAGTACACGCCAGGCACTGTACTAGGCTCCACACAATCTCCTGACACCGGGAGGAGTCAGCTGCCACGTTATAAGGGTTCTCACTGGCATCTTTTACACACTCAATGGCAATTAAGTCAGAACCGCCTCAAAGCTGACCCTCCTGAAAGTGGCTTTTTAGAGGGTGTCTAAGGCACAGAAGGAGATTGCCCACCTTTCTTCTTCTTCTTTTCATAATAAAATTTTTTATTTTAATTGTCATTTTAACAAAAAGTTACAGAAAAGTTAGAATTTCATTCATTCATTGTTGTACATTGTACTCCCTTCCCCAAGTTGACTTTTTTCACTAATTTATTTACAAAATTCTAATACAAATTTGAACAATTTTTTTCAATTTCCCTCACCTCCCCACCTATCAAACTGTACAACCCAATGATTAATCTCCCCTCCCCCAGCACATCCACATCCCTCTGCCTCCAGCCTCTCCCACCCCTCCTGGATCATTATACTCCTTCTACAATAACGGTCTTATACAATATTTATCCTTATGGGACTGAATTAGTTCACTCTGCATAATGCTCTCCAGTCCCTCCCAAGCTAGGTAATAATTTACAAAGTTATTGCTCCTGCATGGTGCATAGTATTCCATTGTGTGAACGTACCATAATTTCTCAATCCATTTGTTTGTGGTTGGACATTTGGGCTATTTCCATGTTCTTGCGATGGTGAATAATGCTGCTATGAACATTGGTGTACAAATCTCAGTTTGGAGACTGCCCACCTTTCTTCCACCGAGCAGTATGATGGATTTGAACCACCTTCCTTTGGCTTGATAGCACAACTCAACGCCAACTGAACGAGTGATAGGAAATTAAGGTCAGCTAATGGCCCTGGGAGGAAGCAATGCTGGAAGCTGATCTTCCAGGCCCAATCAGGTCTTCTGAAGACAGCAGCCCCACTAATGTGTGGACTGTAACGTCCTGAGAGACCCCAAGCCACCAGCTTCCAAAGTTCTGGCACTAAGGTACCATGTGAGATGATACTTAATGGTTGAATTTTGGAATACTTGGTCACAAAGCACTTGCTTGCAGTTGTTATGTGCCATCAAGTTGGAACCAACTCATGGCTGACTCTCCAGTGGGTTTTCAGAGGCAGTTAATCCCAGAGGAGTAGATTACCCATCCTACTCCTGGAGCAGCTGGTGGATTTGAACTGCTTGCTGCTGGTATTGCAGCTCAGCTTCTTACCACTGGGCCACCGGAGCTCCCTACGAAGCACTAGCCAGCTAACGCAAAGCAATTGGCAGCCCTCAGAACTTTTTCCTGAATGCTCCTGGAATCTGGCCGAGTTTTCACTTCCTCTGCTAGGTGGGACATAACCAGGTTCCCGAAAGGTCATAGCTCCAGGCTGTTTTGTTCTTCATCCCCAGGTACTTTCTGCAAATGAAAGAAATTCCCATGGGCTGTCAACCAGGAAGCTCCAGAGTCCTTTGCATGCATTTTCTCTCTTTTGAACACTTTCTGAAACAACGCCCTGTAGGGAGACACCTCAGAGCCCACAGAAACGCGCTGGACCTTCGTCCCCCACTGCACAGGGTGACCTATCACTTCTGGGAGGCTGTGTCTCACTGTCAGTACCAGTCATCTTTTCATTGTTGGCTTATTTGATGAACACTTAGCACTTTTCAATGTGCCAGGCACTCTCCTAAGTGCTCTGAAGGTATTAAATCATTTAAACCTCACAGGAAAGCTGTGAGGAAGATGCTGTCTGTTGTTATCTTCATCTTAAAGATAAGACACAGAGAGTGTGTGGAAGTTTGGGGACTAATACCCCAAGGTCACACAGCAAGCACATGGCAGAGTCAGGGCTCACACCCAGGCAAGCCTGTTCCCTGTCCTCTTACCGGACACTTATGTGGCTGGGGCTCATTTCTTGGTTGGGGTTCCATCCTGGGGTTGGGCGGGGTTATACAGGAGGTTCTGACTGTGGAGACTCCCCAGATTCTTACTAAGGAGAATCCCTGGGGCTCATCGTCAATGTTCACCCTCTGTGCTCAACCCAGAGGGGCTGCTTGACCCCTACAGGGGCAGGAGGTCCCCTCTGCTCATGCTCACTTCACCTCCTCACTTCAGGGCAGTTGGCATTCCTCCACACTCCCCCATCCACCTAGACCAGGGGCTTTCAAAGTGGGGGGAGGCCAATGCTACAGCCCCCCCAGGGAACAATTGGCCATGTCAAACCAGTGTGCTCCATAGAGGGTCCCACTGCTAATCCAAAGTCCACCTCTCTGGGGGTTCAAATCCACCAAGGAGAAAGATAGGCAACCTCTCTTGTATGGTTTGTTATTGTGTCAGAACAGACCCATAGCTGACCCTCAGGTGGGTTCTTTCAGAGGCAGTCCATCTCACAGGAAGAGACTGCCCATCCTTCTTCCATGGACAGCTGGTGGATTCGAACCATGTGCCTTTGGGATTGCGGCACAGCTTCTTACCACTGGGTCATGCTCAGAAACCCAAAGGAGGGTCAGCTCTGAGTTAGTTTTGCATATTTTGAGCCCAGGGGTTCAAACCCATCCACTGGAAAAAGAAGTGACAACGTGCCCTGTGAAGATTTGCTGTGTCTAAAACCCTCTGGGACAGTTCTGCTCTGTCCTGCAGGGTCACTGTGAACAAGAACTGAGTCAACAACAGCGATCTGAGACACATTGTTAAACCGTTACAACTGGAAGTCTACCGCTGGCATCTAGTGGGTAAAGACCAGAGACACTGCTAGCACAGGAGGGCCCTACAACAAAATATTGTGCGGATTAAACACAGTGCCGAGGTGCTGAGCGAGCAGACCTCGACGTGTTTCGGGCATCTTTGTGGCTGAGGCGTCCCTCCGACAGCCATCTCTCCCGGCCGTGATGGGGGTCAGGGATTTTGTGGGCCACACTCATCTTCACCCCAGCATCTGCTGAAGACCACAGCACAACGGGGAGAGTCCAGCCTGCACCCCAGCCAATCACTCATAAGCTCCCACAAACAAAGCGAGGATGTTCATGTTTTCACAAGCACACCTTGAAAAGTGAAGGAGAAAGGCTTGGCTTTCTCAAAGCCAAACCTAAAGCAAAAGATTTGAAGGCTGACTAGCAGTGCTGAAAGGGGCTGGCAGTGACAGGACAAAGGTCTACTATGTCACCTCCTTCTGAAGACAGGGTGTCTCGCAAGGCAGCACAGCCTTGGGAAAAACGCCTCCAGGAGAAACGGGCTTGGCTGCTATGCCATCCTCAACAGCAACGTTGAGTGACAGTAACATCCTTGTGTTCACTGTGGGCACCAAGGTCAATCAGAACCGGACCAATGAGGCTGTGAAGAGGCTCTATGACATTGGCTTGGCCAAGGTCAACACCCTCATCAGCCTGACGCAGACACTGGCTCCTGACTGTGATGTTCTGGATACCAACAAAATTGAGAGATCCAACTGGCTCATTCAAAATACAATTATTTTTTTTCACCATTAAAAACAGGAAAGGATTCTGGAGAACCAAGATGGCGTGGCAGCAGAAACAATGTAAGGGGCTGCAGGAACATCAAGCCGCATAGAAACGGGCCACCATGGCCCTCTACAGTCTCTGTTTATTGGTAATTGGACAATTAAACAGTTGATTACTGGTCATCAATATAGATTGAGGCTCAAAGTCAAGAGATCAAAGATTCCTCAAGAAGAATGGGTGAGTCCCATGACTCCCAGCCCCCCACTGTGGAGCCCACACCGCCGCCACAGCTCCATGAGGCTCCTGTGGCCGGACCCCAGGGATCCCCTCACCTGGGATGGACGGCAGGCACCGGCCGAGGCTGGCGCGGTGAAGCCTCCACACTGCCGCAGAATAGACTTGTTCTGGGATGAATTCTCAGAACGAAGATGGTGGCAGCAGGAGATGCTGCATGGTGAGCAGGAGGCCCAGAGGGCTGCGTTGAAACGGGCCATACAATGTAAATGTGCCCAAACAGCCAAGCAGTTGACCTCTGGTCATCAGTGTGAACTGGAGCTCAGCATCAGGACGATGGGGATTCTCGGGGGAACATGAGTGGGTCCTGCTTCCTCCCTCTGCCTGCTGCCGAGCCGGTGCTGCTGCAACCCCACGGGTCCTCTAGCCTAGACCGAGTGGCTAGTGCTGGGTCCCATGGCCAGTGTGGTGGAAGACCTGTGCAGCTGGCGAGTGGGGGGGCTGTGCAGGAGCCTGGGAGGGGGGCGCATGGTGGCAATGGCAGCAGCAGTGGCACCATGGAGCCTCAGGAGGTGAAGATCAGGGAAAACATCTCGCTGTAAGTGAAGATTTTCTTGGACAGGACAGAGAAGAAGATCATCAATACAATTAAATGATAAGGGTTGAGATAAAAATGGATTATTCTCAATCCATTCCATTGTGGTTGGACATTTGGGCTGTATTAATAAATTCAGAATTATTCCAATATATCTGTTATCAAACTATAGTTATATAAAACTGATATCAGTTTTCTCCAGCCTACAAAACTAATTACTTTGTTTTAGAATCCTTTTCCCCCCATTCTTTAGTAATGTAAGGTAGTTTAAACTGTCTATCTACCAGGAGAGAAAATGCATCTTTCCTCTTTGAAACTGTGTTTCTCATCATATGTAAATTATATCTTAAACTGCCTCCTTACCAAAAAAGGAAAAGTGCCTTACCTGGATTAGCAGTTATCTTTTCAAAACTGTTTTTCTCAGTCATATGTTAACTATTTTATAAGAAGTTGTCTGCTTACTAGTAACCATATATGAACTGTTCTTTTTATATGTAGAAATTATGCAACTTTACTAACAAAAGTGTATTATTAAGTAAAGTAGTATCTAACCTAAGTATAAAAACTAAGGATCAGGGGAGCTCTGGTGGCCTAGTGGCAAGGAGCTGCAACTACAATCCCAGAGGTGCACGGTTCGAATCCACCAGATGCTCTGCTGGGGAAGGAGGGACAATCTCCTCCTATACCAGTCAGATCTGATTTGACGGTACACTCACACAAAAATAATAAAAATTTTAAAAAAAAACCACCCAAAAAAACAACTAAGGATCACTCCCAGATGGAGAGGCAGTTTTTAGGGGAATTTCACTGTCCTCCCAGATCTGCAATAAAGTGCTGTGGATATTGCAGGACATCTGTCTTATCAGCAATTGACTATGGAGAGAACCCTTGTGTTCAGTAACATTAATATTAGTATTTCTGTTTCATGGAGTGGGAAACTGAGGCTTAACAAAGGTAAGTTGCTTGCTCACTAAAAAGTGACAGAAGCAGAGGGCAGTCTGACTAATAGACAATACGAACAGGCTCAATTCCCCCACCTGGTGCCCCTGGTGAGCCCACCTGAGGCCATGTGTCCTCTCTGATGACAGAGGGACAGTCAAGATTCTCAGAGCTGGGACAACAGCAGTCTGATTGTCCTCATTCTTACAGGCAGATGGGGGGAACAGCAGAGAGAAGGAAGAGGTGGCTTCCGTTTTTGTAGCGGAAACAGGGCAGGGAGGATGAGACAGGGGTAGGGTGGAGGATGGGGCTGGAGAAGTGGCCTGCGCGCAGGGCAAAGAATGAGGGGTTTGTTTCTGAGCCGTAAATGCTCTCCTTTGATCTCTGTGTATATCAGAGATAGTGAGTCACTCTCAGCCCTCAGAAATTAATGCTTGTCCTAATTTTAACCTTAAGTGACCTTTCAGAATTTGTAATTCTCACCACTCCCTGTAAAATAGCTGCATCAGAGTTTACCCAGGTTTGGGGAAGCAGGCCGACTGGAGTGGGGTGAGGGCGCAGGGTGGCCACTTCCAGCCCCAGCTTCCGTTTGCTGAGATGAATCAGGCCTGGCTCCTGAAGGCTGTGGAGGGAGCTGGTGGAGCTGACCCCAGCCTCAGGGCCACGCCCATCTGGACTTCATCTTCAAGGCCATGGGCACTGGCAGAGGCTCCAGCTTCAAGGCCACTGGGTACAAAGTTGGCTTCCGCCCCTTCCCATGCAGAGAAAGGCTTTGAAGTGGCCTTTGTGTGCGTGTTGTGTTTTCACAGCCCCGATACGACCCCCTCCTGGGAGATCCGCCTCATTTCCCCAACTGCAAAGATCTTACACAAACATGGCAAACACCCCCTTCCTCCAGCCAATACTTCACCTTTCCTTAGGCTGAACCCCAGGGACGGAAGAGCCTAGAACCCCGATGACACCCCCTCCAACCAGCTTTGGAACTTCCAAGTCATGTGTCTGTGTGGAGAGAGAACAGAGACCCAGAGGGTCGCCCCTGCAGAGCACCTGAGCTCCCAGGTCACTCGCTGGAGTTGACAGCGGGCTCCCCCTCCAGCCAGAGAACGAGCATCACGTGGACAGGTCCTCCTGGCCATGCCCAGCAGCAAAGCACTATGCTGGTCTAGCCAAGAGGTGCATCTTTGTTCCTCAGAACTTCAAGCAAGGTCCTCTGCTGTCATAGGAGGGAGGAGGGAGAGGAGAGGAGAGGAG
>NW_006399761.1:24026087-24032089 GCF_000299155.1 Elephantulus edwardii | reverse complement strand
AGAGGAGAGGAGAGGAGAGAGAGATATGCTGTGAGTGAGGCATAGGGGAGTAGGGAGCCCCCAAACAAACCTGAGAGAATTCACTTGCCCTGCTTTTCAGCGTAAACAGCCTGAGCAATGGTGCCATCAAGTGTTCACCGGTAGGAATTACAGCCAATCATCAATCTTTCCTTATTTTGGGAGTAAAACGAGTCTTTGAAGGTTCAAGAGGTGCAGTCTGTAGGAGTTGGGCTGGTAATCCCAGGGCGATGCTTCTTTGGAGGTTCAAATCCACCAGCCGCTCCATGGGAGGAAGATGGACAAACTCCTTCCGCGCAATTTACAGCCTCCCGTCACCCCACTAGAAGGTCAGAGTCAATTCTCACTGGCCTGAGCCAGCCCTCACGTTTGATGGCGACCACAGGGCCCAGCTATAGATCTTACTTCGTTTCACCCATCCCACCCAGGGACCTTCACACCACTCCAAACCCTGCTCCTCCTCCTGGCTACCTCTCGGCTGTCCACATGTTGTTATGTGCGTTGGCTAGTTCTGCCTTTAGCATCCAGAGTTATCCTTTTAGAAACTGACCCCCAACAGGAGAGGCTCTTAGCCACACTAGATCCCAATCCACGGCTCCCAGGCCTCTAAGCACAGAAGTTCAAGGTAAGAGCTCAGTGTCTGGGCCAATGACGTCTCCAGCGGGGCAGCGGGGGTGTGGATTGGGCTCCCTGACATTGTCAGAAGGGGCGACTTCAAATCAACCATGCCAGGGTCTCCCAGGGCCTGTGACAATGGGTAGGCTGGTGTCATCGATTGATCCCAGGGTCTCCCAGGAAGTTCTTTGACTTGGTCAATGGGAGAGGGAAGGAGGCTGTCCGGGATGGGATCACTCTGCCGTCTGGGGAGCTGCCTCCAGGGGCCAGCAACACCATGAATCACCACACGGGGTGAACACAGTGCCAGTGGCACAGTTGTCTGGGCCAGCATTGTCTGTGGCCCACGGTGACCCCACCATTCTACACCTCACAGCCTACAGTTCCAGCCCACCATGCCCACCAACATTTCCAAGTTCAAAGGCAAAGGAGCAATCCTGTGGGAGAGGAGGCCCACGCCTTATCAGCCTCCCTCAGGCAGCCTCATTTTCCTCGGCTGACAGTACAGCAAGGCTTGCAGGTGTGGGCAATGCTGTTTTCTGGGTTACCAAAGAAAAGTTTCCAGTTGCACGTTTACAAAACATGACCTAGAACATTGTGGGGTGGAGGGTGGGCAGGGGGAGGGCACACCAAGCTTTCTAAAGCAGTTCTTTCTGGAGTTTTGCACTGCTGAGCAAGGTGCACTTTCTCTGCTGCAGATAGATCACTAACAGGCACATCTGGGGTTTGCGTTTTCAGTTCATGAGTCAAGTATTTGCTGAGCAGTCCGGGTGGGGTGGGGGAAGAGGGGAGTGACTGTTGACATCAGGTTACTAGACTTCTGAGGTCACACATGTTTGCAGCAAGAACTCTGAGGCTTGCTACACACACATACACACACATCTATCTGCACAATGACCATTTTCTTTTTTTTTTTTTTAATTATTTTTGTGTGCGTGTACCGTCAAATCAGATCTGACTAGTACAGGAGGAGATTGCCCCTCCTTCCCCGGCAGAGCATCTGGTGGATTCGAACCGTGCACCTCTGGGATTGTAGTTGCAGCTTCTTGCCACTAGGCCACCAGAGCTCTCATACCTCAACTAAGGCCGCCCTGTGACTGGGCTTTTCCCACACAGCACTTTGTCACCCTGGCTTTTCTCCCAGTTGTATTTGACTGTGACTGATGGTGACCCGATGTGCATAGTGTTAGGCCTGTTCTCCACCGAGTCTTCAGGATATGACCTCTTGAGATCTCCAGGCCTTTTTTCCAAGGCACCTGTCTGAACTGGCACCTCCAATGTTTCATTTAGGAGCTGAGTGTGAGCACCCCAGGCGCCTTGAGAGCCAGGTGTAAATGAAACACACACCCACACCCACACCCTGCTATTTTAATGTTAATAAACATCTTCACAACCAAATTCAGTCTTTTGTGGTTTCAGCCGCTCCTTTCCTGGAGCCTCTTCCCAACAGCCCATGGTGTCAGAGGATTTCTTCTGGGAAAGTGCAACTCCCTCTCTATAATTCTTTGTGGTAAGAGATCGACAGCAGCTCCGGGTTTTGTGCCTGGTTGTTCAGAGCTGAGTGACTTTTGCTCAGGTAACAAGGCCTGAGATTCCCCGGGCAGGTGCCATCTGGGTCCACAGCCCCTGGGAGATGCCTGCCTGGGCCTGGGGGACACCTTGCAAGGTTCCTTTCCAGCCGCATCTGTCCCTGGGCCGCTGGGAGAAGGGAAGGCAGGTTACTCCTCCCCAGAGAATCCATCTAGAGGTACCTGAACCAGATTCACGCAACTGAACTAAAAGAAATAGATGACTATGATGACGAGGGTGAACAATGACTCACTTGTCCCCTCCCTGGCCGACCTCTGCCACCTCTGATTCCAGTGAGTGTCACAAGGGCATGTCCTCTGTGCGGCTCTCCTTGTTAGGAAGATGGTGATGGTGGGCAGTGTCAGGGACTGGCAGTGTTGACAGGGGCTCAGAGCAAGGACACACACTTGCTTGTAACCATTCAGGAGGCCAGTTTAGAAATATGGACCAAACCTCCCAGCTTGACCAGGACAATCCCTGGTGTTGCTTTTAGGTGCCATCTAGTTACCTCTGACTCATCCTAAATCCCTGTTACTACAGACAAAGTAACTCCTTGTTACTACAGCCCAGGCCGGTGCTCACAGCCTCTCCTGGGAGCCTCTCTCACAGCCGCCACTCTGTCAGACCATCTCATTGAGGGTCCTCCTCCTTTTCACTGACCCTCCTATATCTGCCGTCAGGGACCTCTCCAGAGTATTGGAAGCAACGATGTCAGTCTAGAGACTAAGGTGCAGGGTATAGTCTTCACAATTACTTGAATTACCTAAGATGCTGCCAACCTCAAGTATTTCTCTTGTTGAAACAATGATGCCCTGGTGGCTTAGCACATAATGTGTCCAGCTGCTTACAGTGAGGTTGGTGGTTGGAATCCAGCAGGTTCTCTGCAGGAGAAAGACAGGCAGTCTCCTCTGTAAAAAGTCAAAGCCTCAGAAACTCAGCTGAAGGGCAGTGGGAGCTGGAATCGACACAATGATGGTGAGGAATTCGAGGATGGAAGCTCTGTCCCCTGAGTTCCCAACATTGAGCTTGAGTTGACATAAACGCCCACTGAGGTTTGAGATCTTGCCGGAGAACAGCCGTCTCTGGAGTGAGAAGGTGCTCCAGAAGTATCTCTCCCAATCTGCTCGTCTGTACAACGCTGCACTTAGTGGGGACTAGAGGAGAGTGGGAGCGGCACAGCCACCAGCCTGCCACCAGCAGCCCAGGGACTGGCTGCCTCCAGTAGTCGCCGAAGCATCACCTTCAGGAGCCCCGGATCCATGTCATCCACAGGCCCCCCAAGAGCCAGCTGTGGGGCAGGCCAGCTTGGCGACAGCCACACAAAGGCATTTAGCGTGTTTCTCCAGGGAGAGCCTGTGAGCGCTGGGGATATTTGGCAGCATCTGTTCGTCATGACTCTTGTCCACACTTCACCACGTGAGACAAAGATGCTGGCCAGCGGCCACACTGGAGTTATCAGCCATTGAGCAGGGATCCCTGGAGAAGGAGCTAATTTCCCCTCTTTTTACAGTCTGTTATTATAGTGTGTGCTGTGAAGTCAGAGCCGACCCACAGCTGACCCTCCGGCAGGTTTTCGGAGGCGGGAACTTAAATGGGAAGAAAGTGCCCATCCTTCTTCTGCGGAGCAGCTGGTGAATTTGAACCATATACCTGTGCTTTGGCATTGCAATTCCTTACCACGAGGGCCACCAGCAGCTCTGATGGCCCTAGTGGTAAGAACCTATCCTGCAGCTTCAGAGGCATGCAGTTCAAATCCACCTGCAATTAACTGCCTCGGAAAACCCGCTGAGAGTCAGCTGTGGGTCGGTTCTTACTCGATGGCACACAACAACAATAACAACAACAACAAGCTACCAGAATTCTCTTTAGCCACTAAGCCACCAGAGCACCTTTTTATAGTTTAATGAGTTAAAAAGTAGGCATTTTATTTTATTTTATCAGTTTGTGTGTACCGTCAAATCGTATCTGACAGGTACAGGAGGAGATTGCCCCTCCTTCTCTAGCACAGCATCTGGTGGATTCGAACCTCATACGTCTGGGATTGCAGTGCAGTTTCTTGCTACTAGGCAACCAGGGCTCCCTAAAAAGTAGGCATTTTGAGCCCAGGTAGCAAAGAGGTCCTGGGTGGAACAGGGGAGCCCAGCATGTTAGTCTGTGATTAGCATAATTGGGGCGTCCATCAGTCAATGGACCAGAACTCTACATGGTCCTGGGCCTCCCCCCACCCTCCATTGAGCTCCATTGAGCAAAGGAGACAGTGTCCCCGGCCACACAGAATTTTGCCCAAAAGAGACAGGGTCCGAGGCCACATGCAGTGTTTGCTAGGTTTCTGGAGACACAGCAGTTGGAAAATGAGCTTGGCTTTGGCGGTCAAGAGAGTCTTTCCAGATGAGACACACACATTGGGTCTTGAAAGGAAGGCCAGGGCTTTTCAGGGGTGGGAAATGGCAAACGCAGAGGTGTCGCTGTAGGAGCTGGCCTTCAGAACCTCAATTACCATCAGAAGAAGGAGCCCGTGAAGTGCTAGGCCCAGGATGTGGCCTGGACTGGGCACGGTGCACTTTCTCAGAGAACAGTGGGGAGCTTGGAACTGGAGCAGGATCCTGGGAGGCCTTGAGAGATGGATCTGGATAAGAAGGGGGGTGTCCTGTCATGTCTGGAGGAGGGAGGCAGTGGTAGCCCAGGTGGAGCTGAGGGTATATGCAGGGTCTCCCCCCTTGGAAACATCATTGAGAGTTTCATGGGCTGAAGCCAAGGCACTGGCTATGAACCTGTGGAGGGATGACCTGGATGCTGTGACAGAGACACAAGACTAAGACCCTGGGATTAATGGAGCATCGATTATATCACCTGTAAGGGTCACAAGGCCCTAATAACCAAAGTGTACAGAACAATGACGTCTCAAGAACCAGAGAAACGTAAATCTAATCACGTGGAGGAGCCCTGGGGCTTCAGTCCCAGGCTATAAACTGAGTTGAAAATTTAAGCAATGTTATGACACAGACTAAGGAATACGGGTCACCTCCTTTAACTTCTAATGGCCCCTGAGATGGAAGATAAATAAGGGGTGGAGGGTCCTTGTAGAACCATGTAGGAGATTCCCCAGAGTCCAGAGCAGACAAAGCCATTTGTCCTCAACTGTTCTCAAATAAGAACAAGCTGGGACTTTCCCCTGGATGCGAAGGTCGAAGGTCCGCAGGGCCCAGGAATGTGTCTTTAATGAATGCCCCAGGTGATGTTTATTTTAATTTTTCTTGGAGATGTTAGCCAACACCACCCTGTGAAAATCATCTTCAGAACTGAGAAGGTTGAAAATAACAGGCATTCAGTCCCTGGCTTGTCTGTAATGTTATGTAAATTTACCCGCCTTTTAAAGGATTGCATCAGCTCCTGCTCAAAACAAGCTCTCCACCATGACTAGCTTCACCTACTGCACTTGCAGCGTGTAAATCAACAAAAAGTCTTGTTTCCCTAAAATGACCGTGGTTGAGTCGGCCATGACTCCACGCACCCCTCCTCGGAGCTGCTGAGGCTGAAAACCTTACCGCTGAGAGGCTGCGTCGCTGTCTTCTCTTGAGCGGCTGGTGGGTTTGCACGCCGATTTTTTTTTTTTTTGGTTCAAAGCCCAGTCTTCTGGTTAGCGAAGTAAGAACTGCATTCACCTGTTCAACAAACTCAAGTTAAAGACACAATTACGAATGGACTTCATTTGCAAGCCAGGGACTGTAAATAAAAACTACCAAACCACTGCCACTGAGTTGATTTTGAGTCTTAAGTGATTCTCGATTGGGTTTCTGAGG
>NW_006399761.1:23982651-24025987 GCF_000299155.1 Elephantulus edwardii | reverse complement strand
GACTGCAGCCTTCGCTTCTTAGCTGTGCAACCTATGCCACCAGTGGCCTTTAGGGGCTGTGTAGAAACTATTTAAAATGCTTCTAATGTATTAATTCTGTTGTCCTAAGAACAATTACAGGGAGCTCTAATGACCAACCTGATAAGAAGTTGCACTAGTATCCCAAAGTCATGGGTTTGAATCATACCAGCCCGAAGGGTGGGCCTCTGAAGACCCATCAAATGGTCAGCTATGGGTCGGTTCCAATGTGACAGTACACAACAGCTGACCTCCACATACACACAGAATCCGGAAACGGAAGTTAGCTTCCACTCTATCAGTTTACCTTGTTTTATCAGCATGCCTCAGTAAGAGATTTTAAAAAAAAAATAAATTGCATACATTAAATTTTTGGATTTAGAAGTGGGAGTGGCATCCACTTCTAAGCAACATGCCTCTGGAAACTCAATGAACTTTGATAAATGTTAATAGTGACAGAAAAACTTCAAGCCTTTTGTTCACAGGGTTGCTCTGAGTTGTTCTCGACTCAATGGCAAACAACAACAAATTTATGGATATTGTTTTAAATCCTTTGATTGTGGTGTTGCGTGCTGCCGAGTCGGAACAGACCCATAGCTGCCCTCTGATGGGTTTTCAGAAGCAGAAAACCACAGAAGGAGATTGCCCATCCTTCTTCATGAAGCAGAGGGTGGATTTGAATCCCAGGCCTTTGGGATTGTAATGCAGCTCCTTACCACTAGGCTATTAGCACTCTCTTTCTCAGTATCAGGGGCCTGAGGTTGCAAAGCTGGCTCCTTTTGGGATCCGCTGACCCAGGGGAGAATGAAAAACAATGCAACTGGGCTTCATTATCCAATGAATGGGAGGTTGGTGGCCTCAGGGGTGGGCTAGGTGGTGGAGTGGGACCTGAAGCTCACCTCAGACACCCACCAGCTCTCACCAGAGGCCGGGTTATACTTAAGTTTGTAAATGAGATCAAGGACTAAATGCATCCTTAAAGATATTTGCTTTAAGAGTGAATGGGGGGGGATGGGTGGGCCCGAACTAAAATGCAACAACAAATGAATGGAAACCCAAAGTCCCTGTAAATGGTCATTAAAATGAATTAAAAAAGATATTTGCTCTAATTAATTATAAAATTATAAATAGGGGAGAGAATGTTTTAAAAATATTTAAAATTATTAAAATGTTAAATAAGTTTAAAGAACTATTTGTAAATTCTTTACAATATTATCTATTTGAAAGTGTGAAGACTAAAATATTTCTTTAAAAAATGTGAGGACTGATGGAAGATTGTCCCTGCTCTTAGGGTTGGGCAGCACGAATCCTAGAAACGGGGGAGGAAGAAGCAAGCCCTTCCTTGGCACAGGTCTCGGTGAGGGCTGGAGGTGTCTGGGTGGGCACCAGGTCCAACTCCACAGGCCCACACCTGACGCCAACACCTTCCCTTCATTGGATAATGATGTCCAGGTGCACTGTTGTTAATTCTCCTCTGGGTCAGAGCTGCCCAAAAGGAGCCAATTTTGCCGCCTCAGACCCTTGTTGCTGGGGGCGGGAAGGCAGCCCCCGTCAGAATGAGGTCCCTGCTCCCCATGAAGACCCTGTTCTTTGGGGTCGCTGTCTCTTGCTTGCTGGGTGGACTTGCTGGTCGGGGCCCATGGACACAATCAGCTCTCAGGAGCAGCCCCAAGTCCAGTCGGGAGGAGATGGTGAGTCTGCAGGGGCTGCCTGGGCTCTGGGAACTGAGGGGTTCAGCCCATGTCCCTTTGCCCTAGGGGTGTTAGAAGTGGGGGTGCATGCTGTGCCCTGAGGGGGGAGGCTGGCTGCCTTGAGGCCTCTAAATTCCACATCAGCTCTCCTCAAGGCCCCTTTTTTAAACCCTCAGACACAGGAGAGAGGAGAGGAGAGGTTCTCCAGTCCCTCTCTGTTTGGGGTGGGGGTGAAAATGAGAAAAGGTCTTTGTGGAAAGCAAGTGTTTCCTATTTCTACCAGGAAGCTCTTCGTCTGCTGGACTCGGGGTCCCGGGATGGTGGTGAGTGACGTTTGTGAAGTCCAGGCCAAGCCGGACTCTGCACACTCAGTTTCATTGTACGAAACACTCTGTTCACAAGGTTTGCATTTAATCCACAAGAAAGCTGAACTCTGGGGAAAGTATTAATGCCCCAACTTTAAAAACACGGAAAGGAGGAACTCTCCACAATCATGCAAATGATTTCAAAATGATGGTGGTGGTGGTGGTGGCTACTTCCAAAACTCAAATACACAGTGGGCTGTTCCCACCCCAACAGGGGAGAAGAGTGGGCTTGGGTATTTGCTCCTTTCCAAGAATCTTGGAGATAAAGCCAGGTCTTCTGAGAGGTCTCTAAGTCAGAGGCTCAGACTTTCAACTCCTTTGCTTTACTGAACTCTCTGAATTCTAAGCCAACCAATTCCTTCTAGAGACCCTGTAGCTAAGGCAGCCTGACAATTAACCTCAACTGAGGTCTTCAATCAGCTCTGGGTGGGGGTGGGGCTGTAACTTGTGTATGTACCTGCCCCGCTGGATGCTCACCAATGTCTACGGGCTGTGCCCTCTGAATCCAGGTGGGCTCTGGAACAGTTCTGTTTGTCTTGCATACATTTTATTCTTTGTCTCCTTCTATTAGGTTGAACTCTCCTCTGTAGCTCCCAACGCTGATCCTGTGGTCGTAGGGTGTGAGGCCTGATTGCCCTGCCCACGTGGCAATGTCACATACTTGACACAGCCCTGGTCACTTACTCAGCCACGCTTCCAGGACGCTGGTGCCGTAGTCAGGAAGGGGTTGTGCTGAGAATCCAAAGGTTGTTCCTCTCCGACGCTTTTAATCCACTAGCCGCTCTGTCTCACATGCTTTGGGCACGTGGCCAGGAGGGACCAGTCCTTGGAGAAGGACGTCATGCTTGGGTAGGTGGGAGACAGCGCATGAGAGGAAGACCTGTGTGTCAGATGGATTGACTCAGTAATTGGGATAATGAGGGGAGGTGTGTCAGAAGCCGTGAGACTGGCTCAGAATAGAGCAGCGTTTAAAGCTGCAGGGTCACTCTGAGTCCTGGTTGGCTTGACCATGTGTAACAACAATGCATAACAATGAAAGGGTTTTTCTTTCTTTTCAAGGAAAAGAGTGAATTGGGGCCAGGGGGTGGGTAGGGAGAAAAGTACAACAAATGACTGGAAACCCTAGGTCTCTATAAACTTTCATTAAAATTAATTTAAAAAAAAATAAAAGCTAGTGGCTCCACAGGAGAAACAAAGGTGACTTCTTGCCATGAGATTTACAGCCTGTGAAGACTCACTGGAGGGTCAGCAGTGACCGGGGGTTCAGAATTGATGTGGAGGAGGTGAGAGATTCTTAGCCGTAGGGGAGCCTACCAAGAAAACAAACAGATCTGTCTTGGAGAGGGTGAAACCAAGTTTCTCCTTGGAGGCTAGGATTTTGAAGCCCCATGCCACATACTTTGGGCACATGGCCAGGAGAGACCGGTCCTTGGAGAAGGACATCATGTTCAGAAGAGTGGAGGACAGTGTAGGAGAGGAAGACCCTGGATGAGATGGATTGATACAGTGACTGGGACAATGGAGTTAGGTGTGTCCAAATTAGTGAGACGGGCTCAGGACAGGGCAGGCTTCAGAGCTGCTGTATGTAGGGTCACAGGCAACTCAATGGCACATAACAACAACAAGGGAGCCTTGGTGGCTCAGTGGTTATTTACTCAGTTGTTAAAGAAAGATGTAAACCTACGACAGTGTAAACCTACCCACCTGCTGTTTCATGGGAGAGAGACCTGGCACTCTGCTTCCATAAAGCTTACAGCCTGGGAAACTCCGGTGACAGTCCAGTCCTGTCCCACAGGCTCACTGTGACCCTGAATTGACGCCACAGGAGGGGGCTTGAGTGGGCTTCTTAGTCCTGGGAATGTCGTAATGAGCAAGAACAAGGTAGAGAGTCTCTAGGTGATGATTTGTTGGTGGACACAAATGATTCATGTGATTTACAGCCTCTGAAACCCCACTAGAGGGTCAGGTATGAGTCAGTTCCAACTCCTATAACAACAACATGACAACAACAACACATAACAATAAGAAGCACATAACAACAACATTTTGGGGTTTGACCAAAACCATAATATTCTCAAAACAACTATCTTTTTAAACTTGTATTTATTTTAATGGAAGTTTAGAGACTTGGGATTTCCATTCATTCCTTGTTGCACACTTTCCTCCCTGCCCACCCCTCCTCCAGTTCACTTTTCTCTTTGAAAAATTAAAAAAATTACATATGCATCAGAGAGTTGGACAATGACTAAGGCGGATAGAAGGAGAATTGATGCCTTTGAGCTGTGGTGCTGGAGAAGAGTGTTGAGAATACCATGGACTGCTAGGAAAACAAACAGATTTTTCCTGGAAAGGGTTAAACCGGGTGGCTCCTTGGAGGCAAGGATTCTGAGGCTCCGTCTAACATACTTTGGACATGTCGTAAGGAGAGACCGGTCCTTGGAGAAGGACATCATGCTTGTGAGGGTGGAGGGACAGTGCAGGAGAGGAAGACGCTCTATGAGGTGGATTGATTCAGTGACTGGGGGAATCGGGATGGGAGTGTCAGAGACAGTGCAATTGGCACAGGACAGAGTGGAGTTTAGGGCTGTTGTACATAGGGTCTCTATGAGTCGCAAGCGACTCGATGGCACATAACAACAAACAACATACACACATGCACACACATACACACATACATATACATATATAGATAGACATAGACATAGATACATAAAATATATATCTTCTTTCATTGTTATATAATCCTACAATTTCCCCCCCCCCACCCCCACCCCCAGTCCACTCCACTAAAGCAGCTTCCTTTCTGGACTCTTGTCATGACAATAATCCGTAAACATATATTCCTCCTAAGCGGTTCTCTCCCTCATCTGTTTCAAAACAACTATCTTTATGTTCCTCCCGCCTCTGCTCCAGTACAACAGCTGTGAAAACAGAGCTACGCACGGCAGAGATTAAAGATTACCTAACACTCTTTGAGGTAGAAATGGCAGCCTTGCATTAAAGATAAGGAAACTGACGTTTGGAAAGTAAAGCCACTTGGCTGACAATAATTCAGCTCATTGCTGTTGAGTCAGAACTCACTCATAGGTTTTCAGAGGCTGTAAATCACATGGGAGGAGACTGCCCATCTTCCTCCCTCAGAGCACTTATCACTTAAGAGGGATTCCTGCCTGTGGATGTTGTGCAAAGGAGCTGTAGTGGCAAGTGACTGAGCTAGGGTGGCATTTATGACTTCTCAAGTCATTTTCCTGCTGAGCAACACTCATCTTCTTCTGCATCTTCACAATAAATGACAGAGCTATCTTTTCAATTCATTTTTGAAGCAGGGCTTTGACGGGGTTCAATGCTTTGGCTGATGCAGCGAAATTGGAACAGATCTAAATTTATAAAATGGTATGTCAGAATGGCACCTGTAACGGGGGTGGGGGTGGTGGTGTATAAATTGAAGGTTTGGAATAGGAGACTGTGAAGTGGTGTAGTGAGTCCTTTCAGAAACTGAATTATTATCAGGACTGTAGACATTGAGTGCATCACGGTTGGCCGCCATCTTTGAGCCGGACACTGAGGTTTCCTACTCTGCTGGTCAAGAGACTTCGTTGCTATGCAACACAGACACTGTCCTTGTTTTCTGAGATTAAGTTTCTAGTAGAACACAGACCTGTAATTTTCCCCATTCTGGTTCTCTTTCTGATATAAATTCAAATTTGTTTTGGTTTCTCTTTATTGCCCATGGCTGAAGTAAGAACTGGTTTGAAGCCCCACTCTGAAGATGATTTTCCTGGGTCTAGACCCTACCCTCACTTGTGCCGTATTTCTCCACTTTAATGTAACCAGTCTTAATAGCAAGAAGCTGCACTGCAATCCTGAAGGCACATGGTTCAAGACCCTCAGCTGCTCCATGGGAGAAGGATGGGCAGTCTCCTCCCTTGTGATTAACTGTCTCTGAAAACCTGCTGGAGGGTCAGCTGTGGGTTGGTTCCAGCTCTACGGCACACAACAACATATCAACAGAAGGGAGCACCATTTTTCAAGTGTTGCATGTTACTCCTCTTTTATTTTTCTCAATACCTCTTCTCACTTTTCCCTCACCAACTTTAATGTACTTGTTTCCTGGGTCAGGCATGGGAAAGGTGTACAAAAGGCAAAGACATTGAGTCTTGATATCAGAGCACTTGTGTGAACAGATTTCCTTCTCTTCGTCTTCTGTTTCTTTTGTGCATCTGCCTGTTCTTTTTCTCCTGCAGGACTCAGAGCCTCTAGGACCGAGATCTATGTCCCCATGAGACGCTGCCATGTCATCCTGAAAGACAAAGTGGGAGAGTTCTCCATCCCGGTGATGCGAAGTCCGTTTCCTCGGAACATCAGGTGCAACTGGACCATCTGGACTGGCCACCAAAGCCACGTTATTGTGTATGTGCATGGGTTTGTGGGAAACGGTGACTGTGAAGCCAACTCTGACCAGCTCATGTTCCAGGGAATCTCCTCGGTAGCAGAAAGCAGCACAGTTCGTGCCTGCTCGAACAGGAGAGTTCATGTTTATGCCACGCGAGCTGTGGCTGTCCATGTGGTCTTGCTGTCTAAGAACTATGCTCCAGGCAGGAGATACAGGCATTTCAAGGGGAAGTACTATATCTTTCGAGAACCCAGGACAAATCCAGGGGCAAGAGTTAGTCAAGTTATAAAGTTGCCAGTCTTATCTGAAAGAACTTCCAAGCCCACCATTAGCAGTATGGACCTAAGGTCTCAATTATGGATGACATCAGCTAGCGATAGTGTGGAGAAGTGGTCCAGCCCAGGTGTGGAGAGACCTCTTCCTGTAACCCCCAGCCTCCAGTTCCAGGGTCTACCAATGGGAGATGGGGAGAAGAGACTTTGGATCTCAGCATCTTTTGTGTCCCACCTGGTCCCACCCAGTTCACTTGATGTAGTGACCAAGACTCCAGCAGATGACATCCTGGCTTCAACATTGCTACAAACAAGTGCAAAAGATCTTTGGAAAGCATCGTTCCCATCCCCAGCAGAGACAGCTGATAATAGATGGACAGAGACCCTAGAAAAAAGTGCATTTGCCTGGCTCTCAGCCAGTGGAGAGGGGCTCTCCAGCACTGTGACTTCTATTTCTAGCTCCATGGTGGCCCTTGAATGGGCACCTTGGCCCTCACTGGCAGAATGGCAAAGGCCAGAAAGCGCTTCAGAAGACGGATTAGCAAGGCCAACCCTCATGGACGCAGACTTGGGATCTTGGGAAAGAGCTACCTCCTGGACATTGGAGTCTGTTTCTCTCAGGCCTTCGCAGGTGATAGAGAACATTTCTGGAGCGGACAAGCAACAGACAGGAGTCTTTGCGGATGATACTCCAACCCTCCTGTGGAAGGAGCCTGACGCAGGCTTAACGGCTGAGTTCTCACTGTCCCCGGAGGGCTGCCTGTCACAGAGTGTCCCTGTCACAGAGCTTATCTGTATCTCAAGTTCTTTTCTTCCTGTTCCCCAAACTGAGAGCTCTCCAGCTAAGCCATTCTGGGAAACTGTTGCTGTTTCTGAAGACACTCTATCTTCAACCATCAAGGGACTTGCTTGGACAGATGCCACCAATTATGCGGGAGACACCCTGGCAGCATATCCAAGTGGTGGAGTCGCCATACCTCCAACTCTCTCCTCTCACCTCCAAGTGGCTGTCTCTGAGTCAGAGTCCCTTTTTCTCCATTGGCTAGCCTTGTCTTCTTCCCTTCTAGAATCAGAGACGGCCATCCTGACCCACAGTACATCCTCACACAGTGTCTCCTCATGGTTCCATACTCAAAGCTCATCCTTAAACCTCTCCCCCCAGCTCCATGCAAGTCCAGCAGGAAGAGACTCACCACACACTGCCTGGGGTCCAGAGGGACTGGCCACTGAACCCCTGGAGAGCTTGACCAGAGTGAAGCCAACAACTGCCCTTCGCCAAACTCCTCTGGCCCCAGCTGCCCATGAATCCATTCCCCAATCTGCATCTGTCTTCTTACCCTCAGCTTGCCACAGCAGACCAAGGACATCAGAGGGGACCATGGGGAGGTCTGCCCAAACTTCCAAGCTGGATTCAGGTTTACAGCTGTCCTCGGGAATCCTGTCTGAGACGAGAGGGGAAGTGGAATCCCTCCTCAGCTCCCCAAGTCCAGCCACACTCCTAAGATTGTTTTCTAGTCAAGGAAAGAGTGCAGAGCATCCCTGGAGCTGTGGACCAGACTTCCCGCTGTGTCCACTGGTCACTCTGACTCCTTCTCTGAGCCTGACTGGACTAGAGTTTGCATCTGAAAGGTTAGTGGGTGCTTCCCAGCCTGAGCCTAAGGAAGCTGTGCCCAGCAGGACAATGGCTCCTGTTCAGCCCTTGGGGTTGAGTGAGAAATTGCTTCTGGTTACTTCCGACAGCAGAGAACACATAGGAACTACAAGCCTGCTAGAAGGAAGACGGGACAGTGTTCTGCATCCCGTTCCTTCTGAAGCGGTTCCTGGGTTCTGGCTTTCAGACGACTGGAGTTCCTCCCCTGAAAGCGCATCTCCTTCAGAGACACAGGCCTATGCTACTGTGGCTGCTTCACTGGCCCCAGAGCTTCATCGGCCCCGGACAGCGGTTTCCTCTGAGGAGACCACTGGAGAGCATGCTGACATGATTATCCAGCCATCCAGAAAGATCACGTCAAAGGAAGCCAAGCCCTGGCTGGCCACCCGCTCCCTGGGCCAGGTGTGGACAAGCTCCATCCACCATCTACCAGCTGCCTTCTCGAGCCTCCCCAGGACCTCAGGGGAACAGACCCAGACTGTTGGGGCCCCATGCCCTCCATCAGCCTGGGAAGACAGCCGGCTCTCAATGGAGACTGAACTGCCCCAGAACCACACTGGTAAGTACTGGGGTTTTCCCCTTAGAACAACAAAAACTTAACATTTTATTCACATTCTTTGTTGCGGTCTTTTTTTTTTTTTTTGGCTTTGGTTTTGTTTGTTTGTTTGGGTTTTTTTTTTTTTTTAAACTTATAGCAGCTTTATTAAGGGAGCTCTCAGTTGAGGCTCCTTGGTCTCAAGATGGAGAACAAGGAAGTCGCCTTTATTCACATTCTTTGTATATCAAAACAACCTTCTTGCATCCTCTTTTTTTTTTTTATTTCCACTAAAGTTCCTCCCCTTCAGAAGTTTTTCAGTTTTTTAAGAATCACTTGTTCACGTTTATTGATATTTCTATTTGTTACTGTTGTTCAGTGCCATTGAGTCGTAGGCAACTCAGAGCAACCCTATGAATGAAAGTCTTTGACACTTGTGTGCGTGACTTTCATCCTCTCTCCAGGTTCATAGGGTTTCCTGAGGCAAGCTGTTTATGGAAGTGGATGCCACTCCTGCTTCAGAATTTCTGTTTAGTTATTTATAAATTATTTAAGAACAATTTATAAAGACTTATCCAACATCTTCGGTTCCTTCTCTTGTAGTTGGATTGGGCTCATGAGTCTAGGCTGACAATTCATTTTTTTCTCTCAGCACCTCAAAGAAATTATTCCACTGTCTCCTGGCTTTCATATTATCACTGTCCAATTAACATCTCTGTAAGGTGGCCAGTCATTTCCCTCTGGCTTATTTTATGATCTTCTCTCTGTCATTCATTTAAAATGTCTTTGTATCGGTACAGATTCCTTTTTTTCATTCCGGGCTGAACCTAATTGATTCAGTTATTGTTACATGATAAACTGCCCCAAAATGATTTTGCCAAAGTTCATAACCACTTTATTATCTCTCATTTTTGTGCATTGAAAACTTGAGTCAATCTGGGAGTCTTTCTAAACCTCATAGAATTAATCGGTATTATTGGACAGAATTTGGCTGACATTCAGCTTGGTCAGATGAATCCAAGATGGTTTCCCTTCAGTGAAACCTGAGGACAGGGCCCAGCGAGAAGGCTGGGGCTTAAATATGTCCTCCTGTAGGTAGTCTGGAAACCGAGAGTTTAGCCTGACTTCTTACAAGGCTATTGGCGTCCCCTAGAACAAAGTTTTGAAAGACTAATGTGGAAATGTGTAAGACTGCTACCGATGTTGTCTAAGAATGACATGAGTGAATTCAGCTGTGAAAACAAGCAAACTGCGTGAGATAAAGTGCCTGGTCCAAGGGAGGCCTCCATCCTTCAATGAGCAATGTACCAAAGTTTTAATGGCTTTTAAAAAATTGTGATTTGATTGAGAGTTTACAAAGCATTTGTTTTTGCCAATCAACCATTAAGGCATGTTTTGTTCCACAGCCTGAATTACAATACTCGTGGCACCAACTTAATCATGGAGCCATCTTTAATCACTGTGTTGTGCTGCTTGGATCTTGTGAATCCATGGTTTTCATCAAGGCCAGAAAATTGCTATAACTTCTTTAAATACTGTTTCACTGCTATCTTCTATTTTTTCTACTGGTATTTAAGTAGATGTCTAGGGCTTTCTTACTCATTCTTCGAATCTCGTAATATCTTTCAATTTTCATTTTTTATTGCTGAATGATAGGTGATTTATTCAATACCTGAAGATGTCCTCCCTACCTCACACCTCAACATTTGCATGTAAAATTTCAAACATAAAAAAAAATTCCAATGTAGCAAAGTTGGAAGACTTTTATGGGATAAACTCATACACCCCTATCCTGGATTCTACCTTAATTTTACTGTAATAGCCCTATCATACTCAGCTATCTATTCATCTTACTTTTTATGCACTTCAAGTAAATTGAAGACGTAAATATCCATTTCTAGTTATATTTTAATTCTCCATTTCTAGTTGTTGTTGTTATGTGCCGACCAGTCGCTTGCGACTCATAGCAACCCTATGTACAACAGCCCTAAACTCTGACTGCTCTGTCCTGTGCCATTCACACTGCCTCTGACACATCCATCCCAGTTACCCCAGTCACTGAATCAATCCACCTCATAGAGGGTCTTCCCCTCCTGCACTGTCCCTCCACACTCCCAAGCATGATGTCCCTCTCCAAGGACCTCTCCCTCCTTACAACATGTCCAAAGTATGTCAGACGAAGCCTCAGAATCCTTGTCTCCAAGGAGCAGCCCAGTTTAACCCTCTCCAGGATGAATCTGTTTGTTTTCTTGGCAGTCCATGATACATTCAATACTCTTCTCCAACACCACAGCTCAAAGGCATCAATTCTCCTTCTATCCTCCTTAGTTCTTGTCCAACTCTGATGCATAACAAGTGATTGCAAAGACCATGGCCTGTATCAGATGCACCTTAATGTCCAGAGTGACACCATTGCTCTTCAGTACCATGGAGAGGTCCCTAACAGCAGACTTTCCCATCACAATACATTTTTTGATTTCCTGGCTACTGGTGCCAAGAGTGTTGACCATGAAGCCGAGCAGACTAAAGTTGTTAACAATCTCAATCTCTTCACCATCCATCCTGATGCTGCCAGTTGGTCCAGTGGTGAGAATCTTTGTCTTCTTGACATTGAGCTTCAATCCATATTGGAGGCTGCAGTCTTTGACCTTCTGCAGCAAGCATTTCAGGTCCTCTTCAGTTTCAGCAAGCAGGGTTGTGTCCTCTTCATAACACAGATTGTTAATAGATCTTCCATCAATCTTGATGCCACATTTCTCCTCATAGAGCCCAGCCTCTCGGATAATCTCCTCTGCATACAGGTTGAAAAGGTATGGAGATAGGACACATCCCTGGCGTACACCTTTCCCAATTTTGAACCATGCAGTGTTTTCTTGCTCTGTTCTGACGACTGCCTCTTGGTCCAAGTATAGGTTTCGCATTAGAACGATCAAGTGTTCTGGGATTCCCATTCTTCTCAGAGTCAGCCACAGTTTGTTATTATCTACACAGTCAAACACCTTTGCATAATCAATGAAACACAGATAGACATTCTTCTGGTATTCCCTGATTTCAGTTAAGATCCACCTAACATCAGCTACATTTCTAGTAATTAACTTATTTTCTAGCTGTCTATTTATCCCTCGCAGTGTCTTTTTGCTTTGATTATATTCCTTATTTCTTTAAGCAGCTTTCAACTGATAAATCCAACAAGCCTTCAGATGTATTTTTGTTGTCTTATTAAAAGTACCTTTATGTGCATAATCTTTGAGCTCATGGCTTAATCTATGCCACTGACTTTGAAATGCCATAACGGTTACCTGTGGTGGATAGTGTTTGGTAGAGCTCCCCATTAATCAAGCTGGAAATAAAACAACATACAAAACAAACCCAACAGGTTTAGAAGCAAGAGTGGTATCCACTTCCTAAACAACATGCCTCTGGAAACTCTATGTACTTTGAGAAATTACAGTTATCGAAAGGTGGATTTTTGTTCATAGCGTCATTATGAGTTGTGCTCAACTCGATGGCAATCAACAACAATAACATTGCCACTAACTATATGTGGTCATTTAAATGAAAATTCCAGTTCCCTCAGCTGATATTGTTGCTGTTATATACAACAAGCTGACCCTCCAGCAGGTTTTCAGAGGCAGTAAATCTCATGAGAGAAAAAAAAAATGTCATGAGAGGAATTGCCCATTCTCCTGTGGAGCAGCTGGTGGAATCGAACTGCATGCCTTCAGGATTGCAGTGCAGCTTCTTATCATTAGTCCACAGAATGTGGCTCCAGGGCCTTGCTTCTTCTCTCCAGTCGCCCTGATGTAGTAGGATTGGTCCATGGAAACGGGACCTCCCAGAGGGTGGCTCCAGGGAACTGTGACAGAGCAGGAGTTGTGGAAGGTGGTGGTAAATGGTGGAGGGGTAAAGGGGTGTCGATTCATCTGTGTGCCACCGCCGCCCCCCCCCCCCCCCGTGGAGAGCTCAGGATGATGGAAGGTCCATTAAGACTTGCCCTGCATATTCTTGTTGCTGGTAAACTTTGGATTGCATTAGCCTACCTCCTTCATCACCTTCCCAGGTTGGGTTCAGGTGGGATGTGGGTGCCAGGTCAACTCCTGTGATTTCTGACTCTGTTCTGGAGCAGAGGTTGGAGACACTGTAGGATCACTTTCCACAGGCTCTGAAGGTGCTGTCAGGCAGTTTAACAGGTAGAATCCAGCTGCTGCCATCAAGAAGCACACAGCAGGGACAAACACTGTGCCTGATGACATGGTGCCTGGGGTCCAAGAATTCACGGGGCATTGTGGTTATCAGAGAAGGGACGACTGTGGGAAAGAAGCTTCTAGCAGTGGCGACACCTGAGCTGAAGCCTCTGAGAAGTTGGTAGCTTTGTCTTACATCGTTATATGACATCGAGTTGACTATGACTCATAGTGACACTATAAACAGCAGCTCTGAACCCTGCCCTTTCCTGAGCCAACTTCATCTCTGATCACTGCCAATACCTCTCATCTTCTACACTGACATTTCACCCATCCAAGAATGTTGTCCTTCTCCAAGGGCTGGTCCCTGCTGGCAACACACTCAAAGTATGTGAGATGGAACTTCAAAATCCTTGCCTCCAAGGAGCAATCTGGTTTCCCACTCTCCATGACAGATATATTTGTTCTTTTGGCAAGCTATGGTATGTTCAACACTCTTCTCTAGCACCACAATGCAAAAGGCATCATTCTTGTGTCATCTTTAGTCATTGTCCAGCTCTCTGATGCTGATTACGTGACAGTGTCCATCCCTGAGGCAATAACAGAGTCTTACCCTAACCTGGTTCTTCTTTGTCCTCTTCTTACCTCTCTGCTTCTTTCTTCACAGACATGGGACAATCCACCAGGGTCCTATACGCCCCAGTCAGAGGGTGCCATGTGGTTCTGAAGGACACATCTGGGACGTTTTCTCTGCCACCAAATCTGCCCAGTCACCTGCCAAACATCTGGTGCAACTGGACCATCTGGGCCGGCCCCAAGAGACATGTTGTGATTTACATCCAAGGGTTTGGTGGCCGTGGGGACTGCGTGGACAGCCAGGACAGGATCCTCTTCCAGCCCTTCTCCTCCAGCGCAGAGAAGCCTGTGTGTGCGTGCAGACACTCGGGAACGCTGCACTTCGCCGCGCAGGCGCCAGCTGTCCATGTCGTCCTGCTTTCTATGAGACTGACCCGCAGACCCACAGACAGTACCTTCCAAGGCCAGTTCTATGTCTTTGCTGAACCCGAAGGACATTCTTCCATGAGCCCTGGTCGAGAAGTGCCCGTCACTCTCCTACCCTCCAAGTGGCTTCTAGAAACCATCTCAAGTGCAAGCGTCCCCTCTGTGGGGCTGGGAAATACCAGAGCAGAAGCCAAGGGACCCTCTGAGGTGGAGATTGGTGAAGCCCCAAGCCAGGAGCCCTGCTTCCCCTTCCTCCTCCTGCCTGATACAGAAGAAGATCCTGTGTTTGTTGATGAAAACCCAACATCTCTAATGCAGCTTAGTGAGAGATGGGACGGGGTAGGAAGTGTGACCACAGCTACCACTTTCTGGAACTCCCAAGCGGAGCAGAAGCCAGCACTTGACAGCTCGGTGGTGAGCCATCCTCTTCCAGCTTCGTCAGTGCGGCCTCCTATGTCCTGTCTGTCCCTCACGAGCAAGGTAGGCAGTGAATTACAGTCCAGAGATCCTTTTGAAGGGACAGACCGAGAGCTGGCTCAGGTGGCAGCTAGGCAGACTAGGGGGGGCCATCTGTGCACCTTAACTGCCACCTGGGAAAGCAGCTCTCACCAGGAAGACCTCCTGGATTTGAAGACTACTCAGGGGGTCAGAATTGGGCCTCGGCCTACCCAGGACCTTCGACCTGATCATGGCAGATGGGTTCAGCTTTCCAGTCTGAATGGTACTGGACACCAGGTTGTCACCTGGCCCTATGGCCTGCCCACTGGAGTCACAGACAACCCCCCAGCTGTAGGAGACCACACCTTGATCCCACCACCAGAGCTGTGGGAGGCCCAGGAAGCCGGGCTCAGCGCCAGGGTGCTGCCTCTCCTTGCTGGAATTCTGAGGAACTCACCTGATGCCATCGTCCTCTCCACCTCAGGTAGGGGTGAGGCTGCGGAGGGGGCTGGTGATGGGGGGCTTCCCTTCTATTAAGCAGGAACGTGGAAGGGCAGCCCAAATATCAATGCTGAACACTGTCGGGTAACTTGAAATGCGGCCTCATAGTGAGGCAGGCCTTGGAGAACTAGGTCTGAAGTCTGTCTTGATCTTTAACTTGCTGCCCTGTGCCTTGTATTACAACTAACTTACTAGATAATAAGACGACTTTCTGCTAGTGCCTATAACGTAATTTCTCACCACTGGACCAACTGGCAGCATCAGGATGGATGGTGAAGAGATTGAGATTGTACATAGCTTTAGTTTGCTTGGCTCCACAGTCAACAGTCTTGGCCAGCAGCCAGGAAATTAAAAGGTGCATTGCCATGGGAAAGTCTGCTGTTAGGGACCTCTCCAAAGTACTGAAGAGCAATGGTGTCTCTCTGGAGACTAAGGTGTGTTTGATACAGGCCATGGTCTTCGCAATCACTTGTTATGCATCAGAGAGCTGGACAGTGACCAAGGAGGATAGAAGGAGAATTGATGCCTTTGAGCTGTGGTGCTGGAGAAGAGTATTGAGAATACCATGGCCTGCTAGGAAAACAAACAGATTTGTCCTGGAAAGGGTTAAACCTGGTGGCTCCTTGGAGGCAAGGATTCTGGGGCTTTGTCTAACATACTTTGGACATGTTGTGAGGAGAGACCGGTCCTTGGAGAAGGACATCATGTTTGGGAGGGTGGAGGGACAGCACAGGAGGGGAAGGCCCTCTATGAAGTGGATTGATTCCGTGACTGGGGTAATCGGGATGGGAGTGTCAGAGACAGTGTGATTGGCCCAGGACAGAGCAGAGTTTAGGGCTGTTGTACATAGGGTCGCTATGAGTCGCAAGCGACTCGACGGCACATAACAACAACAACACAATTCTCTGCTCAGATGCCACCCATAGTTACTCTCTCGTCACCCTGATTAATTACTTCAGGGTGCATACCGCTCTCGCTGACATCTGTGGTCCCTGGAGCCCAGTGGAGGGCACCGTGAGCTGGAACCCACTCAACAGCTAGATATTTGGCTATGATATTGCTGCCAGCAGTATTTTGGGTCTTGTTGTTCAGCTCATCAAAACGTGAGCACCATTAGGACAAGTATGTGGTCTGACTTGTCATAGTGCCATCCCCCCTGCCCCCCAGGGCTCAGCAAATGACTCCGGACATAGCTTAAAACCACTGAATGAAAAGGACCCATCCTTGGGGGGGGGGTGTCTCTTGGAGGCTCTGGTGCTATGGTCCCCACGGGGCTCCATAGGATGGGCAACCTCCCCCCACGTGATTTCCAGCCTGGAAAACCCACTGGAGCAGCGTCAGCTGTGCATTTTGTGTTCTGCTTTATCTTTCTTTGAAAGACTTGAAGAATTGAAACAGCTCACAATGGAGCACTCGCGTATGATTTCCGACTTTACAGAATTCTGGGGAGGGGCAGCGCTCCAGGTGTTTTCTCGGTTCTGTCTGTCTTGTTCGTGTTTCCTTCTGCCAGCAGAGGGCCGATGAGGTGATGCTGTTGTGGTGGCTGTAACGAGGACAGACGTTACTGTGCCTTACCTGATAACCTCCAGGGGTATGTTGTTGTGGTTGTACCTCGGAGCAGGGCCCAGCTCGAAGCTGACCGTCCAGCAGGTTTTCAGAGGCAGCAAACTGCACATGAGTTGACTGGCCATCTTTCTCCTCAAGGAGCCGAAGTATGTTGTTTCTTATCATGAGGGCACTAGTCCTTGGAAAGGGACCTCATGCTTGAAAAGATGGAGAGTCGGCAAAGGAGAGAAAGACCCCTAAGGGGATGGATTGACCTGGTGACTTCAGCAATGGGCTCTAGTGTTGTCAGAGGTGATGAGGCTGGCACAGGAGAGGGCAGGGTTCAGGTCCATTATTCATAGTGTCGCTGTGAGTCATACTCAACTCGAGGGCACCAGAGCTCCCTTCAGAAGCACAGGTGGGCACTTCTTGTCTGACTCCCCACCACAACCCTGCTGGATAGAACATTTTTTAATCCTATCAAGTATATTAGACGTGTTGCATTGGAAAAGTCTGCTGTCAGAGACGTTTCCAAAGTACTGAAGAGCAATGATGTCAGTCTGGAGACTAAGGTGCACTTGATACAGGCCGTGGTCTTTGCAATTAGTTGCTATGCATCAGAGAGCTGGACAATGACTAGGGATGATAGAAGGAGAATTGATACCTTTAAGCTGTGATGTTGGAGAAGAGTGTTGACTATACCATGGATGTTAAGAGAATGAACAGGTTTGTCCTAGAGAGGGTTAAACCAGGCTTCTCCTTGGAGACCAGGATTTTGAAGCTTTGACATGTTTTGGGCATGTTGCAAGGAGGAACTAGTTCTTGGAGAGGGACGTCATGCTTGGGAGGGAGGAGGGACAGCACAGGAGAGGAAGACCCTCAACGAGATGGATTGATTCGTGACTGGGGTAATGGGGATAGGTGTGTCAGAGACAAAAAGATAGGCACAGGATAGAGCAGGGGTTAGGGCTGTTGTACGTAGGGTTGCTATGAATCGCAGGTGACTCAATGACACATAACAACAACAACATCATCAAATATATATGAAAATTTCCCCCAAAGCCTTTGTTCTGAAGTTGCTGGGTTATCAGGGTGACACGGAGCCCAGAAAGCAGATTCTATTCCAGGTAAACGCTGAGTAGCTGCCTGATTACTTCCAGCCATGACCTGCATGGAACCTGTGCCCGCCCTGCTGGAACTAGAGGTGCTTTTGTTGGGAACTGTGGAATTTCTCATTCCCTGGGGAGGGCATGCAGGCTGGAATGAACTAGTTCCATCAAGCAGGAAGCTGCTCTCAGGAGAACACGTGCTCAATGATAGGGCTGCTGAAAAGGCTTAATTTGTTATTGACTGTGTCTGTCTCCCGTGTTTTAACTGCCTTCTGCAGCCCTGAGTGTATGCGCTCAGTGGTCCTTCCCCAAAGCTGCCAGGCAGTGATTCACAGGGAAGGATCCCAGGCCCTGATCACCCCACAAACTCTCAGCAAGAGCTGTTGTCTAAGAGTTTACGAAGGCTCTTGCTTTTTCCTCTAACAAGTTGAGATTTATAACCCAAACTATTTTCTTTCTTTTCCTTTTAAAGCTCTTAAATCAATTTTTTTTAAAAAAAAAAAAGAAAAATAGGAAGGAAGATACTGGGTAGCACTGTCAGCACTAAAGACTGGGTGGTAACCAGGAGAGTTGGAAAGTGAGGAAGGGGAGAGGCTCTTATTCCTTGCATAAGTTTGCCATGCACTTGTCTCAGTCTGAGTTAGACCTGGAAATCTCAGTGCAGCCCCTGCCTGCCGCGTTTGGCCCCTGGGCTCAGCTCATCAAAGCCCCTCAGGCACCCAGCCTGGCAGAGATGTGGGCGCCTTGCTGTGGACCTTTGTATGGGTGGGGAAGTGATCTGCCTGGGAGAGATCTCTCTGCTGGTGAGAAGCAATCACACAGTCTTGCCCAGATATAGGAGGGTCAGGAAGGACAGTCCCATTGTGTCCACCACCGGGGAGAGCTAGAAAAAGATGTGGACAGATTTTAAACTGGCCAAAGGAGCTCTGGTGGTAGGGTGAGTTTTATGTGCTGGGTTGATAGCTGAAAGGTTGGCTGTCCGAATCGACTCATAGCTCCATGATAAGACGGGCATATTCCTCTTGTGAAGAATGGCAGCCTTGGAGACCCAGCAGCAGGTCACTATGAATTGCAATTGACTCATTTGTAAAGGGCGGTGGAAAAGTTAGCAAAGAGTCCCCGATTGGTACAGACAGTAACACACTCAGCTGCAAACTGAAAGGTGGCAGGTTTGAATCCTCCTAGAAGTACCTCAGAGAAAAGGTCTGGCAGTCCATTTCCGGGGTTAAAAAAACAGACCCATCAACCACTGGGAAAAAACATGGGTTGACTAGACAGTAACTGTGGCCAGTAAAGTTAGCAACAGGATTTGAGTTGGTCTTTAGTCTTCAGACCCATTCAAACAGTGCATGGGAAAATGACTTTAGAATGTTCTAATAACTTATTAGTCCACGGCCTTGGTTTCCTGCACTGGCCTAGAGAGCTATGCTTGGTGTTTCTTTTCTCAAGAGCTTTTTAGTCATTTAGTATAAAGAAGAAGTTTGAAGCTGTCGATGATTTCTTCTTGCTTGGATCAATAATCAATACCCTTGGTATTGCAAGTATTGCATTGGGCAAGGCCACTGTCAGGGGCCTCTCCAAAATGCTAAACAGCAATGATGTCAGTTTGAAGACTTAAGGTGCAACTGATTCAGTCCATGGTCTTCTCAGTCACCGAGCTGGATAATGAATAAGGATGACAGAGAAAGAATTGGTGCCTTTGCGTAGTGGTATTGGAGAAGAGAATTGAATATCCCATGGACGGCCAAAAGAATAAACAGATAGATCTTGGGAGAAGTGAAACCAGAGTGATCCTTGAAGGCAAAGGTCATGAAATTTCATCTTTCATACTTTGGGCAGGTTGTTAAGAGAGGCTATTCCTTAGAAAGGGACATCATGCTTGGAAAGGTGGAGGGTCAGTGAAGGAGAGAAAGACCCCCACCAATGAGATGGATTGACATTGTGACTTCAGCAATGGCCTGTGGTATGTCAGAGATGATGAAGATGACACCAGAGAGAGCAGGGTTCAAGTTGACAGTTCATAGAGTCATTATGAGTGCTACTTGACTCGATGGCACCTAACAACAACAACAACACTGTCAAGTCAAATGCCGCTCATAGTGACCCTATGAACAGCAACAGACCCAAACCTTATCCTATCCTGTATCATCCACATGGCCTCTGTTAGGCTCAAGCCCATCGTGGGTTCAAGTCCACAGTCACCGGGTCAGCCCATCTCGCTGGAGGTCGGAGGTCTTCCTCTCTTTTGCTGACCCTCTACCCTTCTTTTCCAAGGGAGTAGCCCCTTGTTGGTAACAGACCCTACACTTTGAAATGAAGTCTCTCCATCTTTGCCTCTAAGGAGCGCTCTGGTTGCACTTTCTCCAAGACCGATTTGTTTGTTCTTTTGGCCATTCATGTGGTATTCCATACACTCCTCCAACACCACGGCTCAGAGACTTGAAAGTTTAGGATGGTAGAAAGCAATTAGGATTGATACGGGAGACCTGGTGCGGTGGGGTTGGCTATTTGAGCATGGTTTTGGAGAGCACCTCAGTCTTGGGTCCCATTAACAGACACTGGATGTCAGGGGCGGGTCGTATTCCTTTATCCCCCACCTCAGAGTACCTACCATACCTTTAGCCTTCCTAAATTTTGATGGCCCAGGGATGAAGATGAACAGGGGGAGTTGAAAGACTTGAATTTATTGGAAGGGATGATTTGGCAACTAATTCAAGTACCTGAATGGCTGTGAGTTTTTTCCGCTTACTAGATGGAGCAGAGTTCCTGGAGGTGGTGCAGCCATCATTATAAACCCAGAGCCACCAAGTCTACTGAGGCTCATGGTGACCCCGTGATTTAGAGTGTATTCGCTCTGTACCATTTTCTTACTTGTAATCATTCAATAATTAACAACAACAATCATTAGAGAACCACCGATCAAGGCTTTCTTCTATAGCATTGCTGGGATTTGAACTTCCAACCTTGTAAGTTGGCTGTCAAGCGCTAAGCATTTGTACTACCCAGGGACTTCAAGCATCACTACAAGAAATTCAGGATAAGAGTTTGACACAGTGAGAAAGGGTGGTTACATTTGGTAGCTGCTTGGGCTTCTTCCAACACTTAATAGTTTTTCTTGTTCAGTTTTTCACTCACAAATGCAAACAAACCCTTCCCCTCAGCAGGGAAGGAGGTGATGCCAGCTCAGACCTCACTACATACAACACTATAGGGGCTCACAGAAGCTAAATGTCTAATACCCCCAAAATGTTGACATCAGGGACAAGGTCTCTATTTTCTAGGGGAGGTTACTGAGGTTAACGATGAAGGAAGGAAGGTACACATGTGGTCCTGCAAGGAATTGTGGGTAAATGGACTAGAGAGTTTAGCCAGATGGTCTCCACTGAGACCCTTCTGCTGCTTTTCTGTAGGACCATGACTGTCATTTCTGTGCCCATCTTGAAATGGAGACTTGTTCCTTATTACTTTGCAAGGATTCTGTACTTATCATACATATACTTAATTACATGTGTGATGGATGGATGGATGGATAGATAGACAGACAGACACATAAATACACATATGGAGCTCTGGTGTCCTGGTGATAAGAAGCAGCGCTGCAATCCCAAAGGCATACGGTTCGAGGCCACCACGCGAGAAGAAAAGGCAATCTCCTCCTGCGTGATTAACTTCTGGACGGTCAGCTATGGGTTGGTTCTGACTTGACAGTACACAACAACAGTCATACATCCCTATGTGTGAGAGAGGTGACTTCTTGAACATGTTAATGGTACTGTCACACTGATTCGGTTTCATGGTGCCACGTTTCAGCTATTTGCTTAAATAATTATCAGTGCTTGAACTAATCTCGAACGCCTCTAGGTATTTGATTCTTCCAAACAAGAATGGAAAATGAATTAATGTCCTTTATTTTTCTGCTACCTGATGTAGATGTGACCATCTTTTCCTCACTTCCGGGGAACGGCTCCGTCCTAACGTTTCATCACAGTCCAGAAGGTAAGTGCTCCTAAGGAGAGCAGGAGAGATGTATCTGGGGGTTAGAGGATTATCTTGAGACACGATTATGAGGTTCAATTCCTAAGCAGTCAGCTGATAAGAAGCTGAGCATTTGGATGTCAGATTTTTACCCTGAGAGGCAGCTGTGGTGGCGTGGTCGGCTGGAAGTTGGGCCACTAACTGCCTTTCTGGTGGTTCAAACCCACCAGTAGCTCCAAGGAAGAAACACGGGCAGTCTCCTCCCCTGTGACTTACCCACCTCCTGAAAACCTGCTCGAGAGTCAGCTGAGTTGGTTACCCCCGGGCAACAATGAACAAATGAGTGATGAAGTTAGAAAACGAACAACAAGAATATCAAACTTTGTGATCTGGACCTCAAGCCACATTCTCTCCCAGCTTTACAGACGCCGACACTGATGAAGTTGGTGGGTGTTGGGCTTCCTCTAGGAGTCCTGGTGGTGCTGTGGTTAAGCACTTAGGAGTTCAAAACCATCAGCTGCTCCTTGGGAGAAGGTTATGGCAATCTATCCCTGGAAGGACTCCCAGTCTTGGAAACTTAGGAGCAGTTCTGGTCAGTCCTATAGCGTCATGAGGAGGTTCAGCGACTCCGCAGCCATTGCTTTGACGTTACTTCTCAGGTTTTCTGTTGATTAGACTTGACCTGAATCAAACCTTGGAGCTATTGTTCGAGAAATGGTTCTCAGTTCTAGTATCAATGGCAGCATAAACCCAAGCAATGAGAGCGTTCAATTTGAGGCTAAAAGTTCTGAAAGGTCTTGTGACACCGAAGCTCTGCTGTAGCGCTGTGGATAATTGAGTTCCTTTCCTCAGCAGATTTCTTGGTTAAAGTGACCATTGAGTCGGGCCACCTCAAGGAGCTGCTGAGTGGCAATTCTTCCACAGTGTTGAGATTTGTGATGAGAGAAACTAAGCAGGAGGTAAGTCGAAGAGCTGGAAGTGGAATTTTTTTAAAATTTTATTAATTTTAATGAACAATTACAGATATTTTGGATTTCCATTCATTCATTGTTGCACTTTTCTCCCTGCCCCCCACAGTTCGCTCCTTTCTTCGAAAAGTAAAAGAAAAATTCCTTCATTGATATACAATCCCCCCCGCCTGAGTACACTCCACTATGCAACCTTCATTCTGGACTCTTGTGATAACCATAATACTCTATGATATATTGCTTTTAAACTGTTCTCTCCCTCATCTGTTTCAATGCAGTATACATTATTGAACCCATCTTTCTCAGTCTCCCCCTAACCCCGAGGTCAGTCCTGTTTTACAACAGTGGTACCATGCAGTATTTGTCCTTTTGTGACTGAGATATTTCACTCAGCATAATGTCCTCCAGGGTCACACATTTTGAATAATATTGCATGAGTTCCGTGTTTTTCAATGCAATGTAGTATTCCATTGTGTGAATACACCATAGTATTGTAGGGACAGGCTGGGCCAGTGGCCATGGTGGTAACTCACGCCGCCCCAGTGTGTACATGCACACAGCAGAAGCAGTCCCACGGCCGGCTCCTACCTGGATGGAAGACTTCGAGCTACACTGTGACCTGCTGATTTGCCTTCTGACTAGAAGCAGGGAGTTCAGACGAGAGCAGCGGGACATGCTGGCAGTTGCTGTGAAGTGTCATTGAGTCATGACTCAGAGCGACCCTGTGAACAACAGATGGGAACCTCGCCCGATTCTGCACCATCCTCATAATCTGACATGCTCAAGCCCATTGCTGGAGCCACTGTGTCACTGTCTCGTTGTGGGTCTCTCTTTCTCTGTCCCTCTTCCTTTCCCAGCATGTCTTTGTTCAAGTTGTTCAAGTGGGATTTAGGAGATTTTTAACTGTAGTCCTGATTAAGTCCTTGACAGGGTCTCAAAGTCCTCGTTCAAATCTGTTGTCCCAGCTCTATAAAACCCATGTGAGTTTAAACAAGACTCTAGTTCTTAGAGACTCTGGGAGCTCTGGTGGCCTACTGACAAGAAGCTGTGCTGCTATCCTGAAGGCATGAGGTTCAAATCCACCAGCTGCTCTGTGGGAGAAGGATGGACAATCTCCTGTGTGATAACTGCCTCTGAAAGCCCACTGGAGGGTCAGCTATGCATTGGTATGTTAGTTCAGTTGGTTCCGACTGGGTGTACACAATAACAACAACAATATAACATAATTTAATCACATTGAGCCTTCATTTTCTTTCTAGAAAATGAGAATAACTATATCTACTTTGTAAGGTTTGGGGAAAGATTAAATGAGCTCATACAAAGAACTTAGAGTGGTGCATGACATATAATACAATCTATGAAGTGTTAATTGGTTGGTGTAAAACAATGCTTATAGGGCTATGCATTGTAATTGTTGTTTGTTATGCACCATCGAGACAGAACTGACCCTCCAGCAGATTTTCAGAGGCAGCTGATTGCACAGGAGAAGATTGCCCATCCTTCTCCCGCAGAGCAGCTGGTGGATTTGAACTGCGTCACTTCAGGATTGTTGCACAGCTTCTTACCACTGGGTCACCAGAGCTCCCTTCATTGCAATTAGCATTTAAGAATCAGAATATGCCCCTGGAAAGCAAAGAATGTCATCAAGAATGAAAACATCGCTGTCAAATCTAGACAGCCTGTTTTCTGGAAATACTGCCAAAGAATAAATATAAATTATGTAACTTGGAAAACTCGTATTAGTACATTTGTCCTGTTGTTGCTGTTGTCATGTGCTGTTGAGTCAGAAATGACTCTTGGCTGACCCTCCAGCAGGTTTTCAGAGGTCGTAAATCACACCCATCTTTTTACTGAGGGCTTTTGGGTTGGCAGTGCAACTTCTTAATAAAAATTAGGAAGAGTGTTTAATAGGGTCAAACTAAGGTGCATCCGATTCAGGCTTTGGTCTTCCCAATCACTTGCTATTTATCTGAGAGCTGGGCACTGAATAAGAATGACAGAAGAAGAATTGATGCCTTTGAGCTGTGGTGTTGGTGAAGAGCACTGACCATTCTGTGGACGGCCAAGAGAACAAACAGATATGTCTTGGAGAGGATGCAGCTGGAGTGCTCTTTAGAGGCAAGAATGATGAGGCTTCACCTCACATACTTTGGACATGTTGTTAGGAGGGGCTATTCCTTGGAGAAGGACATGATGCTGGGAAGGGTGGAGGGTTGGCGAAGGAGAGGAAGACCCTCAACCAGGTGGACTGACACAGTGACTGCTGTGATGAGCTCTAATGAGTCAGGAAGTGTGAGGAAGGGGCACAGGATAGAACAGGGCTCAGATTTGTTGTTCATGGGGTCACCATGAGTCATGCTTATTTGATTCGCTGTCACCTGACAATGACAATGGTTACTATCTGTTTGACACCTTTGTAGTTAGAGACTGTAGCGAAGACCTGTCTTTAGAAAAACTGGAGGCCTATAAACATAGGACCCTTATAATTATGGATATCCCGTGTAACAAATAGAATGGACACACGGAAGTGTGTGACTGGGACACGAAACCTTCCATCTGTTTCCTAATTTAAAACATCTGCAACAGATGCTAAAGAAGATCAAATAAAACCAAAAGTGGGCACAGAAGACAATAAATAAAGGTCTTTACTGTTCTCCAGAAAGACCTGACTCTGGGGAAAAGGATCCACCTACCAGTTCTTTCCTGAAATTGGTTGTTGAGAATTTTTGCTCTTGAAGAAAGACTTCAGAGGAAAAAAACCTCAAAACTACTCTCAGAGATAAGCCACAAGTGTCTACCAAGTGCCGCTGTTTGTGGAGTCTTTTTTGGTGACGCCCACCTTGTGTTTTCAGTCTGAAGCTGGCCCCCATAATTAGAAGGGCGGGATGAATTGAACAATGGTAATGACTAGTAAATGTGGGCTCACGTGGTTATAATCTCTCCTTTCGTTTGCAGATCTCTGAAGAAAAGGAACATTTTCCACCCCAATATGAGGAAACAAGAAAAACTGGAGTAGAAAAGTATGTGCTGTGATGTTCAGTCATGATTAATTAGCGTATGGTCATTCCATGTTCGGGGCAAAAAAACAGGCTCATCTTAACTTATATCCACGTGCCTGAAATAAAGAAAAAACTCAGTGTTAAAATAATGATTTCAAATCAGATTTGAACACCATTTTCTCTTCTCCTAAAACAGACTACATCCAGGGTGGTACATATCCTGGCAAGGGGATCATTGAAACCTTGTTTTCAGTTTCTACGTGAAAGATCAGCTTATATACCAAGCAAAGCTAAGACTTAGCACTTGATAAAGGAAGGTCTCTTGCATTTAAACAAGGAATGAAGTCTTGACTTCACCATTTTAATGTAGGGTTTTTTAAAAAAAATTTTTATTGTATTATTTTTACGTGTACCATCAAATCAGATCTGACTGATACAGGAGGAGATTGCCCCCCTCCTTCTCCAGCAGAGCATCTGGTGGATTTGAACTGCGTACCTCTGGGATTACAGTGCAGCGTCTTGCCACTAGGCCACCAGAGCTCCCTTTTTAATGTAGTTTTGTAACATAGTTTTTCATCTTTGAGTTTTTAAGATTTCGCACTTATCTACCAAGAGATAATGAAACTGTGCTTTCTTTTCTTCCTTTTCCAAATATTTCTAGAAAAGATGCTGTAAATGTCACCTACGCTTTCTGGCTACATTTAAGATCTCAAGGGGTGGGTGTGCTGGATACTCTTTCTTTCCAGCTGAGGACCCTTATCAAGAATGCTCTAGAAACCCATGAGGTGGAGAAGAGGTACCCCAGCTTTGAAGGTATGGATGACTCTCCTGGCTGCTGGGAACAGTTGGTGTTTGATGACGATTAGAAGAACAGATATGTTCGAACTAGAGACCACTAACTAGAAAGTTCCATAAGGTTAATCCAGGCCATTTCTCATGCAGAGCAAGCCCTTTTCAGTTTTTATCCTACAACAGTTATGCCTGGTCCTGGAGCCCAAAGAAGGGTTGACTAATAATGTATTCATGTATGTGATGTGTTTTCTTGAGTTCCACCATGTCATGGGCATAGGGGATCCAATAGTGAATCAAAAAGACAAGTTGTCTCCCTCATGAATTTCATCCTTTAGTGGGGAGACAAAATAAACCTCAGAAAATAGTATTTAATGTGCTTTATGGAGGAAGAATTGGTGCCTTTCAGTTGTGGTCCTAGAGGAGAATATAGAACATGCCGTGGACTGTCAAGAGAACTACTAGGTCTGTCCTGGAAAGCGTAAGGCCAGGTTGCTCCTTGGAGGCTAGGACTGTAAAGCTCTGTCTCATACACTCTGGGCATGTGGCCAAGAGGCACCAGTCTTTGGAGGAGGACATCGTGCTTGGAAGGGTGGAGGGTCAGTGCAGGAGAGGGAGATCCCAGATGAGATGAATTAAGGCAGTGACTGTGGCACTGGAGAGAAGTGTGTCAGAGACAGTAGGATGGGCTTAGGATACGGCAGGGTTCAGAGGTGAGTCATAGTTGACTTGACAGCACACAACAATGACACAGAAAAAGAACAAAGAAAGGTAGTAGCAAATGCAGTGAGGTTGAAGTTTTTACAAGGTGGCGAGGGAAGGCTTTCTTGAGAGGGTGTTGGGGAGAAGTCATGCAGATGTCACCCCCAGATGGTACTGAGCCTTGGAGTTGAGGTTATGCCTGGTGTGCTCTAGGAACAGCCCAGAGGCCAGCATGAGTGAGGAAGTCTTCTCTGTGAGCGCTTTTGGGTTTTTTAAAAATTAATTTTAATGAAAGTTTACAAAGACTTTGGGTTTCCATTCATTCATTGTTGTTGCACACTTTCTTCTCTTCCCACCCCAGTTTGCTTTTCTCTTTGAAAAGTAAAAAAAAAACCCAAAACCAACTTTCATTGTTATACACCCCATCACCACCACCACCACCACCACTCCACTACGCAGCTTTCATTCTGGACTCTTAACAATAATACCTAATCATATATTCATTTTAAACAGTTCTCTCCCTCCTCTGTTTCAATGCAGCATACATCATTCATCCCCTCCTTCTCTGTCTTCCCTCAACCCCAATGACAGTCCTGCTTTACAACAATGGCACTATGTGGTATTTGGCCTTTTGTGACTGAGATATTTCACTCAGCATAATGTCCTCCTGCAGCACCCGTTTTGTATAATAATTCATGAGTTCCTTGTTTTTCAATGCAGTGAGCATTGTTGTTGTTTTTTAAATTTATTTTATACTGATTTACTTAAATCTGATTAAAACGAGCTTGGAAGCAGGAGTGGCATCCACTTCTGAAATGCTTTGCCTCCGGAAACTCTATGAACTTGGAGAAATGATAAAAGTTATACAAGTGTTCAGGTCTGTCTTTCATAGCGTCGCTATGAGTCATCTACGACTCAACATTAGTTAACAACAACAACAACAGCTCAGTTGGCCTAGTGGATAGAAAGTTACGCTAACCAAGGCCTTGTTTCAATTATTTTTTGTCCAACATTCTTCTAAGTGGTATAGCACTGGTCTGTCCATTTGCTGTACAGAGATAACTCAACGTTTGCTGTGATGCTAAACACTATGACACTGATGTGTCAAATGTGTTAATGGTTAGCCATGGTGGACAGTGTTTGGTGGAGCTCTCCAATTAAAGCAAGCTTGGAAGCAGGAGTAGTATCCACTTCTGAAATAGCTTGCCTCCAAAAACACTATGAACACGGAGAAACAATGAAAGTTATACAAGTGTTCAGGTCTTTCATCCATAGGGCCCCTATGAGTTGTCTATGACTGGATGGTGCTTAACAACAACTTAAGAAGTTTGTATACATTGTTTTTCACACCAGATGTTTTCCATTTCTTTAACTCACCCCTTCCTCCACCCATCAAATTCTGCGACCCTATGATTACCTCTCCCTCCTGCCCTCTCCCATCCTGACCACTCTGCTTCCACCCTTCTCTCCTTAGATCCTCTTACTCATTTTATTAGTTCTCTTTTTCTACAATAATGGTCTTATACAGTATTTGTCCTTATGGGACTGAGTTAGCTCACATAATATAATGCTCTCCAGTCCCTCCTAAGTTAGTGATTTGCAAAATCATTGCTCCTGCACGCTGCATAATATTCTATTGTGTGAATGTACCATAATTTCTCAATCCATTTGATTGTGGTTGGACCTATCAAAACCTCTGGGATGTAGCTAAGGCTGTCCTTAGAGGGTGGTTCATAGCAATAGACACACACACACACACACACACACACACACTCTATCTATCTATCTATCTATCTATCTATCTATCTATCTATCTATCTATCTATATAAAAGGATGAAAGGAAAAAAAATCAATGATCTAACTCAACACCTACATCAACTATAAAAAACCTCCAATAATTTCTGTGAGCTTTTATGGCAGCCTGGCAGATAGTGTTAGGGAAGGACTGAGCCAGTGAGGCTGACCACAGCAGTGTGTGCTTTCTGGTTTTAGATGTGAATGAGTGTGACGTCGGCCTGGAGCTCTGTGGTGATGGGGCCGAGTGTGTCAACAGCGCTGGCTCCTACTCCTGCCACTGTGGAAATGGATATGAAGACAACGACCCTGTGCGGCCTGGCATGCAGTGTGCGCACCTTCCTCTCACAGGTACTGGCGGGGAGGACACCCTGGCACTGGACATGCGTATGTGGGAGCAGCTGGGTTCTCCTGCAGCATCCATACCGTGAGTAGATCAGGGTTGGGTGACCCTTCTGATGTTCCTGGTCACTCCCACCAAAGGAAATGCTTTCTGAAGCTGACATTGTATCCAGGAATGTATTCTAAAAGTTGGCACTCAGCATCCATCATGAATTCTCATTGAACTGACCACTTGTAAACTAACTTTGGCATATTTCCATAAAAGCACTATCCCTGCCTTTGATAGAACAGGTGTGTTACGAATGAACTGGAGCTTTCAGGTGTTTCTCCAGGGCTCAACCATGGCTTTTGCTTTTAGAAGCTCAGACCTAAGACTATTATTGAGCAGTGATTTTCCACAGGGAACCCAGTGAGCTCCTAAACAGGTCTTGGATAGAGAAGTCGTCAGTGACTTGCACCTGGCACACTTAGCCTTTTTAAAGAAGTCTTGATAGTAATAATAATGCATTTAATTCATTCATTTATGGAGATCAACTCACAGTATAATGACTCTCCATCAGATTTCACAGGCTGGAGTTATGGGAGAGGGCTACCCATCTTTCTCCTGCAGAGCAGCTGGTGGATTTGAACAGCTGACCTTCAGTTAGCAGTCTAACCCATGATGGTGGGCCTACACTGTACCACTAGAATTCCTTCCTGACAGTGCTTGAGTCTCATGTTGTTGTTGTTGTTCAGTGTCATCAAGTTGAGCATGACTCATATCAACCCTATGAATGAAAGACTTGAACCCTGTTCCAGAACTATCATCATTTCTCTATGTTCATAGAGTTTCCAGAGGCACGTGGCTTAGGAAATGGATGCCATTCCTGCTTCCAAACCTGATTCAATCTGGGAGCTCCACTAAACACTGTCCATGATGAGTAACCATTATGGCATTTGACACACCAGTGGCACAGTGTTCAGCATCACAGCAACCCCAAGTTACTTCAGTACAGCAAACTGACAGACCAGTGCTGTACCACTTAGAAGAATGTTCATTCCAAACACAATACCAGGCACATGAGCCATGGGTCCAAGGTTCCAAGCAGGTCCTGGTTGACTTTTAACCAAGAGGCTTCCAGCTCACAGCTCATTGTTAGCTAAATCCAGCAAATCCATTTACCAGGCTACTTTCAGTGGATTCTAAGGGCAGATGCTGCTTTGTCCAGGTCTGTAGCTTGTATATGCTTCATGGGGCCCCTCCTGGGTTGTGCAAGTGTTGGCATGCTCCGCTGCGAGCTGAAAGGTTGCAGGTTTGCGTTCACCCAGGGGCACCTTGGGATAAAGATCTGGGACTCTACTTTGGAAAAACCAGCCATTGAGCCACTGCAGTGGTGTTAGTGCCAGCTGTTGGCACTCTCGGGGTTACCATGAACAGGAACTGACTTGATGGAAATTGGTTATATTTCTTTTGTTTTGTTTCGATAGAGGATTCAGCTTGACCTAACACATAGGGGCTTACCATGTATCAGTTTAATCTCTTCATAACTAGAAACTTGTGTCTGACAAGGGGAGGTTTTCCTTTTTGATGTTTTGTGTATTTGTGTCCTTCTCTGCCTCCCTGGGCATCCAGGTAAGACCATGAGAAGAGTTAAGATGGAACAGAGTGTCGGTCTGTGAGGCCACCATCTTGAAGGCTGAAATCTGGTACCTGTGGCTTTGGCTCTAAGTGTAGTTTCTAGATAGTATGTGAGCTCTCGGTGCTGAGAACCCAAAGACAGCCCCTCCCTGGCAGTTCTAATCCACCAGCAGCTCCTTGGGAGAAAGTGGGACAATCTCCTCCCGTGAGATTTAGAGCCTCCCAGAGACGTGCTGTAAGGGTCCGCTGAGTCAGTTCTGACTCGACCTCAGTGAGTTAGAGGCAGCATGTAAAAGCCTCCTCAGGCCTTGCTCCTTGAGTCTCTAGTCAGTTGTTTACAGGTAGAAATACACTCCAGAATACAACAGGTCTTTAGCACTTCTCTCTGTACGTGGACTCAAATGCAAAAGTGTCATGTGTACAAAGACAAAATGCTTCCCCCTTAGGCCTTTATTCATTCAAAGCTCGAACCCATTCACAGTGGAGTCAGAATGGACTCCTAGTTGACCCTCCAGTGAGTTTTCAGAGACATTAAATGGCAGGAGAGGAGGTTAAGCATCTTTCTCCCACAGAAACAACTGCTGGATTCGAACTGGCAGAGAAGCACGGCCTGGAGGCTAGCTGCTCCCTGCAGGTGTGCCCCCAGAGCGCTTGGACAGTTTAGATTCCGCATCCCAAATAGATGTTGAACTTGCTCCAAAATTAGCTCTGTTTGTGCACATGTGGCCACAGGATTCCCAACGAGCTGTGTGGCAAGAGTCGATTGCTAACATCACCAAATTGGCTTTGTACCAAGTCTATGGCTTTGCCTTTTGATAAAATGCTAGCACTTGACTTACTGACCTGAGAGATAAGTGTCAATTCTGCATTGATCCCATCAGAGAATGGAATTGAAGGCTTACTGTCCTGTGGATCCTCTTTCAAAAGAAACTCTCCCATTCCCTCAGGGGTCCAGCTATCCTTCAGCTCCGTGGACCTGCTAGTCGGAGTCTCTGCGTTCTTTGCGGCCCTGTCCATGTTGGCCATTGGCCTGGTGTGGTTTGTGACCAGAGTCTTAACAAAATAAGAAAGGCAAACCTTGTGGGTCAGAATGAAGCGTCGTGGGAACGTCTGCCCAGAGCCCCCGCTTTTGGCCTGAGGAACTTCAGCAAACACTCTTTAAGCCCTGTCAGCCTAAACTATGTGCCATGCCTGCAGGGGGCTTCTTGGAGGAGAGGATCTGTGCATGGAACTGGAAGGGTGGACAAGGGCCCCGAGATGCTGTGAGGAGAGCTGCTTCTGCCCTGTGCTCTGAATAGGGTAGGGGAAGGATCACCTTGTCCTGCCAAATCACTGAACAAATTTACGAAGAACACCCTAGACTCCAATCGTGTCTGTCGCCCACACTTTTTTCGCATGGTCTGAACACAACTGTGGTGCAGGATCCTGTATGGAGAAGGGTGGCTGGGGCCCTGCATCAATTCTCTGGCGACCCAGACCCTTTGGGTGATGAGCACAGCTCACAAGTGGTGCCGAGGGAGCATGAAGCATGTTGTACAAACGTCACAAGCTGAATTATGTACTGATTATGGATTTGCTTTAGAAAATGGATTGGGTATGTCTGCCTTTTACGAGGGGTGCGAGACTTACAGTTAGACGTTTTCCTACGCCCCATCCACAGCTGTGATTTTATTGCATTGGGAATTCGTGTTTGTGGAGAGATTCTGGTTGTCTGTTCTTAATCTATTTGGGCTCCTGCATGTGCCAGGTTGCCATTCGAGCCCTCCAGCTGGACCCTAAATAAAAGAAACCCCTTTTGTATTAAAGACAAGGCTGTGAGTCTTTAGCGTACTGTTAATGTTTGGGTTTTGGTTTTGTAAAAATTTCGACAGATTGTCTTCCTCTACTCCCTGCCTCCTCTACTTTGTGGTGGGAAGAAGGCTAGAGAGAATATAAAAGTTGTTCAGTGTGGTTCCTGCCCTTAATAGTTTTATTAGATTGAACCAACAAGTGAGAGAGTTAACGTATAATTGGGGGCCAGGCTCTCACACCTGCTTGTGCCCTCCAAAAGGGACGTTGTTGGGTACCTACTGCCCCTTCAGCAGGTTTTGTTTTGTTTTGTTTTGAGGAGCATATTTGATTCACTTTTTTTTAAAAAAATGAATTTTAATGAAAGTTTCCAGTCATTCATTGTGGCACTTTTCTCCCTGCCCATCCCTTCTCCCCCCCAATTCACTCTTCTCCCTGAAAAGTAAAAGAAAAACTTTCATTGTTATACAATCCCTCCCCCCCAAGTCCACTCCACTGTGCAGCCTTCATTCTGGACTCCTGTCATGACGATAATATCCATTCATATATCCCTTTTCAACAGTTCTCTCCCTCATCTGTTTCAATGCAGTATACATCATTCCTCCCCTCCTTTTCTGCCTTCCTTCACCCCCAATGTCAGTCCTGTTTTAAAACAGTGACACTATGCAATATTTGTCCTTTTGTGACTAAAACATGTCACTCAGCATAATGTCCTCCAGGGTCATCCATTTTGCATAATGTTTAATGAGTTGCTTGTTTTTCAATGCTGTATAGTTTTCCATTGTGTGAATATACCAGAGCTTCTCTGTCCATTTTTTGATGAACACTTGGGTTGTTTCCAGCTCTTTGCTATTGCGAACAAAGCCGCAATAAAAATGGGTGTGCATTCAGCAGGTTTCCCCCATAAACCACATGGGATGGAAGAGATTGTCTTTCTCCCATGAAGCAACTGGTGGATTTGAACCACATGCCTTTGGTTTGGCAGCACAACTTCCTCCCTCTAAGCCACCAGAGGCATAGGCGGAATCTGTGGGTGAAGGACCACATAGAGGCTGGATGAGTGTCAGGGTCACTCCAGGTGAAATGCTCGGCACTGAATAGGCCTATAGTGGATCCCTTTACTTGACATCAAGCTACAATTTAAGGCAGGGAGCTGAGCTGGCTCTAGACTCCTGGAAGAGGAGAACAACCATCAGATGAGGCAGCTGCGATACGGCCACGCAGCGTCCTGTTCCAGCTCTGCATCCTGAATCCCAGAGCGGCCTGGCTGGCTGACTAAGGCGGGAGAAGGAGGAGGGGTGAGGTTCTGAGAGGAGAGAGGGTAGCCCCAGGGCTGGAGAAGAGAGGGACACGGCCCACAGTGGGGGTGAGTGGGGCAGAGTCCACTCCCGCTGGTGGGGTCACACGAGGGTCCCTGTGCTGGACAGCATGATCTCAAGTGTGCTGCATTGTGGCTCCCCTGCTGCTGTGTCACCTGGCCTTCCATCATAACCTTGATTCTGTAAGAGCCCTTCTTCAAACGCCAAGACACTGGGGAGATTTGAGGTTTCATTAACTCACACCAGGATGGTGCCTTTAAAAAAAAATAGAAATCAATCAATCAATCAAACAGAAAGTTAGTGAAGGTGCTTATTGTGAGCAGTGCAGTTGGAACCAACCCAGAGCTGACCCTCCAGTGGGTTTTCAGATGCGGTAATTAACACAGGAGGAGACTGTCCATCCTTCTGTAGAGCAGCTGGTGGATTCAAACTACCTACCTGTTAAGTGCTGTCGAGTCGCAGACGACTCATAGCAACCCTATGAACAAAAGACCTGAACACTTGTATAACTTCCATTGTTTTTCTAAGTTCATAGGGTTTCCAGAGGCAAGGTGTTTTAGAAGTGGATGCCACTCATGCTTCCAAGCTTATTTTAATCGGAAAGCTCCACCAAACACTGTCCACCATGGGTAACCATTATCACATTTGACACATCAGAGTCACAGTGTTTAGCATGACAACAAGCACGAGTTACCTCTGCACAGCAAATGGACAGACCAGTGCTATACCACTTAGAAGAATGACCAAAACCAAAACCAGGCCTGAGGGCTGCAGATTAAAATCACTCACCTTTGGCTTGGTAGCATCACTTTCTATCCACTAGGTCAACAGAGGTCTATGTCGACCTGTTGAGGGTAGAACTCATAAAGAGCAAAACCTACACAAGCACAAAGCTGTGTAAAAGCAGAAACCTTTCCAAAACCAATAAGCCACTGCATTTGAGTCACTTCAGCTCATTGTAACCTTCCATGGGGTTTCTGAGGCTGTATATCTTTCTAGAGAGACTGCCTGTCTTTTTCCCCTGGAGCAGCTGGTGGATTCCATCTGCTAACCTTGGTGGTCTAGCCGGTAGGGAGTTGTGCCACCAACCCAAAGTCTTGTTGTTGTTATGTGCCATCGAGTCGTTTTCGACTCATAGCGACCCTATGCACGACAGCTCTAAACCCTGCTCTATCCTGCACCAACTGCACTGCCTCTGACACACCCATCCCGATTACCCCAGTCACTGAATCAGTCCATCTCATAGAGGGTCTTCCCCTCCTGTGCTGTCCCTCCACCCTCCCAAGCATGATGTCCCTCTCCAAGGACCCGTCCCTCCTGGCAACATGTCCAAAGTATGTCAGACGAAGCCCCAGAATCCTTGCCTCCAAGGAGTAGCTTGGTTTAATCCTCTCTAAGATGAATCTGTTTTCCTGGCAGTCCATGGTACATTCAGTACCCTTCTCCAGCACCACAGCTCAAAAGCATCCACTCTCCTTCTGTCCTCCCTAGTCATTGTCCAACTCTCTGATGCATAACAAGCGATTGCAAATACCATGGTCTGTATCAGGCGCTCAAATTCTCTTACTGCTCCTTGGGAGATGCCTATGGGATTTACATGAAAACCCACTGGAGGGCCAGCTATGAGTTGGTTTCAACTCAGTGACACCTAACTGCAATCACCACCTTTGATTAACAGCCCAGCAGGGCAGTGTGCCACGAGGCGTCTTAAAACACCTTTCACAGAAAATTCAAACTCATTGCCGTTGAAACAGACTCATAGCTGATTCCATGTTGGGTTTCCTAGGCTGTAAATCTCAGGGGAGGTGACTGCCCGTCCTTCTACCGAGCAGCTAGTGGATTTGAACCACCGGTGAGCCATGGCCTCTGAGCTAGCAGTGCAACTCCCTGTGGACAGCAGGGCTCCCTCATCCAAGAAAAGTTGAACATTTTCCACAAAGGTGAGTTATAGTAAATGTAAGACTGTCAAAGCTTGAAAACTCTTGAGACCTGGAAAAACTAAGGCTCACTTGCTTTAAGTGGAGCATTACAGCCTTAAACGTGATGCAACTTTGGCTGTTAGGTGCCGTCAAGTCCAGTAAGACTCAAAGCGACCCTGTAAGCACTGAGCCCTGCCCTACCCTGTGCCATCCTCCTCATCTCTGACACACTCAAGCGCACAGCCGCAGTCACTGATGGAACTTTAGAACACCCAAAAATCCCCCTTAATGCTAATCCACAGTCACCCCATTCTCAAGCAGCCAGTGAACCTGCTTTCTGCCTCTGGGCTTGCCACCTCTTCACATTTCACAGAAACAAACATGTGGTCGCTGAGCCTGACTCCTCCCACAGCTGTGGGTGAGGTTCATCCACACTATAGTACGCCTATCATCCTTTCTGTTGTATAATCCATTGTATAGACAGTATTTCATTTACTGCTTCACCAGGATGTATATTTGGGTTGTTTCTGGGTTTCAGCTGTGGTGACTAAGGCAGGATTAATATTCACCTACAAATTTTTCTGGACCTCTGTCTTCATTTCTCCTACATAGATTCCTGGGGAAAGAACTGCATTACTATACAGTGAACTACTGAACTACTTTCTAGCACTTTGTAGCACTTTGCATTCCCACCAGCAATAGATGAGGGGTGCAGCTTCCCCCCATGGGCTTTTGTCCTCTTGAGGATACTTTCTAGACAATGTGAAGGGAGCTCTGGCAGCTTGGAGGTAAGGAATTGCACTGCCAGTACTGAGGCAGACAGTTCAAAGCCATCATCGCCTTCATGGGAGAAAGAGAGGCAATCTCCAGTGTTATTTACAGCCCCCGAAAACCCCACTGGAGGGTCAACTATGTGTCACTTCCAACTGAGTGGTACATAACAACCAACAAAAGAGAATGTGAGGTGACATCTCATAATTCTATTTCTCTTAAACAAGTACAACAACTAATAGGACGTTCTAGTGGCATAGTCTGTAATGAGTCACACAGTTAATCCAAAAGTCACATGTCTCTAGTGGTTCGAATCCACCAGCTGCTCCGGAAGAAAAAGACAATCACCTGTTAGAATGTACAGTGTTGGGAACTTTATAGAGGGTTACAATGAGATGGAACAGATTCAAACAGCAGGAGCGTGGATGCACAAGGAAGGCGCTTTCGTGGCACGGTGCATTGCGTGTTGAGATGTACTCAGGTTCCCTGAGGCCCAGGTCTTCCCCTTCCACTTTCTCCCCAGTATTCAAGGCCCACATTCTTTCTTTCTTTGAGACTGTTTTTGGAGAACTCAGCCCTTTTCAAGCGCTGGGAATACCCCGCAGCCAGGCTGTGATCCCGCGAGCGGCCTGCAGGGGTCAGCATGCCCCGCGGAAAGGGGCCCCAGGAACGCGGCAGCGGCTGCAGGGGCTGCAGGGCTGCAGGGCTGCAGGGGTTGGGCTGGCGGTGTTCTCTTCCAGCCTCTCTACTTTCTTTGCATTGCTGCACAGCCATTTAGTTGCACAGCCATTTGTGTCTTTCTCCCACCCCAGCGCGTTCCTTCCTCGTCCCCTCTGCATCCCACCGCTGGGCTGGAGGAACATCCTGGAAAGAGGGCGCGTGCCAAGGCGTGGAGAACAGAGGCATCAGTTTCTCTCTGCACTGAGAGCTCAAAGAAGGATTCTCAAGCACCTCATGAAGCTCCTGGGATTACTCGTTAGAGTTGATCCAATTTAGGAAAGTCCGTGGTCTCAAGGGAGGAGGTTCTATCTCCTGAAGACAGAGTTGGGAGAAGCTAATACAGAGAGAGAGCAAGCGAGCTGGGCCAGTCTCCCAACACAGCCGACTTTCGTTCCTGGGCTCTAGGAAAGCAAGTGATGGAGACCTTCATTTAATTTACTACTATGGTGAAGAGATTGCGATTGTTCACAGCTTTAGTTTGCTTGGCTCCACAGTCAATATTCTTGGCATCAGCAGCCAGGAAATTAAAAGATGCATTGCCATGGGAAAGTCTGCTAGTTAGAGACCTCGCCAAAGTACTGAAGAGCAATGGTGTCACTCTGGAGACTAAGGTGCACCTGATACAGGCCATGGTCTTTCTGCTCACTTGCTGGACAATGAATAACAATGACAGGAGAATTTGTGTCTTCGAGTTAGGGTGCTAGAGAAGAATTTTGAACAGCCAAAAAAAAAAAGAAGAAAATGCAGCCCACATGCTCCTTGGGGGCAAGGATGATGAGGCTTCATCTAACATACTTGGGGCTTGTTGCTGGGAGAGAGGATATTCTTTGGAAAGGCACAGCATGCTTGGAAAGGTAGAGTTGGACCGTCACAGTGACTGCAGCAACGGACTTACGTGTGTTGGGAATGACAGGATGGCAGAGGGTAAACAGGGTTCAGATTTCTTGTTCATAGAGTCCCTGTGAGTCATACTTGACTTCAGTGGCACCTACCAGCAGTAACAATTGACACCTTCTCCCAGCTTGTTTTACCTCCATCACTGCTTTGCATGGAAACTAGAAAGGAAATGGCTATTTTGCTGATGAGCTCAAAGCTTAATTTCTTGCACCAGCATTTCCCCAGACTTATTTCTCCAGCTCAGAGAGGAGAGTCTAGATCTGGTGTCAGAAAAAGACCTTTTTCTTTTCTTGTTGTGTGCCATCGTGTCAGATCCAACTGGCACAGGAGGTGACTGCCCCTCCTTCTCCAGCAGAGCGTCTGGTGGATTTGAATAGTGTGCCTTTAGGATTGCAGTGCAGCTTCTTGCCACTAGGCCACCAGAGCTCCAGAAAAAGACCTTTTTAGAGGTCAGGTTTGATTTTGCTATTTGCTGTAATGTGTGTGTGTGTGTGTGGTGGCATGGTCCATGGGAAGCTGCAGACCTAAGCCTCTCCAGTGATTCAAATCCACCAGCAGCTCCACAGGAGAAAGATGGGCAATTTCCTCCCTGTGAGATTCACTCACCAGAAACCAGCTGGAGGGTCAGTGGGTTTAGACTCCACCGCAGTGGTTTTGACTTTTAATGTCAAATGAATGGGCAGGCTAGAACTTATGGCATGTAAGTGTTATGAGGAATCTCTTAGCCTCTGCTTGTAAACGAATGAGATTGGAATGCAAGGCTTTTAAATACAAATCTGTTGGGCTGGGACTCCCAGGAGGGCATTAAGGACAGCCAGGGATGAAGTCATTCCTGCTGACAGAGACCTGGTGGAGCACACACAGCTGGCCAGGAGAGGGCAGCCTGGCCACATCACTCGGCTTTCATTCTGCCTGCAGGGAGCCTGTGAACATGCATCTTCTGTTACTCCAGGAGTTCGCCAGCTCTGTGGCTTTGGGCAAAGGACCTCCTCCCTGTGGGGATTGTTTTCCTCATCTGCAAAATGAGATTAACATAACCTACTGCCTGATGCATCGTAAAGATTAAAGGGGGATGTGTGTGATGTTCCTGACACCGGGCACACAGCTCCCAGCCCTTTGCTCTAATGATCTGAGTGAGACACACTCAAACGTTGACAACAAGGCTAGAAAATGTTTAAAAGAAGAAAGCCGGCTGTTCTCTACACTCTTTATGGGAGACGGGAGATGACAACCCTTGGCCAAGAAAGAAAGGTTTCTCATTTGTTAAAAAGAAAAAAAAATAAATAAAAGAAGAAAGCCTAAAATGATTCTTGCACAACGCGCTCATGTCTGCAGCAAACCCGTTTTGGGCCAGTTGGTTTCCATGCTTGTACAATTTTGTATTGAAAATTGCTACAAGGAAGTTGATACAAGACAATTTCCCTAAGTTTCAGTTAGCTGTCACAATTGGGGGGTGGCCCTGGTTTTGGGAGTTTGTGTCAGGCAGCATACCTGTGAAGGGGTCAGCTGAGGTGCACCACTTCCTTAGGGCAAGGTGAGGCCACCGGGTTTGGCATGCCCCAGCGCCTGTTAATTGACAGTTAATTGAAGTCTTTATCCGTTTGGGGCTAATGGACTGTTTTGCTTTTTAAATGGAAGGCATGGTTCAAGTCAAATTCCTGTGCTGGATTTGTGTCATCGTTGCTCTGTAGTAAGAGTCCCTGTTCTTGCTCTCCCGATCAGCTCACCACACGCAGTACCAGCATTCTCATTTCGCTTACTTTCCTGTTAGCACAAGAAACTGTGTCAAGGATCAAACCAGGGTCAGTCTTTATTACCTCAGATAATGCCACATCTGCTGTGCACACAGTCACTTGATTCACTAAACAAACACTCATGCTTCATGTCATTGTTTTCACAATGTCTTCTTTTAACCTGGGGAGGGGGAGAAAGTTCACAATTAGCCCAATGCCACTGTAATTTTAGAAAACAGTATGAAAACATTGCCTTGCTATAAACATTTTTCCAATACTAGATTTTTCTCTGTTTCTGATGAAATGATTTTATGAAGTAAGCCAAAAAATGATTTAAAAAAATCATGAAACCACTGGTCTTGCTTATTTAGTACTCTTGTAACAGAAACACCACAAGAGGGGGGCTTTAACAAACAGAAATTTATTTTCTCACAGTTTAGTAGCTAGAAGTACAAACTTAGGGTGCCAAGTGAATCCAGTCAACTCCGGGGAAAAGTCTTTTTGTCTTCCCATCTTCTGTTTCTTGGCCCCTTGAGATCTTCATGTGGTGTGACATTGTTTTTTATAATCCATTCTGCTAAGATTAGTAGCAGACCTGTTATCAGCATTGCCCCAAATGCTTCACCTGCTGTATAAGTCTATCATTTCCAATGCCAACAGCTCCTCCTCTGTTCAGTTCCCCAGCTCCTCTGTGTCCCTGGGATTCGGTGGTTTCATTTAAGGTCTCCCAGGGACTCAGACCATCAACGGAATGACTCACATGACTGTAGGCATGCAGGCCAGTGAGTGTTGAAGGCAAATGTCCTAAGATGAAAAGAGCTAGCACTGAGTCCATCAGAATTGGAGCGAGACTCATCAACAACTACATTATGCAGATGACACAACCTTGCTTGCAGAAACTGAGGAGGATCTGAGGTGTTTGCTGCAGAAGGTCAAGGAATGTAGTCTTCAATATGGATTGACAACATCAAGAAAACAAAGATTCTCACCACTGGGAGAACTGGCAGCACCGTGCATTGTAGATAGAGAAGAGATTGAGATTGTTAATAATTTAAGCTTGCTTGATTCCACAATTAAGACTCTTGGCATCATTTGTCAGGAAATCAAAAGACAAATTGCATTGGGAAAATCTGCTATCAGAGTCCTCTCCAGAGTGCTGAGGAACAATGATGTCAGTGAAGAGACTAAGGTGCACCTGATTCAGATCATAGTCTTCACAATTACTTTACTTGCTATACATTAGAGAGCTGGACAATGACTGAGGATGGTAGAAGAAGAATTGATGCCTTTGAGCTGTAGTGTTGGAGAAGAGTATTGAACATACCACGGACTGCTAAGAGAATAAACAGGTATGTCCTAGAGAGGGTGAAACCAAGCTGCTCTTGGAGGCAAAGATTCTGAAGCTCCTGTCTCATATATTTTGGGCATGTTACCAGGAGGGACCAGTCCTTGAAGAGGGACATCATGCTTGGAAGGGTGAAGGGACAGTGAAACAAAGGAAGAGCCTGGATGAGGTGGATTGACTCAGAAACTGGGGTTCGGAGAGTAGGTATGTTGCAGACAGTGAGATAGGGCAGGATTCAGAGCTATTGTACGTAGGGTTACTATGAGTCACAGTTGACCACTGCACCACATAACAGAGGTGGGGTTTGTACCCCATCCTAATAATCTCTCCTTAATACAATAGATACTTCAGCACAAAATAAAGTTGATCATTGGCCAAGGAAGGACATTTGGAATGATAGAGCTTAGATACCCAGAGACATCTATCTTCCCCCATCTCTGCGTTCTTGCTCTTTTATAACTCCTACTTGCATCTTGAGGAGATCAACATATCTCACATTAAATACTGCCTCATTAAACAACACCAATTCCCAAATAAGACTATACCCACAGGTACAGGGATTAAGGTTTCTGACACATATTTTGGGGAAGCACAATCCAATACCTAAGAATAAGATATACTGGCGAGCTCTGGTGGCCTAGTGGCAAGAAGGTGTACTACAATCCCAGAGGTGCGCAGTTCAAATCCAGAAGATGCCCTGCTGGAGAGGGAGAAGCAGTCTCCTCCTGTACCAGTCAGATATGATTTGACGGTACACACACACACACACACACACACACACACACACACATACAAATAATAAAATAAAAATTAAAAAAAAGAATAAGATAAACTAAAAGCAGAGGTTAGGCAGGGCCCATATCATGGTGACCAGTAACTACCCAGAGCCCCAGGCGCTTCCACTGGAAGGCAGACACCACGCATCATCTCAGCAGGCCACGTGGTGACTCCGGTCTCAGGGAAAACGTCTTTGAGTCCTGCCATGATAAAATTTAATTCTTAGAGCAAACCTATGGGTGAACGTGGTCACTGCGTACACGTCATCAATGGAATCGAGGCTCCGTGTGGTAGACGGTTGGAGGTTTTGAGGAGGGACGTGACCCCTGTGTGTGCACGCTCCTCTTGACGTCAGACATTGAGCTCCCGGGTTTCTCTCTGCCAGCGTGTTTCCACAATTTTGCCATAAATGGTGCAGGGTTGTTGGTTACTCTTATCCACAAGCCCTTCCTCTTTGTTTTTGTGAAATATTTCCCCTTTAGATCTGCTCACCTGGAAGCCGGCTGGCAGGTGTGAGCATCCCACCTGCGCACAATAGATTTGCATCTCCTTTGATTGTGAGGCACTTGGCTACAGTTGAGAGCCCAGCAGAAGAACGCCAGGACTGGTATTGCAGTCGGTCCTGAAGGTGTGCTTAATTTTCAGTCATTTACATCTAGAAATCACATTTTCTCTATAACAAAGCCTTTCCGTATGGGCTGCAGATGACCCCACTCCAGGCATGACTATTAACCCTCATTAATTGGTGTCCCTAAAATTCCCACTTGGGCCCAGATATGAAATAGGTCTTACACCTTCAGCACTTTGCCCTATCCTATGCCCGATGGTAGATGATGGAAGAAGTTAAAGCTGCTCTGAAGAAATTGAAAAAAAACCCCAAGGCCCCAGGAATTGATGGAATACTGATTGACATATTTGGATTAGCAGATGCTGCCCTGGATGTGCGCACAAGGCTGTGCCAAGAAATCTGGAGGACAACTTCCTGGCCAACTGACTAGAAATATTCATTCCCATTTAAAAAAAAAAAGAAAGAAAGAAAAGGTGATCCAACAGAATGTGGAAATTATTTGCAATCACTTGTTATGCGTCAGAGAGTTGGACAATGACCAAGGAGGATAGAAGGAGAATTGATGCCTTTGAGCTGTGGTGCTGGAGAAGAGTATTGAGAGTACCAT
>NW_006399761.1:23946456-23982021 GCF_000299155.1 Elephantulus edwardii | reverse complement strand
AGTCATCAGAACAGAGCAAGGAAACACTGCATTGTTCAAATCAGGAAAGGAGTGCGTCAGGGATGCATCCTGTCTCCATAACTTTTCAATCTATATGTGGAACAGATCATTCGGGAGGCTGGACTTCATGAGGAAGAATGTGGCATCAGGATTGGAGGGAGACTCATCAAAAACCTGAGTTATGCAGATTGACACAACTTCGCTTGCTGAAACTGAGGAGGACCTGAGGCATTTGCTGCAGAAGATCAAGAAGTGCAGTCTTCAATATGGATCGAGCCTCAACATCAAGAAAACAAAGATTCTCACCACTGGGCCAGATTGGCAGCACCGTGCACGATGGATGGAGAAGCGACTGAGATTGTTAACAAGTTCAGCTTGTTCAGTCCCACAATCAGCATTCTTGGCATCAGCAGTCAGGAAATCAAAAGACAAGTTGCATTAGGAATATCTGCTCTCAGGGACCTCTCCAGAGTGCTGAAGAGCAATAATGTCAGGCTAACGGCTACGGTGTGCCTGATTCAGGCCATGGTCTTTGCAATTACTTGTTATATGCATCAGAGAGTTAGAAAACGGACTAAGGATGACAGAAGAATCTATGCCTTTGAGTTGTGGTGCTGGAGAAGAGTGTTAAGCATTCCATGGACTGCCAAGAGAGTTAACAGGTTTGTCCAAGAGCAGGTGAAACCAGGTTGCTCCTTGGAGACAAGGATTTTGAAGCTCCATCTCAGATACTTTGGGCTTGTTGCCAGGAGGGACCAGTCCTTGGAGAAGGACATCATGCTTAGAAAGGCAGAGGGACAGTGAAGGAGAAGAAGACCCTGGATGAGATGGACTGACACAGTAACTGGGCTACCGGGAGTAGGTGTGCCAGTGACTGTGATACTGGCTCTGAATAGAACAGGATTCAGAGCTGTTGTGCATGGGGTCACTATGAGTTGCAATCAACTCGAGGGCATGTAACAACTGGGGTGAGGGGGGATCTCACTGTGGTTTTGTTTTGCCTCTCTCTTACCAATCTCTTGCCAGTGATTTTTGAACATTTCTTCCTGTATCTGTTGGCCATCTGAATTTCTTCCTTAGTGAAAATCTTTCCATGTCTTTTGCCCATTTTTGTGATTGGATTATCAGTCTTTTCCTGTGGAGGCCCTGTAGTATTCTGTAAACCTTTGTTATAAGGCCCTCGTCTGAGATGCCATTGCCAAACATGTTTTCCCCCAGTCAGTGGGTTTTCTTTTCACTCACTTGGAAAAAGGTTTTGATGTCTAGTAGTAAGAATCTGCATTGCAATCTCAAAGGCATGCAGTTCAAATCCACCAGCTGCTCTGTAGGAGAAGGATGGGCAATCTCCTCCCTTGCGATGAACTGCCTCTAAAAATCTGCTGGAGGATCAATTATGGGTCAGTTCATGGGGGTTTTTGAGGGCCAGTTGTTTCAGAAATGGGTGACCAGTTTGCTTCCTCGTCTGCTTTTGCCAGGACTGAAACCTGCCCACCATGGGTAATGCTGCTGGTATTTAAACTGCCAGTGACATAGCTGGTCTGCCTCCCAGGTGGCTGGGAGGATTGAAAAGTTTCACATGGTAACTATGTGGCCTCTCATCCTCTCTCTCTGCTTCTCTCTCACTCTTTCTCTTTCCCTGTCCTCTGTTCTCTCCCTCTCTTAGAAGAAGACAGAAACTGAATCTCTCAGGGAAAACAGGAAAGGCATGTAAAACAGTTGAGCCAACAAACTGGGCTAAGAGAATCTGGTGATCGTACTTCTGGTGGGAACCCAAAGGTGGGTGACACCAGGATGTAACACCCTCTCCCCAGCAATTGAGGGGAGCCAAACCACCACCAATCGCACAAGTCCCTAAGTGGGGCGAGGCCATGGCCAGTCTCAGGAGACGGGGAGCTGATAAAGGAGCCCCCTGACCCCTTCTCTTCATCTGCTGGCAGCATGCCGGTTTGACTCCACCCTTGACTTTGCAGAGCCCTTCCCCCTTTTCTTTTCCAAGTTAACACCCGACCTTTGCTTTTCACCACCTAGACCTCTGTTTCATCGCCCTAATAAACCTTGGTGACTTCTTTTGCTAAGTGGCCACTGCAGTCACTTATCTCCTCAACCCACCCTTTCCCTGGAAAATACTTGTTTCCCCTCCTATGGTGAAGAGATTTTTGTGAACTCTGGTTTTAGCACGTGGGGTCAGAAGAACATAGAACTCCTTCCCTTTCTTGTTGGGAGCTCTGGTGGCCTAGCGATAAGAAACTGTGCTGCAATTCCAAAGGCACAGGGGTTCGAATTCACCAGCTGCTCTGAGGGAGAATGATTGACAATCGCTTCCCATTTGATTAAATGCCTCTGAAAATCTTCCAGATGGTCAGGTATAGATTGGTTCTGACTCAAAAGTACACAACAACAGCAGCAACTGGTGCCGTTTTCCTTGGGGAGTTGCCATCCCTCTGTGGTGGTTTGGGTCCACGAGCTGCTCCACTGAAGGGTCAGCTATGAGCCACTTCCGACCTGGACAGCGAGGAGCATGGGAGTGTCACAGCTGCTGCCCCACCGCTTCACGCAGGTGGAGAGGAGTGATGGTGTCAACACCCTGTTCTCAGTTTGTGGACAGGTTCACTGTGAACTGGAGTCAACTCAGCTGCTCCTAACAACAGAGTCCCTGGAGCAGCCCGTAGGCTGATAGACATCTGAGAAGCAGAGAACACAGGCGTTGGAAACTTGCCCCCAGACGCTGTCTCTCAATGTTTCAGTCTGTGGCTTCCCTGCAAACAAGCCTCTCCCTATTCAGCCAGCCACCACCTGATACAGTTCACCGGCATTTCTATCTTCATTCACAGCCAGAACTCTCTCCCCCGCGCACTTAAAGATCTGATTGTAATGAGGGAAGCTCATTCTAGAACGTTCTCTCACACTCTTCCACCTTCACCCATTGGCCTTCCACTTACATGACTGTGGTACCGGAAATCAAGGGCTGTGCTCCTTCTGGCCATTGCCTTCCATTTTGCAATTCTATCCTCTTTGCCGGTGCTTAAGACTTGTTTAAGGAGCAAGTTTTTTGCTGTGTTAAGGAGGAAGGACGAGGGTGGGATACATCTTGAGGCCTCACCCTATTTAAGAAGGGGTCACCTTCTACCCAGGTCACCACCCTTAGTTCTGCTGCTGTAGCTGTTGTTTGTTGTTGTGTGCTGTTAAGGGGTGTGGTCTGTAGTCCTGAGATCTGCTATAGAGGAATGCTCCTGAGAAACTCAATCCTTATTAGACCCGGACGGGCGCTGGCTGTGTCTAACCTGATCCAGAGGCTCCCAGCCACCTGCCAACAACCTATAGTCTCTGCCTCAGCCCGCAGATGCTTGGTCCACCATTCACCAACCTCTGGGACCACAGGCATCGGCCTCCACCATCTACCACCATGTGAAGTGTTTCCCTGACGACCTTGGAGTTTCCATGAGACTTTCCAGCGAATCCCAGAACCCAAAGGCAGACAGGAGGAACCAGGCTGAAGCGAGGAGGGGCAATGACTGCTCGAGATCATGGGCTGGTACTGCAGACTAGAGAAGTTAGACACTGAGGACATATTTAACATTATCCACTTTATAAAGTTGGTACACAACAACAACATCATCCACTTTATAGGAATTAGTCTTGTACTGTTGTTGCTGTTCATTGCCATGGAGTCGGAACTAACTCAAGGCCTGACCCTATCAGCGTTATCAGACCCGTAAATCACACTGGGGGAGACTGCCCATCTTTCCCCATGGAGCAGCTGGTGGATTCGAACTACTTGCCTTTGGGTTGGCAGCACAGCTCCTTACCCACAAGGCCACTGGAGCTCCCTGTTGTGTACTGTCAGTTGGAACCTACTTATAGTTGAGCCTCCACTGGGTTTCCTCCTGTTATATGAACCTCATACCTTTATGTAGGCAGCACGATGCCTTACCACTGAGCCACCAGGGCTCCCTACTCTTGTGCTAATCATTGTAAAAGGAATTATTCATGCAATGCCCCTACTGATGTCTTCTCTCCTGCGCCCCTGAAGGGGCACCCTGCTGGCTTCTCCTCTCTCACAACTTGAGAGTCAAGGATAAGAGCTCCCCACCTCTTTACTCAAAATCCGTGGCCTGGGGAAAAAGGAAAGCCCTGGACATTCCTTCTCCCCACCTCCTCCTGCTGACATGTAAGCCCTCTTCAAGCCTCTGGCCACTGGTCAGCAGATCCTGCCCTGGGCAGTCTGGGTTTCAAATAGCAGGAGAGGAGCCCCCATGTTCTGAAAGTCACATGGAGAAGAGAGGCCCTGGGGCAGCATGTGGTGGTCACTTGGTGAGAACAGAGAGACCAGGGGTCAGGCCAGTGCTTCCTTGGCATCTGACCTCAAACTCCGCAGATGATTAGCAGTAGGACCTCTGGCAAATTATACTGCTGACTGAGCCGCAGTCTTTTTCCTTATAAAAGGGGAAACAGTAACTCTCATGAAATCCAAGCTCCCTCTGAGGTCAGCACCATGGTAATACTGCTGCAGACAAGACCCACTGATGGGTCTAAACCCAGTGGGCGAGTCGTTGGAGGAGAAACACACTGATATTGTTACAAAGTATCTCCCGAGTGTGCTCACTAACTGACGTTGTTAGAAGCCACAGGCCCTCGATGTTGACGTGTGTTGCTCCTGTGGACACATCTGCGTCTCTTTCTCTCCAGAACCATCCTCACCACCAATCATATGCTCACGCCCACCATCACAGTCACTGCGCCAATCCATCTCATTGAGAGGCATCTCCTCCTTCGCTGACCCTCCACCTGTCCGAGCTTGCTGTCCTTCTCCAACGACTGGCCCTTCCTGACATCATGCCCAAAGCACATGAGATGAAATGTCAAGGTTCTCGCCTCCAAGGAGCACTCTGTTTGCCTTTTCCTTCAAGACAGACTTGTTTGTTCTCTTGTCTGTCCGTGGTATATTCAGTGCTCTTCGCCAACACAATTCAAACAGCACCACTGCTTCCTCTGTCATCCTTATTCATTGCCCAACTTTCAGATGCATTGGAAGCAACTGAGAAAAAACCCTGGTTTGGATCAGAAACACTTTTGTCTTTAAACTGACATCCCTGCTACTTACATGTTGCTGTTTATAATGTGAGGTTGCAGCAGAACCAAGTCCTAGCTGCCCCCCCAACTGGGTATTCAAAGGCAGCGTATCACATGGGAGAAGATGACCCATCTTCTCCTGGGAACCAGTTGCTGGATTGAAACTGTGCACCTTGGTGTGACAGCCCAGCTCCCTGCCTCCTAGGCCACCAGAGCTCCCTTACCAATTCGCAAGTGTGTTGTGGGGAGAGGTGGCCGGTAGCATCTTTATCAAGCGATCTAAGGTTAGATAGCTTGTGACATACATGTCCACAGCATGTTCTTCCTGATATGATGAGCAGAGAGCACGTCTGTGTTATTCTTGCCAGAAGGGGACAACCTCAGCTGAACTGTGAGAAAACAGGTTGGGAAACTCTTTACAAAATATCCCACTGAAAGCACCAATATTATAAAAGATAATGCAAGAATAAGGCAGCATTTTCAGATTGCAGGAGACCAAGGAGCCGCAGGCACTAAATAAAATGTGGATCCTGGAATAGAAAAAAGGGCACTGGGATCGGGGTGAAGAGGACTAGTGGAAGTTGGTCAGGTCTGAAGTTAATAATTGTTTCAATGATGATTTTATAATTTTGGTTGTATAACTGCAGTTGCTGCAGAGGGTCAAGGACTGTAGCCTCCAGTATGGACTGAGGCTCAATGTCAAGAAGACAACGATTCTCACCACTGGACCAATTGGCAGCATCAGGATGGATGGCGAAGAGATTGAGATTGTTCACAGCTTCAGTTTGCTTGGCTCCACAGTCAACACTCTTGGCACCAGCAGTCAGGAAATCAAAAAGGGTATTGTGATGGGAAAGTCTGCTGTTAGGGACCTCTCTAAAGTACTCAAGAGCAACGGTGTCTCTCTGGAGACTAAGGTGCACCTGATACAGGCCATGGTCTTTGCAATCACTTGTTATGCATCAGAGAGTTGGACAACGACTAGGGAGGATAGAAGGAGAATTGAAGACTTTGAGCTGTGGTGCTGGAGAAGAGTATTGAATGTGCTGTGGACTGCCAAGAAAACAGATTCATCCTAGAGAGGGTTAAACCAGGTTGCTCCTTGGAGGCAAGGATTCTGGGGCTTCGCCTGACATACTTTGGACATGTTGTAAGGAGAGACAGGTCTTTGGAGAGGGACATCATGCTGGGCAGAGTGGAGGGACAGCGCAGGAGGGGAAGACCCTCTATGAGGTGGATTGATTCAGTGACTGGGGTAATCGGGATGGGTGTGTCAGAGGCAGTGAGATTGGCACAGGATAGAGCAGGGTTTAGGGCTGTTGTACATAGGGTCTCTATGAGTCGCAAACGACTCGACGGCACATAACAACAACAACAGTAACTGGGGTTGTGTAAGATGTTGACATTAAGGAAAACAGGGTGAAGCGTTGTTGGTACTGACCCACAGGTGACCCTCTGGCAGGTTTTCAGAAGCAGTCAGTTTCATGGGACGAGATTGCTCATCCTTTCCCTGTAGAGCAGCTGGTGGCCTCGAACCCTGTACCTTTGAGATGTCAGTGCAGCTTCTTGCCAGTAGTTTTGGAAAAAGTGCAGCCAGGTTGCTCCTTAGAGGTAAGAATGATGAGACTTCCTCTCATATATTTTGGGCATGTTGTCAGGAAGGGTCTTTGGAAAAGGGTATCATGCATGGCGAGGTGGAGGGTCAGAGAAGGTGAGGAAGGCCCTTAACAAGACGGGTGGACACAGTGACTGCAGCAATGGGCAAAGCGGAGACTGGGAGCTGGCACGGGTTCGAGGAGCATTTCGGTGTGATGAATGCAGAGTCCCTGGAGCGGACTCAACAGCACTTATCAACCACAACGACTCAGCAATCGTGCCAGGTCCAGGCTGAGGAAAGAGTGTTTGAAACCCCTGCACAGTATGAGCAGAGACATAAAAGATCTCAAGTATATTTGGGGAACATAAGCAGATTAGACGGACCAGAGCAGAAAACTTAAAAACATATACTTTTTTTTAAGGCAGCTTGGTGGTGCACATGGTTAAGCAGTCAAAGATTCTCTGCAAGTTGGCAATTCAAACACCTGCTCACCCGTGGAGCAGTTCCACCTGCACAGAGGAGGCACCAGGAGACACGATTGATGAGGTAGCAATGAGCAGTCAGGACTCCTGGGGCCGGGGTGCAAACTGTGACTGTGCTTGGCTGCTGACTAGGAGGTTAGAGGTTCCAGTCCACCCAGAGGGACTTCAGGAGAAAGAACGGGCAATCAGCTGCTGAAAATCTTACAAAATGTAGTTCCTGCCTAGATATGTTCCTGCTCAGAAACACAAGGGGCCTGCTGTGAGCTGACCCAACTTGACAGCCACTGGCGATGGGAGGGTGGAGCTGGAAGGGGCCCAGATGCCACTCTGGAGAGCGGGTATCAGCTAGAGACGGGCAGTGGGAAGTGCCTTGCTGAAGTTGCAACAGACCCTAAGAAGTTCCTGAATTTCAGAAAGGCTGGAGCAAGGGAAGGGAACCACTCTGCAGAGCTCACTTGTCATCCGCATAGGGCAGAGCATCAGAGAGAGAGGGTATCTACTGAAAACTTGGCCTCGAGCTTAGAATGAAAACTTTGGCATCAGTGAGAAGAGTAGAGTTGAATCCAGGAAGTGAGAGCGGGATGGGGGATGCAGGGGGAAGTCTGGGAGGCGGAGTGTGGGCCCGCAGTGGTGTTCCGAGGTGAGGGGGCTGTGAGGGCAGGTGGACCCTCCTCCAGGCCCCTCAGGAACCAGAACCTCCAGAGAGGAAACCCAGGCTGAGCCTGTTCCCGGCTTCCAGGTCCCGGATGCTGAAATGCAAGAGAGAGAAAAGGGATGCTGGGAACCAGGCCAGGAACATCCAGTGTCTGCTGGGAAGTGGAACTTGCTGTGTTCAGTCAGAGAGGTGGGAAATCACGTGAAGAGATGGAAAAATAAGGCTCAAATACATGCTCACTGTGCGGGTGAAAGGGATTGGCCCTGTCCAGAGCTTCTGATGCCCCTGGACATGCAGCCTCTTGACTACTCCAAGGGGGACAATTGGACCAGAGGCCTTAGGTAGCAGCAGAAAAGACTAGCAGGAAGGTTCAGGATTGAAGGTGCTGTTAGGTGCCATCAAGGATGGTTCATACCTACCCTGTGAACAACAGATCTGAACCTTGCTCTACGCTATGCCGTCCTCAGCATCTCTGATGTCCTTGAGCCCTAGTTACAGTCACTATGTCAGTCCGCCTCCCTGAGGGTCTTCCTCTACTTCTCTGACTCTATGTCTTTCCAAGTATGCTGTCTTTTTCCAAAGACTGTCCTCTCCTGCAAACATGCCCCAATGTGCGAGATGAAATTTCACTATCCTTGCCTCCAGGGAGCACTCTGGTTGCACTTTCTCCAAGATATCTCTGCTCATTCTTTTGGTGGTCCACGAGGTATTCGGTACTCTTTTGCAACATGACAACTCAAAGGCATCAATTCTTCTTCTGTCTTTCCTAGCCATCGTTCAATTTTCAGATGCATAGCGAGTGACTGAAAAGATCATGGTTTGAATCAGCTGCACCTTTGTTTTTAAACTAACATCATTGCTCCTTAGAGCTTTGGAGAGATCCTTAATAGTTGGTTTTCCCAATGCAATGCATCTTCTGATCTCTTGACTGCTGGTAGCAAGGGTGTTGACTGTGGATCCAAGCGAGACAAAATTGCTATCAACTTCAATCTTTTCTCCATCTATCATGACAGATGGTTGCCCAAGGTGTGGCCTTTTGTTTCTTTGATGTTAAGATCTTGAAAACTATAGTCTTTGATCTTCTGCAGCAAGTGTTACAAATTTAGAGGCTTCATCCTGGCCCCTTGACCCACCAGCAGTGTGAAATCAAAGCAGATGATGTGCACACGTGACTTGTTACGTTTGGTCAAAAGTGTGGGTGACACAGCTACATGTGGGGACTTGTGGGGTGTCTTGTCTGATGATCTCAGTCCTGACTGCACCTGGATATCACCTGGGACTTCAAGAGAGAGCCCCTGGAGATGCCAACATAAAATAAAAGTCCTGAGTGAGACTCAGGCATAGATAGTTTCAGGGCACCAATAGTTTTGTTGAGTTTTTTTATTCTAAAAAGCTGTAATAGATCACATTGTTGTTCTTATATGTCGTTGAGTGGTCTGCGACTCATGGTGACCCTATATACAACAGCCCTAAACCCTACTCAATCCTGTGCCAATCTTATTGTCTCTGACACACCTACCTCCATTACCCCAGTCACTGAATCAATCCATCTCATCGAGAGTCTTCCTCTCCTGCATTATTCCTCCACCCTCCCAAATATGACATCTCTCTCTAAGGATTGGTCCCTCCTTGCAACATGTGTAAAGTATGTCAGATGAAGCTTCAGAATCCTTGTCTCTAAGGAACAGTCTGGTCTCCCCCTCTCCAGGATGAACCTATTTGTTTTCCTAGCAGTCTATATATTTAATACTTTTCTCCAACACCACAGCTCAAAGGCATCAATTCTCCTTCTATCATCCCTAGTCATTGTCCATCTCTCTGATGCATAGCAAGTGATTACAAAGATCACAGCCTGTATCAGGCACACCTTAGTCTCCAGACTGACATCATTGCTCTTCAGTACTTTGGAGAGGTCTCTGACATCAGACTTTCCCAACACAATTAATCTTTTATTTAATTTCCTGGCTGCTTGTACCAAGAACACATAAAATAAGGAATTCCCCATGAGCCCCATCATCTCATTTAAACCATTTTCAAACCCCGGCCTGCATTGCTTCAGCCCTTCCCCATCCCTGCCCCCTGGCTCATATGAAGCAAGCTCACACACCGTAATCCCACTCCCCTGGTATTCCCAGGTGGTTCTTTTATGCAAGCAAGCTTAGGACCTTCCCAGCTAGTCCAAACCCATTTTGAGATAAGCAAACCTTGGCCTAGACAGAACAAACTTGCAAAAGTCATACAAAATGTCCCTTCCCAAAACAACTATGAGATAACATCTCACCCCAATAAGAATAGCAAAATTTAACAGAATGTCAGACATGAAATGCTGGCAAGGTTGCAGAAAAACTGGAACCCTTACTCATTGTTGCTGGTGGGAGTATAAAATGGTGCAACCACTATGGAAGGCAGTATGGCAATTTCTCAAAAAGTTGCAAATAGAAATAACATCTGACCCAGCAACTCCACTACTGGAATATACCCTAAAGAAACCATAACCACCCAAGTAGATATATGCACACCCATGTTTATTGTAGTTTTGTTCGCAATAGCAAAGAGTTGGAAACAACCCAAGTGCTCATCAACAAAGGAATGGATAGAGAAGCTGTGGTATCTTCACACAATGGATACTATGTTGCATTGAAAAACAAGGAACTCCTGAAATATTATACAAAATGGGTGACCCTGGAGGACATTATGCTGAGTGAAATATCTCAGTCACAAAAGGACATATATTTTATAGTGCCACTTGTTGTAAAATGGAACTGATACCAGGTTTGAGGGAAGACTGAGAAAGAGGGGATAAATAATGTATACTGCATTGAAAGTACTGTGCCAATCGTGGTAATGGGTACCCATGGTGGACAGTGTTGGCTGGAGCTTTCCGACTAAATCAAGCCGGGAAGCAGGAGCGGCATCCACTTCCGAAATGGCTCGCCTCCGGAAAATCTATGTACGAACAGTGCTCAGGCTGTTTGTTCATAGGGTCGCTATGAGTTGTCTACGACTCGACGGCACCAAACAACAGCAACAACTGCATTGAAACAGATGATGGAGAGAACTGTTTAAAAGGGATACATGATTAGGTATTGTCGTGATAGGAGTCCAGAATGAAGGTTGCACAGTAGAGTGGACTTGGGGGGAGAGATTGTATAACAATGAAAGAATGAAGAATGAAGAGAAGATTGAATTTGGGGGGAAGGGGTGAACAAAGAGAAAAGTGCAACAATGAATGCCTGGAAACCCTAAGTCTCTGTAAACTTTCATTAAAATTAATGAGAGAGAGAGAGAGAGATACCCTCAGCAAAACAGTTTGATACAGGATTGTCACAATGGGCTCAAGTGTGCCAGAGGTGGTGAGGTTGGCACAGGACAGGCAGGGTTCAGATCTGTTGTTCACAGGGTCGTATGGGTCTACTCAATGGCACCTGACAACAGCAGATGACAGATGCCTCAGCTTTGGTTTAGACTTCTAGGGAGCTGGAAGGAGTGTGTCTGGGGAGGGGAAGATATGTCAGTGGGAAAAGGTTGTCCGGAGGCTCCAAGTGTTTATCACAGACGAAGCTCTCAGACATGGGACAGAAAGGAAAACAAAATCCCACAGTGCAAGAACCTTACACCCCAGCAGGTGAGACAGCATGTGTACATGTGGGAGAGACTCGAAGATGCTCCAGTAACTGTGTAAGCTGCTGCTGGTTTTAGATGTTGTGAAGGTCAGAGGCAGCTTGCAGCCGAAGTTGCACTGTGAGCCTCACAGCCCCTTCCCGATTAGTCACCAGAGCTCCCTAAGTGTGTAGGAGGACACAGAAATGGAGCCAGCAGAGGTGGGAGGGAACTTACTAGAAGCACTGAGGTGGATTTTGACAGAGTTAAGTGTTGTCCAACATCATGATAGGAAAAAAGATTGAAACTGCCAACAATTTCATCTTACTTGAACCCAAATTAACACCGTTGGCACCAGCTGTCAGGAGATCAGGGGATGTATTGTACTGTGAAAGTCTGCAGTTTCTTTCTAAATTATTGAGGAACAATGATGTCTGTTGGAAGACTAAGGTATGCCTGATTCAGGCCATGGTCTTTTCAGTCATTTGTTATGTTTCTTAAATCTGGACAATGAGTAAGGATGACAGAAGGGGGACTGATGCCTTTGGGCTGTGGTATTGAAGAAGAATGCTGAATATGCCATGGACATTTGTATTTTATGACATATATATTTTAGGCCAAGTGCGGCCGGAATGCTCCTTGGAGGTAAAGATTACAAAGCTTTGTCTCACATACTTTGGGCATATCATTAGGAGAGGCTATTCCTTGGAAATGGTCATTGGAAAGGTGGAGCAGAGAAAGAGAGGCAGACCTCGAGGAGACAGATTGACACAGTGTCTGTCGCAATGGGCTCGTGTGTGTCAGAGATGATGAGGACGGGACAGGATAGGACGGGGTTCAGATCTGTGGCTCACAGGGTCACTGTGCATCATACTTGACAGGATGGCACGGGGCACGTAACAGGAAATGTTCCTGGGTAAACAGCCTGGGCACCCACCCCCAGCTATGAATAGGATCTCAGGCAGGACCAGAGTGGGGCATCAGCTGTAGCTGCCTCCTTTTACACCTCTGTCTGATTGTTCCTAAGGCCAAGGCACATCTTTACTCATCCAGGAATTGTGCACGTACATTTTAAGGTACTTCAGGCCCACATTTAGGTTCTATGTTACATACGTTTGCATGTCATCTTGGCAAACCCCGGTATGCAAGAACACACTTCCCTAGGTGGGTTAGCTGCATGTTCCAGCCTCAGGCTCTGTCCAGGGGCGGCCGTGGGTCTGGAGAAGCTATGATCTCTCCTCAGACCTGGCACAGGGTGGGGGTCAGGGTGCAGGGACATGTGGATGGAAACATGGCCGGCAGGTCACCTGGCCCAGTCACATGCATGACCCGGAGAAGGAGCAAAGTTTGTGAAGGTTTGATCTTCATTTCCGAACTGCAGAGGCTACTGGAGCATCTTGCTAAGGTTCTTTTCCAGCAAATTCTTGCTTTCCTTTTGATAAAATTTAAAAATTCAGAATTGCCTTGACAAAATGCATAATGTTATCAAGTTGGGATTGCTTTTCACTTTCAGAGCCCTTCAAGAAATTTTGTTAGAAACACACATACATTTTAGAACTAAGGCAATAGTGACTTAGCCTGCAGGTGCGGGAGGCCGATGGTGAAGAAGAGGAGCCTCTGTCCTGCGGGAGGTCCGAGAGACAGAAGGCGGTGGGGAGTGTTGGTGCGTTTCTGGCTCCTGGCTGGAGAAATATGTGGCTTTTCTGCTGGCTGGTGCTGCATGATCTTTAGGAAGAGAAGAGGCTGCACCTGGTGCCTTAGAAGAGGGGTGTCCCCTGTGTGTTGACCGTAGGGCAGCCTCGTCCCTCTCCCTACTGCTGACAGACTGGAGTGTGTTTCAGATTCCCAAGTCTCTTTCTGTTAACCCAGCTCTGAACAAGCTCTAACCATGTGCTCTCCAGGCCCAGGGCCTCTGCCTTTGTAATTCAGTGTTCCACCCGCCTGGAATACACTCCACAGAGTGTGCCTTCCCATTACCCAGATCCCCAGAATTACCCAGAGCCCCAAAGCAGAGGTCATTCACCTCCAGAGGCAGGGAGCCCCCTCTTCCTCCAGATCCTCAGGCTCTCTGAGACACACCCACCTGTCAATGTATTTCCTCTCGGAAAGAGAGGAAGTGCTCCATCCGTTTCCGGTTTCCAAATCTGTTCCTTTTACTAGATCAGATCTCTAGTTCTTTTCAGACTTCTGCCGTTTCTGTGAGCCACTGAGTGCTTAACCACTGTGCCAGGGTGTCCCTGTTATCCAATAAGCAAGTAAATGTGGGCTTTCATCTCTGGGGGAAACCTATGTGAAATTGTTCACTGCAGACTAGTAAGGGCCATTGTCTGGATTGTACCCTCCAAAATATGTGTCCGCTTGGTTAGGCCATGATTCTCATGATGCAATTCTCTCACGTATTATAAATCCTAGCCACTATAATTTGAAGAAGTGGGAGAAGAGACCACAGTGTAATGGGGTCATCTTTCTCTGATGAGATCTGAAATGTGATCAGCTAGTTAGTTGTAAGGAGGTTAGGGTCACAGCCCTGATCTGAGGTAAAGTGGAGTATCCCAGGGGTGTGGCCTGCACCACCTTTAATCTCACAAGAGATAAGAGAAGAGAAAGGGAACAGAGAGGGAGGAGGCTTAGCATAACAGGAAATTAGAACCAGGTAAAGCATGTCTTTTGGGCCCAGTGCCCCTATGTGATGGGCTTCCTGGATCCAGGAAAAGATTGAGGCCAAGCCATATGGGGATCTTCCAGGAATACAGGGCCTGCAGAGGCTGAAAGGAGATAAGGACCTTCCGGTACAACTGGCACAGAGAGAAAGCCCTCTCCTAAAGCTTCCACCCTGACCTTGGACTTGTAACCTTATAAGCTATGAGACTAAGGTGTGCCTGACCCAGGCTGTGGTCTTCTGAATTACTTAACATGCATCAGAGAGCTGGACATTGGCTAAGGATGACAGAGGAAGAATCAATGCCTTTTGAGGTGTGGTGCTGGAGAAGTTACTGAATAGCGCATGGATTTCCCCAAGAGTACAAGCAGGCCTGTCGTGGAGACAGTGTGACCAGGCTGCTCCTTGAAGGCAAGGATGGTGGAAGCTCCATCTCACCTACTCTGGACATGTTGCAAGGAGGGACCAGTCCTTGGAGAGGGATATCATGCTTGGGAAGGTGGAGGGACAGTGCAAGAGAGGAGGACCCTCAATGAGATGGATTGACACAGTGACTGTCACAGTGGGGTCAGGTATGTCAGAGATGGTGAGGTTGGCTCAGGATAGCGCAAGATTCAGAACTGCTTTCATGGAGTCACTGTGAGTCATAGCTGACTCAACAGCACACAACAACAACGAGCTACTGCGAGAGAATAAATTTCTGTCAAAGTCATCCCCCGTGGCATTTCTACAGTGGCAGCATTAGATAACTGGATTATACATAAGTACACCTAAGCCTTATTGGGCAATTGAACCCTGAATCTATTAGTCTGCCCCCCACACTGACCATTGCTGGGGGGCTGGGAGCACCTTTTGTCTCTATTCTCAGCACCTCCTCCCCTGCTTCTCCACCTCAAGGGTTCATGTTGAGGCCTCTCTTTCAACACCTCCTAACACCCGATTTCTGGGAGAGAGTATAATGGGACATTTAAATTGCCACGAGAACACCCCACCAATCTGCAGTAAAGTTCTGGCCAACGTTCTGAAATCTCAATAATGCTCTCAGTCTTCATTTCCAGCTTCCTGACTTACCCTGCCTGGTACGGCAACCTCAGAAGGACAAAACTTATTTTTTTTATTTTAGCCTTTGACTTATATAGCATGTCAAGCAAAGGTTTCTAGTGTTTTACAGATGAATGGTGCATGGGCACAGCTGATGACAGCCAGGCCTAGCTGTCTTAGCAGACCCTGGACAACACTTTTAACCTCTCTGGGACCCATCTGTAGGTTAGGGTTAATACCAGTAAAAACCAAATTGGAGCAACCAGATTAAGCTCCTGCTGTTTGAAGGGTCTACATTGGGCAGTACTGTGTGTAAAGGTAAGAAGAGGTCACAGAAGGGAAGGCTGGAGTGGTCAGCAAAGTTCAGCTGCTTTGGAAGCTTCTAGCAGCTCAGGACGTTCACCTCCGTATCCTTAAGCATAATCAACCCCCTGGAATTTATTCTGAGTGAACAGATGGAGGAAGAAGAGGTTCGGTTCAGAGGATCACAGAAGTCTTGAAGGATGATTAGGAGAAATGCCCGGGAGAAGGGAAGATGCCCAAGAGCAAGGGGTCCCCAGAACCCAGAGCCCAGGGAGGGGACACGGCGTGGCTGGTGGGCAGGAGTGGGCCTGCCTTGCTCCGAGCTGACCCACCTCCCCAGGTTTGCTGTTTGGACTCCTCAGTGGGCTGTCTACTGGGGTCTAGCATTTCAGTCTGTCTGGCTCAGGGATCCTTTGACCCATTAGCACGCTTATCGATAGCAGAGGGGAGCAAGGTCTCTGACACAGAGTGAAGCCCAGGACCAGGAAGGGCTTGGGGCACAGGGGCGGCCCCTACCCCCCACAAAACAGGACAAGCCTGCAGCCTCTACTACAGGTCGCAGCCCCGGGGAGTTGGGCTGCAGCTATTTTGTGCAAGGAAGTGGGCGGAACTAAAAGGTCTTTATGGAAATGGGACAGGTTAGCTCCTTTTCCACACATCCAGTCATTTCCGGGATAGCACACACTTAACACTAATCTAAAAGCCTCTTCTGATGAAGGTTCTAAAGTACTAGAGGGACCCAAAGATGTCACACATGGCTTTTTTCAGTAAAAAGGTGGCCCTGGGGACCCCAGCAGAGCCTGAGGGCTTTCTCTGCCCACTGAAGTTATCACCCCTTCTTGCCCCACGTCTGGTTTACCCATGGAGACTCTAGAGGAGGCATTATTTTGGTAATGCCATGGAGAAAAGGGCATAATTCACCATCGCAAGAACATGGAAACAGCCCAAATATCCAACCATAATGGAACAAATTGAAAAAGTATGGTACATTCACACGATGGAATACTACACACGCAGGAGCAATGATTTGTAAATTACTAACTTGGGAAGGACTAGAGAGCATTATGCTGCGTGAACTAACTCAGTCCTATGAGGACATATACTGCATAAGATCATTACTGTAGAACATGAATGAGTCTCCAAGGTGGGGGGTAGAAGCAGAGGGGTGAGGATGAGTGGGGTTGGGGGGTGGTTAATCATAGGGTCGCACAATTTGATGGATGGGTGAAGGAAATGGGAAAGATCCAGTGTGAAAAACAACGCGTTCAAACTTTGTAAATAAACCAGTATAAAATAAAAAAGAAATTATATTTAAAAAAAAATCTGATCTCCTTTGGTTGTTCTGTACCGTTGAGTTGGAGCCTCCCCACAGCTGATCTTTCAGAAGCAGTACATTGCGTGGGAGGGAGATTGTCCATATTTCTCCCTTGGAACAGCTGCTGGGTCCAAACTGCCTGCCTTCAGTTTGGCAGGGCAGCTCCTTACCACTAGGCCACCAGAGAAAAGGTGAAACTTCCACAGCAGTTGATCTTGCATCCCCTTTGCTTTGACTGAAATCGTGTGCTTGGGGATCTTTGTGTGTGTGTGAGTGGGGAATCTCTGTCTGTGGCAGGAGGAGCTCCATTCCTTGGATGTTGAAACTGGAGGGCAGCATCCATGGGCTTGCAGAAGCCCTCCCAAAATGGCCCACCAGCTGGGCTCCCAGCCACCTCCCCGTAGCTTGCTTCTCTAGAACAAACAGCCCTGCGTCTTTCTCCAGGCCTGGAAAGCATCGTAACATTCCTAGATGAACAGCAGCAGCCAGGAGTCTTTGTGAATTAAGCATCCAGAAATGCAAGGATGGAGCAATCACACTGTAGTATGGCACGTCCTGGGGCACATAGGCATGGATGAGACCTGCCTCTGCCTTCAACACCTGCCTGCAGGGGTCTACCTGGTGGTGTAGTGACTTGTGTGCTGTCCACCAACCAGCACATTGCTATTCTCCGGCCAGCAGCACAACACACTACATGACCAGGGATCCTTAAACTAAACAACTAGACCAACTCATTTCAGTCAAGTTGCAATTGACTCTCCAGCAGGTTTTCAGAGACTGTGAATCACACAGGAGGAAACTGCCCCAGCTTTCTTCCATGGAGCAGCTGGAGGATTCGAGCGCCCTGCCTTTGGGCTGGTAACCCAGCTCCTTATCCACTGTTGTTGGTGTCATTGGGTCAGAACCACCCCATAGCTGACCCTCCAGCAGGTTTTCAGAGACAGTAAATTGCACTGGAGGAAGGTGACCATCCTTCTCCCATGGAGCAGCTGGTGGATTTGAACCATGTACCTTTGGGATAGCAGCGTCTTTCCACTAGTCTTCCCACGAGACCACCAGAGCTCTTGTTGTTGCTGGGTGCTGTCAAGTACTACCCATAATGACCCTATGAACAACAGATCTGAACCTTGCCCCATCCTATGCCATCCTCACAATTCCTGACACACTAGAGGCCATTGAAGCAGTCACTGTGTCAATCTGTCTGCTTGAGGGTATTCTCTTGCACTGACCTCCCATGTTTCCAAACATGAGGTCCCTTTGCAAGGACTAGCCCTTCCTAGCAACATGCCCAAAGTATGTGAGACAAAGCTTTGTCATCTTTGACTCCAAGGAACACTCTAGCTGCATTTTCTCCCAGATACATTTGTTTATTCTTTTGGCAGTTCATGGGATCCTCAGCATTTGATTCTCAACACCACAGCTCAAAGGCATACTTCTGTCATCCTTATTCACTGTCCAGCTCTCAGGTGCATAGCAAGTTATCAGAAAGACCACAGCCTGAATCAGATGCACTTTAGACCTCAAACTGACACCATTGCTTGTCAATAATTTGGAAAGGTCCCTGACTGCAAGCTTTTCTGTGCAACACGAGCTCCCTAAACAAAACAAATGTTATTCCCAATTTATCTTGAGCTCTTAAAAAAAATAAATCTATATTAAAGCCCAGGTTGAAACTTTAAGAGTCTAAATGAGTGGTGATGTAACAATGTGGTTAGAGATGGTGAAAGTGGTTGATACAATGTCAAATATGACCACATGTAAAAGGTGTGAATGAAAGGTAGGTACATCACTGAAAGAAAGTATTAGGAGGAAAAGAGGCTCACGAACCTAGCAACCCTTCTTCAAAGGACACTCAAGTTGCACTCACAGGGATGCTGTTGTCTCTGGTTTTAGCACAGAGAACCCCTTGTTCCAGAAACCTCTCATTGGAGCCCCCCCAGTGTCCAGCCAATTGAGAAGGCTAGTCACTAACAGGACTTGAGGTGGCTCTTGTTGTTATCTCCACTTCATTCCCTGAGGACAGGCCTTGACAACAAGCTGGGATTTCACTTAAAATAGTAACACTGATTGAAGTAAAAAGGACAACTTTTACAGTGTGTTCCAGTCCTGACTGTTCTTGGAATCACTCCCAGAAACGTTAAAAATTACCAGTGCCTGGGTCCGCCCCCGGAACTGTGAAATCAGTTTCTTCAGGTGTATGTGATGTTGTAATTATGTGTAGAGGCGCTGCCTGGGGTGTAGGATGATAGACAGCCACAGAATGGGGTTGTGGAATCCTGGTGGACTTCCTGGAGGAGTAGCTAGCTACTGCTCTGCTCGGGGCGCCTAGACCTGTTCAAAGCCAGCCCACAGCTGCGGAGGAAGGTGAAGGGCAAACCCTGATGCTCGAGCTCGCATGCTTATTGAGGAAGTTCTTCAGAGCCTCCTACAGGACCGGGCACTCCCCTCTGATGGGAAGCCCACGGCACAGGGAATTTCCTACAGGTGCCTGTCCTGTTCTGCATGCCGGGAATGCAAGGTGGTCCCCGCCCACTGCAGCCTGCTGGCTTTGCGTCCAGAAGGCGCTCCAGGGCTGTTTCTAAGCTGCGGCTCCCTGGCACTCCTGGTTTTTCCATTTGTCACCTCCGTGAGCGAAATTAACAGCTTTTCCCGGCCCCCGTGTAAACAGGAAAGCAAGCTGTTAACAAGAACGTCCTGCCCGGCTGCCAAGGCCAAGGCCCGTGCGCATGCTTCCTTCCCCGGAGCCTGTGCTCTGCGCGCGCGCGGGATGGAGGAGCACCTGCGCCCTGGGCGCCGGGCGGGCGCTTGTGCGCGGGCTTTTGTGCGGCACTGGAGCCTAAGGCTGGGGGTTCGCGGGCACCAGCTACTGATTAAACCAGGAACAAAAACCTTACGGGCATAGCTGTGCACACCAGTGCGCCTCAACAGCGAGAACAAGTAATCGCCATGTTGTGGAAAGGGGAAGGGAGCAGGGAAGCGCAGCAATTGGAAAATACAAGAATGTGCAGAAAAATGTTGAGTGTTTACCTTCATCAGAGGGCAGAAGCCAGCTGCCCACATCTTCTGGGGACCCTCCCTGGCGTTGGACGCTTTTCTTGGTCTGGTGACTTACTACTTGCATTCAGCCTTCTTGGGCAGATTGTCCAGTCTCCCTGGTGTGATGCAAATAGTCACACATGCCCAGCAAAGCAGAGGACTCCACAGTTGGTGTGTGGGGCGCCAGCTTTGTCCATTTACTTGAGTAAGTGTGCTGTTGTTGTTGTTGCTGTTGTGTACTATGGAGTCAGAACCTACCCATAGGTGACCCTCAGGCGGTTTTCAGAACCAGTAAAACACTTAGGAAAAGATTGCCCGTCCTCCCACAGAGCAGCTGGTGGCCTCGAACTGCGAGCCTTCGGGATCACAGTGCAGCTTCTTGCCACTAGGCCACCAGCGCTCCCATGTCCTATGTGACAGGATATGAAAAAGTTTAGGGGAAGCTAGCAAAGGACAGTTCATGGTTCTGCAGGTATGTATGGTCTTCCATGCATGTTCCTTACAGGCCAGATGCAGCATCTACCTCCTGGAAGTTCAGGCGAGTCCATTTGCAGGGCTGGGATTTCTCTGCCCCTAAGTAAAAGGTTTGAGCTCACACAGGGTGCGGTGGAAGAAAGCCCTGGAACTCTGAGCCTCAAAAACCATCACCAAGAACCCACAGAGCACAGTTCTGCTTTGACAGACGGAAGTTGTCATTTGTCAGCAGAGACCTGAAGACAATGGGCTTTAGACGGGCTATGAGCTGTCCAGTCCTTGGCCACCAGTCAAACAGATTGCAGCTGGCTCTGAGAGGGTGCAGAATCAATGGAACTTGTTGAAAGAGCTAGGAGAGAGAGTCTGTGTATTGGGGCGGGGGGCAGTGTGAGAGAGAGATTTAATTCAGAGAAGCTGCTATTATACCTAATACATAATAGAAAGGGAGTCATGGTATCTGGGGCCTCTGCAAGAGAATTCGGAAAGTGCTGGATTCCCTCTGTCCTATCTTGATAAATGCTAATGATTGAACTTCTTGTTTGAGATGCTTTTACAGCTTGCTGGACTATACATTGGGCTTCAAGCAGAGAGGAAGTCCCAAGGAGCTGATACTGTGTTGGGATTACACAGACAAATGTCATTGTACCTGTCCTGAGAAGTCAAGTCTGAGATGCACAGTTGTGTGCAGATAGTTTATTTTGCTGGTTGATGCCAGAAAGCCGAATTGAGTGACTGGGAAGAGGGAAGGAAATCACCAGGAAAGAGTGTTATGAAGGTCACAGGAGCCCCTGGGTGATGCAGACCGTCAAAGCTTTGAATGTTAACTGGAAGGCTTATGTTCAAGTTCAGCCAGGGTTCAAGTCCACCCCAGGGGTACGATCCAGAAGACCTGGCAATCTGCTTGTGAAAGGTGAGGACCATGGTCCACAGGGTGCAGGGCTCTGAAATGTGTGGGGTCATCGTTACACAGAAATGACTGGAGGGAAAGTTGATTGACTGATGGATGATTGATTGATTGGTTTTTGAGGTCATTGCTGACCTTGGCCCCGCCCAGGAGGTTTTTTGAGGAGCATGTCAGATGTCTCTCTGGATTGTCCACCATCCATGCAGCAGCTCCCACCGCCCATCGTTTGAGGGTCACGTTGGCGGCATGAAGCCCCTCACACATCAGGGCCGTGCACAGTGACCGCTCAGTGGGTTCCTACTAGGGTTCATGGTATTGGAGAAATTTGAAAACAGAGAAAGCTAAAGACACAGACCTGCTCTCGAGGGCAGAGGCTGCCAGGGTGAAGCCCGTGCACACGGTGGAATCAGGGGAAACGGAAGATTTGGCACTGGAGGAGTTGGCATACCATCACAGAGGGAGCTGGGGCCAGGACCTGACATGACCCATGGAACAGTGTGACAGGAAAAGGTTTAGGAAGAGTGAGCGTGAGGCCAGGCAGTGGCGAGGGAGGATGGGGTCTTCCTATATTCCTTAGGCATCTTCTCTACCTTGAGGGTCCTGCCCTGCAGCCTTCTACAGCTGCAGGAGGGCTCCCTGGCTTGGCCCTGGCTGGCCCAGGCCTCCCCACCCCACCCCCACGCGGCTCACCTCTCTCTACAGGCTTCCCCTGCCCTCCAGCCCCAGGTTCTGATCCCGCACTAAAGATGATCCCCCTGTCTCTTGTGGACCCCAATAAAATAACACTCTGGTGGCTTAGTGGGAAGGACCAGTGCTGCCAATACAAAGGCAGAGGGCTCGAATCCCACAGCTGCTCCAATGGAAGAAATATGGCCAGTCTCCTCCCATGTGATCTGCAGCCTCTGAAAAATCCTTGGAGGGTCAGCTCTGGGTCAATCTGACTCTACAACAAGTGGGAGACTTGAAGGAGGGCAGATCCAAGCAAGAAGGATTTGCAGACAAGTTGGGGTGAGGGTGAGGGAAACATCTAATCTTATCCCTGGCCTGAAGGATGTGTTGATGGAGGCCTCATTCTCCCCCAGTGCATGTCCTGGCCACGTCCACCTCCCCTCTCGGCTGGCCGGCCCCTCGGTATCCAGAGCACGGAGCACAGCGTACTGCCTCTCTGTTTCCTGTAGAGCAAGGGCAGGAATGAGGAAGCCCCGGGAACACTGTCCTGGGCAGCTGCCATGGGGACCCAGCCAAGTCTCCAACAGCAGAAATGTGCATGGCAAGAACCCCCACCCCCCCCCACCGCAGCCCGGGTGTGCACACAACATCGACAGCACCCTCCCTCCTCAGCCTTCAGTGTGTAGGTAACTAAACAGCATAGGGGTGCTGCTCCATTTAACTGACTGAATTCCACATTGTTGCCTTTTGCACGGACTTCACCATTTCCTCTCCTATCTCCTGGCCTCTGGCCAACCTGCTTCCCACACCCATCCAAAACCCCGCCCCTAAGTCAGCTTCCTGAATGGGAGAACAGGCCGAAGCTTTGGCCAACTGCAGTGGTCAGGATCAAGTCCAGAGCATTCTCTGTCACGCCCAAGTCCCCTGCCCTCCAGTCCCAGCCGCACTGTCCTCAGCACCAAAGGCCTCCACCCAGCCACACTTCCTCCCAGACCGATACCTCTGTCCTCCTGTCAGCCTGGAATGCCCACCCAGCCCACCCTCAATTTCTACACCAAGAACACTGCATTCTCTGAAGCCATCTTTTCAAGGGAGCTTTTCTCCATTAGAACCTTATTGCAACTCTCCCCCTTTGTCCTGCTGTCTTCCTGCGTGGACGTAGCTTCTCTCCCAGAACTATGAGCCCTGGGAGGCTGGCAGTCTAAGCGTGGTCCAGCATATCACACCCATTTGGTAAATACACCATCTCATCCCCTTGCTGTCAGTGAGTCAAAACCATGAGTCAAAACTGACTCATAGCTGACTTGTAGCAGTTTTCTGGGGCTGTAAATTGCATAGAGGAAATCGCCATGGTGGTTCCAAACTGTTAGCAAGAAGCAGCCTTTGCAACAGCCGCCCAACTCCACACATGCTACATGATCAGAGCACCCCTGATGCACCCTCAAGTCGGAACCGATTCATATCTGACCCTCCAGCAGGTTTTCAGGGGCAGTAAAGTGCAAGGGGAGAAGATTGCCTATCCTTCTGCCATGAAGCAGCTGGTGGATTTGAACCAGGCACTTTCTAGTAGGCAGTGCAGGTGGATTAAATAGACTCATTCATTACAGTCCAGAGCTCTGGTGGCCTAGTGGTCAAAAGCTGCGCTGCAATCCCAAAGGCTGCAATCCACCAGCTGCCCCACAGGAGAAGAATTAGCAATGCCGAGAAGAATTCGCAGTCTCCTCCCACGGGATTTACGGCCTCTGGAAACCTGGTGGAGGGTCAGCTACAGGTCAGTTCTGACTGAATGGCCCACAACAGCGTTATAGTCGAGTTGAAACTGATTCATAACTGACCCTCTGTGGCTGTGAATCCCACAGGAGGAAATTGTCCTTTCTCTGACGCTGGTGGATTAAAACTGCCCAAGAGGACACACCTTTGGGTGAACAGTGACCCCCCCATAGACTTGGCCATCACAGCTCCCTACTGGGCACAGTTGACTGGTTCGTGAGTCTGAATCCTGACCCTCCCGCTGCCTTGCTCTGTGACCTTGGAGAATTGAAATGACCTCTCTGACATCACAGGTTTGTAGTGAGGAGAAAATTAAACCCTTTGTGCCATATTTCATCCCGAAAGATGGTGATCACTGTCAATATTGTTCTCACTGTGCACAGAACTCCCCCCAAGTTAACTTTAAAAGCACTTTTTATTATTACAGAAGCAGTCAGGGGCTTTGAAGAGCAGCAGAAAAGAGAGGCAAAGTATAAAATAAAAATGAAAACATTTCATTTCTGTATCTCACTAAAATGATATTTTGGGGTCAATATGATTTTATTTTCCCCCCTCCCATCAATAATCAGCAGCTTTCCCTTTCACTACATTTTCATTTTGAGAAAATTCCAGGCCATGTTAAAATTCCACTTCCGAACAGGACCACACATTATTTTGTCTTCTGAGTGTCTTTTTATTTCGTTTTTTTCCTCCTAAACTCTAGCTATGTTGTTCTTGTTGTTGTTGTTATGTGCTTTCAAGTCACCTGTGACTCATAGTGACCCTATGTACCCCGTTCTGAACCCCGCTCTGTCCTGAGCCAGTCTCACTGACTCTGACACACCAACCCCCATTGCCCTAATTATTGCATCGATCCATCTCATCTGGGGTCTTCCTCTCCTGCACTGTCCCTCCACTCTTATGAGCATGATGTGCTTCTCCAAGGATCAGTTCCTCCTGGTCACATGCCCAAAATATGTGAGACGCGGCTTCAAAATCCTAGCCTCCAAAGAGAAACTAGGTTTCACTCACTCCAAGACAGACCTATTAGTTTTCTTGGCTGTCCATGGTATGTTCAACACTCTTCTCAAGCACCACAACTCAAAGGCATCAATCAACTCTTCTTCTAACTTCCTTAAGTCATTGTCCAGCTCTCTGATGCATAGCAAGTAATTGCTAAGACCATGGACTGGATCAGGCGCACCTTAGTCTCTAGACTGATATCATCATGGGGATGTTTTATGTTTTTAAAAAATTACAACAGGATTTAAAATAACTTCTTCCTTTCACCAAATGGAAAAGAATAAATCCTTCAACTTACTGGATAAGAGTGAACTAGATTTAGTAAAAGGAGCCAATATTAATGTCATCAATTGCTTTGGCATAGTCAGCAATTATGCTGCTGGGTAAAATGAAGCACATGTCCGGAGGTTCGAATCCACAAACTGCCTGAAAGAAGAAAGATGGACAGCCTCTGCTGGTTAGGATTTATAGTCATACAGACTGGAGGCAGGGGTACTGCAAGTGGGAAATGATCTTGGTGTTTGTTATTGTCTTTTTTTATCATGTTTGTAAATAGCAATGCTAAAAATAAAAATTTAGATTGAAATAATTGTTAAACGTATGCAATTATAACTAATGTAAGAATAAAAAAGAAAGGCTACTGAAGAGGACCTACTCGCTGCAGAAAGTCAAGGCCTGCCTTTACTTCAATATGTCAAAATAAAATATGTAATATTTTAATGTATTTCATAAAATATGAAATATGAATATTTCATATTCAAAAGTCAAAGCCTTCAATATGGATTGAAACTCAATACCAAGAAAACAGATTTTCACCACTGGGCCAATTGACAGCATCATGATGGATGGTGAAGAGACTGAGATTGTTAACAGCTTCAGTTTGCTTGGTCTCACAATCAACACTCTTGGTACCAGCAGTCAGGAAATCAAAAGACGAATTGCATTGGTAAAGTTTGCTGTCAGGGACCTCTCCAGAGTATTGAAGAGCAATGATGTCAGTCTAGAGGCTAAGGTGAGCCTGATCCAGGCCATGGTCTTCATAATTACTTGCTACACATCAGAGAGTTGGACGATGACTAAGGATGATAGAAGAATTGATGTCTTCGAGCTGTGGCACTTGAGAAGAGTATTGAATATGCATGCCATGGACTGCTAGGAGAACAAACAGATTCATTCTTGAGAGAGTGAAACCATGCTGCTCCTTGAAGGCAAAGATTCTGGAGCTCCGACTGACATACTTTGGACATGTTGCAAGGAGGTATCAGTCCTTGGAGAGGGACATCATACTTGGGAGGGTGGAGGGACAGCGCAGGAGGGGAAGACCCTTTATGAGATGGATTGATTCAATGACTGGGGTCATGGGGGTAGGTATGTCAGAGACAATAAGGTTGGCACAATGTAGAGCAGGGTTCAGAGCTATTGTACATAGGTTCACTATGAGTTGCAGACAACTCGATGGCACATAATAATAACAACAATTTTTTGGCTGTTTATGCATTTCTGTTCTAGATATAATGGCATAGTCACCAGGGTGACACGATCGAATTGCTAAACAAAAGGCTCCCTGGTGGGGGGTTCGAATTCACCAGCCTGAGTGTCTATTAATCACATTTAATCCCTTGTTATCATTCTGACCTGTGTTAGTGACACAACCAGGTGCCTTTCAGAAGACACACCTTTTCGATTTGCCTGATTAGCTTCTTGTACTGTTGTATAGCTTGTTTCTCCACCCTTGAATTTTCTCTACACTCTGTGGATTAAAGCAAATCATTTGGCTTGTTTAATTGACAAAATGTCTATTATTGAAAATTTGAAACATATGGATAAAGGAGGAAATGTGTCAGAGACAATGAATCTGGCTCAGGGTAGAGCAGGGTTCAGAGCTGTGGTCCATAGGGTCCTATGGGTTGCAGGCAATTCGAAGGAACATAACTACAGCCTCAGTGGTCCTTAACACAGCTGGTCTTGTTTCAGCTACAGCCTTGTCCGCACCCCATGCCCCGTCTCCTCCTTGTCTACCGACCTGTACCCCGGGGCTGATGGGTATCTGCAAAGTTCCATCCGCAACCTCCTTGCCTCACCTCTGAATTCAGCCCATCTGGGATGGACACCAGCTCCAGCCTTGACTCGCTTCATGCTGACAGCGGCTCATCGCTGGTAGATGTGTCAAACCCTCATCTTCTGTCCTGGGACTCTGCTCACATATCCTGCTCAGAAGATGACTACCTTTGGGAGCATCCTTCAAGTCAGGGGAGCAGGAGCCATTCACTGCGCGCGGGCAATTCAGGAAGGCATTCTTGAGGCCATGCAGGGTGTCTGGTGCATGGATCCTTGCTCACCATGTAACACACCTTATAATGGGTTTTTCTCTTTGCCTGCTTTTTTAGATTGAATTGTACCCCTGTAGATATATGTTGTTAATCCTAACTTCCGTACCTCTGGTTACAGTCTGACTTGGGGATATTATTTTCTTTGTTAAAGAGTCAGTAAGAATGTAAGACATGTCTTAGGTCAGTCTCTTTTGAGATATAAAGGAGATTAAAAGAGCAGGGAAATAAGCAGAGGCGGGATACGACACCACGTGAAGACCGGGGGAAGGAGCTCAGGGACCTTCCTGCAGAGCTGACAGAAGAAAACCAGTCCCTAGGGCCGGCAACCTGAATTAGAGGCTTTTAATTTAGCGTTCTAGTCTCTGTTTAACAGAGTTCTGGTGGCCTGGCAGGTGAGGGATTGCACAGCCAATCTGAAGGCATGCAGTTCAGATCCACCAGTGGCTTTATTTTCTTTCTTTTTACCATTTTAAAAAAATTGTTATTTTAACAAAAGTTTACAGAAAACCTGGATTTTCATTCCATTCATTCATTCATTCATTGTTGCACATTTTCCTCCCTATTCCCTCCCAAGTTCACTTTATTTTTAATTTTTAATCTTTTTGCTCAATTCGCTTTTAAAAAAATTCACTCATTGCTGTATAATTTCCTCCCTCCCCAGTCCACTTAACTATGCACCTCTTATTCTGGACTGTTGTCATACACATGATGCCTAATGATATATTACTTTTAAACAGTTCTTTTCTTTATCTGTTCCAAGCATATTGAAAAACCTACAGCCAGAAAAGAATAAAATACATGAATGGGATCTTCTAAGAACCAAATCCCTATGCACATCAAAAAACTTCTCCAATAGGGTAAAAAGGAAACCCACAGACTGGGGAAAAATATTTGTTAATGACATATCTGAAAAGGGACTTAAAGCTAGAATTTATAGAATACTTGAGCACCACAATAAAATAAAGGTAAAAAACCCCAATTGCAAGATGGGCACAGGATATGAACAGATACTTTACCAAAGAAGACGTTTAGATGGTGAACAAACTCATGAAGAAATGTTCAAAATCTCTACCTCTAAGAGAGATGCAAATCAAAACACCAGTGGCTTCTTGGGAGAAAGATGGCCAATCTCATCTCAGGAGACTTAACAGGCTCTGAAAACCCAGTGCAGGGGCAGCTATGAGTTGGTTCTGACTTGACGGCAATGAGCCTGAGTTCTACATGAAGATGTTGTGATGGAGATCAGTGGTGAATCTCTTGACCAGAGATGCCTTCTTAGCATCCCTCCAACATCCTTATGTGTCCACCAGCTGCTCTGAGAAGCCACCAGGTGCCCTTGTTAAGCCTTAGGGAGCTCTGGTGGCCTAGTGGCAAGAAGCTGCGCCCAAAGGCTCATGGTTCGAATCCACTAGATGCTTCACAGGAAAAGGAGGGGCAGTGGGATCCGATTTGACAATACACAAAAAAGAAACAAAAAGAAAAGAAAAAAAGATTGGAAACACAATTGAAGGAGGGGCAACAGAATTTGGAATGGATTCAATGGTGACGACTTCGGTTTGCTTTGGTGAGAGTTGGCTGGTTATCTCCACGTCATGAGCTAAGAACAAAGGCAGTGCAGCCCAGGCAGAATGTCCCAGGCTGAGTCCTGAGGCAGCAGCTTAGAGGACGCCCTGCCCGCCCGCATCCCTCAGGGATTTGCCTGGATCCTGACCTTCCGCTCTGAATCCCAGGCGGAACCAGTACTTTTTCTGGTTTTGAGAGCCCAAGCCCAATCAGTGTCCGTGTTTTAGGCCCTTTCTCATCATTACCTCTGACAACAACGCGTGTGAGTCAGGGACTCAGGAGTCAATGGGTTGTTGGTGCAGATGACGGAGACTCCAGCGGTGAGCTGGGTAGAAGGTGTAGAAGCTGGGGCTGAATGAAGGCTGGCTGCAAACAAGGCATAAAGGGGAGAGTGACTCCCCACAAAGAGAATCGCTGGACTCTGCACTTCTCACCCTCATTCACCCCCTGTGTGTCTGACAGCCCTTGATGTGCAAATCACTCCACTGCTTCGAAGCATCTTATGGTTCAGTTAACATGAACAAACAGTGTAAGATGAAGTATGAAAATGGCATTAAGTGGAGGTTCTGATATAGACATGCTATGGAAGTTCAAAGGAGGTGAGCCCTGTTGGCCTAGTGGTAAGAAGCTGCACTGCAATCCCAAAGGCACGCAGTTCAAATGGTCCAGCTGCTCTGCACGAGACGTGTGTGTAATCTCCCCGAATGTGACTTTAAAACCCAGGCGAGGGTCAGGTATGGGTTAGTTCTGACTCAGAAGCACATAACAGCAACATGGACATTCAGAGGAGGTGAAGGAACATCCCTTGATAATCTTATCCAGGAGGACTTCGTGGAGAAAGCAGAAGTGAAATAGGGCTGAGAGAGGCAGGGGGGCATGAGTGAAGGAAGGTGGAGAATGAGGAAAGACGGCAACATTAGTTGAGCTTTGTGGAGCCTGGTCTCCCCTGTTCTTGGTCTAACCTCTGACTTCGGCCATGGTGGCTGGTCCTGTGTAGACGGAGGACCACTTCCCACTGATAGTCCATGTGTATGACAACCAGGAGTGTCACAGGCCCTCGGAAGGCCCCAGATATGACCGCAAAACCAGTCAGCTGAACATCAGTGAGGGGTAAGGCCCAAGGGAGTGTGAAGATAATTCCCAGGTAACTGGTTCCTAAGGAATTTCTCCAGACCCTATCAAGAGGTCTGAGAGGTGCCTATGTTTTCAGTAATCAAGTTAAAGGAACTGAAAGGGGCTGGAATGCCAACTTAGCTACTGGGCAAATGAACTTCCCTGCTTTGAACATCTCCAGAGGAAATCTCTCACGTCTTGGTTTCCTCACCTGCAAGTCTATGTCTCAGGTACATGCTGATCTGCTCGCAGGCTCGCTTAGACCAGCGCACCAGGTGCTGGAGATGTCCTTTCATGACCTTCAGAAAGCCCTGGATAAGTGCATAAGACCAGATGGCTAAAGGCCGATGCTGGGTCCATTTACTGTGCCCCTGGCAGGGATAGGAGAATGTGCTTTGTGCTGGAGTGATACTTTCTGCTTTTTTGGTTTAAAGTTATTCCCCCTCCTCCAGCTCTCTTAATTATTTTTTTTTTAAGTTTTGTTACCTTAACTGTTGACTCTAGTTTTATTTTATGTTTCTCTTGAAACACTTTCCAAAGACAGTCTTCTCTACTTTAGGTCCAAAATGGTAAAAAGAAACTGGCTCTTGGATTTAATCAGTCAAAATTCAATGAGAAGAGAGCTCTGGTGGCCTAGTGGCAAGAAGCTGCGCTGCAGTCCCGAAGGCACACGGTTCAAATCCACCAGATGCTCCACTGGAGAAGGAGTGTGTGTGTGAGTGTGTGTATGCACACACACTCACAAACACACAAGGTCTGACCTTATACAGTTATTGAGGCTGGTTCAGCAGTTTCTACAAGGCTATTGTGTTTTTGTCTAATGTTGGAGCTTGAAGTGTCAAGAACATGCAGTTAAAAAGCGGCGATGGATGTAAGGTTCAGAGAATGAAGCTGAGACTAGTAAGGATGGACCGAAGCCTGCATCTCAGGAGCTCTGGTGGCTTGGTGGTAAGGAGTTGCGTTGACAGCTCAAAGGCACATGGTTCAAATCCACCAGCCGCTCTGCGGGAGAAGGATGGACACCCTACCCTCCACCTATGTGGTTGACTGCCTCTGGAAACTCACTGGAGGGTCAGCTCTGACTCACCAGTACACAGCAGCAGCAGCAACAAAATCTGTGCCCATTCTTATTGACTTGACAGCATGCATGTCCAGCAGAAGGAGCTGGTGTCCTTCATCGTGGAGCCCGAACACACACTGGGGAGAAGCCAGAGAAGCTGAAGAAGGTCCTGGGAAGGTCAGGCTCAGCTGGAACGCTGCACCAACAAGGTGAGCCAGCAGGTAAGTGACGACAGAGCAGAGCTCCAGAATGGCTGTGGTTCACGTCCACATTTAACGTGCAACACAAGAGCTTTGGTGGGGGTACAACTACGAAGAAACAAACAGGAGAGGGAATTCTGGAATTCCCACTAGAGGTTCAGCTATGAGTCAGTTCAACTCAATGGTTAACAAGAGCAACAGTGACTGCTATACCTTTGAATGACCCAGTTCACATAAAGCTATACATTTCACTTAAGCTAAACTGAGTTGTCAAGAAGACAAAGAATCTTACCAGTGGACAAATAGGCAACATCATGATGGATGGAGAAAAAAGATTGAAACTGTCAACAGCTTCATCTGCTTGGATCCACAGTTAACACACTTGGCACCAGCAGTCAGGAAATAAGGAGACAGATTGCACTGGGAAAGTCTGCATTTGGGACCTCTCCACATTATTGAGGAGTAATAATGTCAGTTTGAGGATGAAGGTGCATCTGATTCAGGCCATAGTCTTTTTGATCACTTGCTACTTGAGAGCTGGACAGTGAATAAGGATGACAGAAAAAGAATTGATGTTCACAGAGTCATTGTAAGGTCTAGTCAGCTAAGTGGGTGTCCAACCACAAAGCCTGGAGTCATGCTTGGAAATGTGGTAGCATGCTGGTCTTTACAATGCTTAGTGAGAAATTACAAAGGTGGGGCTTTTAAAAAATTTTTTTAGTATTTGGGTTTTTTTTAAAAAAATCATAAAATGGAAGTGATTCAAAGGATCCAAAAATGAGTATGTTATTATTCCATTTTCTCCTCCTCCTCTGCCTCCTCCTCCTCTTTTCTCCGCTTTTCCCTCCTCCTCCTCCTCATTCTTTTTTCTGCTCCTCGTCCTCCTTCTTCTCTTTGTTCTTTCTTCTCCTCCTCCTCCTTCTTCAACTACTAGTTTATTTACAAAATTTGAATACATTCTTTTCCAGTACAGATTCTTCCAATTTCCCTTACCTCCCTCATCAAATTGCATAACTCCATGATTAATCCCCCCGCCCCCGCATATCCTCATTCCTCTGCTTCTGCCCCCCTCTTGGACCCTTATACTCATTCTACAATAATGGTTTTAGATAATATTTATCCTTGTGGGACTGAGTTAGTTCATTCAGCATAATGCTCTCCAGTCCTTTCCAAGTTAGTTAATAATTTTCTTTTTATTATTTCATTGGCTTTGCATTATAGAAAAGATGAGTTGGTATGTTGCTTCTACATGAGAGTGCAATCTAAAATTCAGGGTAGGGTACCAAAGAGTATATGTTTACTTCTATTAGTCTAGTACTATCCTTTTAAGGAATGTTTGTATCCACAGGTAGTAAACTGCTAAAAGCGACAAGCAGTTGATTTTTATGGTTATCGACAGAAGGTGATAGGCTGTTGCTCGCAATCTGTAGCAACGTTATGAGCTTTCCACACCAACTTACTTCATACATAGCAGTTTAAAGGACTCGCTGATAAACTAGGCCCTGCTCCTGGCCACTGGAACGGAATTATTTCACCAAGAGTGGGAACTGCAAAGTTTCAGACTGAAAACAGAAGATGGTCCATAATTCAGGGCAATACCTGTGGAATCAAATGACCCGGGCTGCCTAACCCTCAGGAACCCCGGCATCTCCACCCTCTTGAGCAGCCTTACCTTGTCTCTGTGCTGTTTCCAGTTGACTGGCACCAAATGAAGGAGTCCTGGTGGCACAGTGGTTAAGAACTTGAAAGTTAACTCAGAGGTCGGTGGTTCGAACCTACCAGCGGCATGGGAGAAAGATATGACAGTTTGCTTCTGGACATGACGGCCTTGGAAATTCTCTGGGTCCCACAGGCTGGTTGCGAGACAGAACTGACAATGGATTTGATTCATGTACCAAAGTAACCTTTGAGAACTAATGTTTTACCTCAAAAGCAATGTTTGTTTTTAATTTCCATTTTGATGAGTAGACCAGGTGTTTTGTCAAATTTACTCTCATCTAACTGACACATCCCTGCTTGCAGAAACTGAGGAGGAACTGATGTGCTTTCTGCAGAAGGTCAAGGACTGCAGCCTTCAATATGGATTGAAACTCAGTATCATGAAGACAAAGATTCTCACCACTGGGCCAACTGGCAGCACCATGGTGGATGGAGAAGAGATTTAGATGGTTGACAATTTGAACTTGCTTGATTTCACAATTAACACTCTTGGTGCCAGCAGTTAGGAAATTAAAAGATGAATTATATTGGTGAAGGGATTGCATAACAATGCAAGAGTTTTTCTATTCAAGGAGAAGAGTGAATTGTAGGAGGAGTGGGTGGGCAGGGAGAAAAGTGCAACAATGAATGGAAACCCTAAGTCTCTGTAAACTTTTATTAAAATTAATGAATAAAAAAATTTTAAAAAGATGAATTATATTAGGAAAAGCTGCTGTCAGAGATCTTTTTTAGAGTGCTAAAGAGCAATGATGTCAGTCAAGCCATGGTCTTGACAATTTCTTACTTGCTATGCAATGAATGAACAATGAATAAGCATGACAGAAAAAGAATCGATGCCTTTGACTTGTGGTGTTGGAGAAGAGAGTTGACCATACCATGGACTACCAAGAGAACAAGTTTGTCCTGGATAGGATGAAACCAATTTGTTCCTCTGAAGTAAGGATTTTGGAGCACTGGCATAGATTGGACATGTTGCCGGAAGAACCAGTCCTTGGATAGGGATTCATGCTTGGAAGGATGGAAGGACAGCATAAGAGAAGAGGACCTAGGAGGAGATGGATTAGCACAGTGATGGGGGTCATAGGGGAAGTGTGTCAGAAACAGTGAAACTGGCTCTGGCTAGGGCAGGGTTTGAGCTGTTGCACATAGGGTCGCTATGAGTCGCAGGAGACGGGAAGGCATCTAACAACAATAATGGCAGTTAAAATGTCCTAAGTGCCTTTGTTTGCGTAAAACCTGCTGATTTGTAAAATACATTCTCTTTCCGGAAGCTGAAGTGACCAGAAGATGCAGCTCTAGCCTGCTGGGGCGCTGGGTCTGTGAATCTGCAAGAGGAGAGGGCTCTGGGGGCAGGATTTTCATTCTAATGACGAGGCTGACAGGGTCGGTGGCAAAGTGGAAAGGAAGCTGGGGTCTGGAGAAAACAAAAAAATCCTTTTGGCTCGGATCCACCTTTGAAAGGCCCTCTAGCTTTTCATTCTGAGCAGCCTCTGGGTCGAGATTGAAATCAAATGTTAATGCACAGCCCGAGGAGAACAATTTTAAAGTCTGGCATTTGCTCCCGCTTCTGTCCCCAGAGACCCTCTGATGAGATGTATGTAAAGCAGGCAGTGTCTTCCGGCAAGAGTGGGATGAGGGCAGAGTTAGTCAGTTCTGCTCCTCTGTTTCTGGATCTGAACCCTGAACGCCAGGGGCGGCCCTGGGCCAGCTCCCAACTCCTGCTGCCGGGCAGGTGCACTGAGCGCAGCCTTGAGAACGATGTGAAGGGTCAAAAGGAACCAAAAGAGACAAAGTGGGTGCTGCCTGGGTGCAGAGAATAGGGTGCAAGGACGACGGAATCGTTCTGCCCAAATGTATAACAGGGGAGGGCGAGACAGACGGGAGCTTCCTGCCATTTGCACCAGATGCCTGACCAGGCTCCTGCCCACCAGCGGCCTCAACGGCTTCCTCTTACCAGACCTGCTTGCTGACCTTCACAGCCAACGACTGTGTTGCATTCAGCTGCTCCCATAACCCACCAAAAATTTGTTTTTCATCCTCATTTTAAGAGTTGTATTCGTTTCTATGACCGCAGTCACAAACTAGCACAAACGTAATGGCTTAACATAACACAACATCCTGTCGTTTTTGGAGGATATGGGTCTCACTAGGTTATAATCAGGGAGCTCAGGTGGCCTAGTGGGTAAAGAGCTGTGCTGCCACCCCAAAGACACGTGGTTCGAATCCACCAGCTGCTCTGTGGGAGAAAGATGGGCAGTCTCCTCACGTGCGCTTCAACTGCCTCTGAAAAACAGCCGGAGGGTCAGCTATGAGTCGTTCAGACTCAACGGCTCGCAACAACAGGTTATAATCAAGGAGCCAGTGTTTGGGGTTCTCTCCTTTGTTTGATGAGGAAGCTGATGGTCTGTGAGTCAAACCAAATTTACACCGTTTCCCCCAATAGTTTATTTTGAAATGAAGGGTGCAACCTGATGAAGGTCATTTTGAAGGCACAGCTCTGATGGATGGCGGAGGATGCGTGTAGTAAAGGGGGGCAGGGAGTCACAGAACCCGACCTGGACAGGTCCTACCCTCCTCTAAGTCACTGAAACAGGGGTTTTGGGGTTCCACTCCTTCTTGGTGGCTCTGAAATACTTTCCATGCAGATAGCTATTGTAGAAAGTTATCATTTATTCACTATTAAACTTCACATTTATTAAAGTGAACGTGATACAAAGATGCTGAAGGGATAATAACATGGACACTGGCACTGACCTTGTAGAATGTTCCACAGAAGAGGGAGGGATTGATAGTTTTATAATTTATCATTCTCAATCGCTGTATGGACAAACTTTTCTTTGGTACAGGATGAGCTGTGTTGGAGGGGAGGAATCATTGGAAAATCTATGACATTTAGGGCAATACTAAAACTTTGACTGGAATTCTATTACTGTCATTCAATATGTGGGATCGAGTTATGCAGCAGTCCCCAGGGGGTGAACTGGAGCCTCTGCATCCAGACTA
>NW_006399761.1:23937310-23946356 GCF_000299155.1 Elephantulus edwardii | reverse complement strand
AGGATGAAACCAATTTGTTCCTCTGAAGTAAGGATTTTGGAGCACTGGCATAGATTGGACATGTTGCCGGAAGAACCAGTCCTTGGATAGGGATTCATGCTTGGAAGGATGGAAGGACAGCATAAGAGAAGAGGACCTAGGAGGAGATGGATTAGCACAGTGATGGGGGTCATAGGGGAAGTGTGTCAGAAACAGTGAAACTGGCTCTGGCTAGGGCAGGGTTTGAGCTGTTGCACATAGGGTCGCTATGAGTCGCAGGAGACGGGAAGGCATCTAACAACAATAATGGCAGTTAAAATGTCCTAAGTGCCTTTGTTTGCGTAAAACCTGCTGATTTGTAAAATACATTCTCTTTCCGGAAGCTGAAGTGACCAGAAGATGCAGCTCTAGCCTGCTGGGGCGCTGGGTCTGTGAATCTGCAAGAGGAGAGGGCTCTGGGGGCAGGATTTTCATTCTAATGACGAGGCTGACAGGGTCGGTGGCAAAGTGGAAAGGAAGCTGGGGTCTGGAGAAAACAAAAAAATCCTTTTGGCTCGGATCCACCTTTGAAAGGCCCTCTAGCTTTTCATTCTGAGCAGCCTCTGGGTCGAGATTGAAATCAAATGTTAATGCACAGCCCGAGGAGAACAATTTTAAAGTCTGGCATTTGCTCCCGCTTCTGTCCCCAGAGACCCTCTGATGAGATGTATGTAAAGCAGGCAGTGTCTTCCGGCAAGAGTGGGATGAGGGCAGAGTTAGTCAGTTCTGCTCCTCTGTTTCTGGATCTGAACCCTGAACGCCAGGGGCGGCCCTGGGCCAGCTCCCAACTCCTGCTGCCGGGCAGGTGCACTGAGCGCAGCCTTGAGAACGATGTGAAGGGTCAAAAGGAACCAAAAGAGACAAAGTGGGTGCTGCCTGGGTGCAGAGAATAGGGTGCAAGGACGACGGAATCGTTCTGCCCAAATGTATAACAGGGGAGGGCGAGACAGACGGGAGCTTCCTGCCATTTGCACCAGATGCCTGACCAGGCTCCTGCCCACCAGCGGCCTCAACGGCTTCCTCTTACCAGACCTGCTTGCTGACCTTCACAGCCAACGACTGTGTTGCATTCAGCTGCTCCCATAACCCACCAAAAATTTGTTTTTCATCCTCATTTTAAGAGTTGTATTCGTTTCTATGACCGCAGTCACAAACTAGCACAAACGTAATGGCTTAACATAACACAACATCCTGTCGTTTTTGGAGGATATGGGTCTCACTAGGTTATAATCAGGGAGCTCAGGTGGCCTAGTGGGTAAAGAGCTGTGCTGCCACCCCAAAGACACGTGGTTCGAATCCACCAGCTGCTCTGTGGGAGAAAGATGGGCAGTCTCCTCACGTGCGCTTCAACTGCCTCTGAAAAACAGCCGGAGGGTCAGCTATGAGTCGTTCAGACTCAACGGCTCGCAACAACAGGTTATAATCAAGGAGCCAGTGTTTGGGGTTCTCTCCTTTGTTTGATGAGGAAGCTGATGGTCTGTGAGTCAAACCAAATTTACACCGTTTCCCCCAATAGTTTATTTTGAAATGAAGGGTGCAACCTGATGAAGGTCATTTTGAAGGCACAGCTCTGATGGATGGCGGAGGATGCGTGTAGTAAAGGGGGGCAGGGAGTCACAGAACCCGACCTGGACAGGTCCTACCCTCCTCTAAGTCACTGAAACAGGGGTTTTGGGGTTCCACTCCTTCTTGGTGGCTCTGAAATACTTTCCATGCAGATAGCTATTGTAGAAAGTTATCATTTATTCACTATTAAACTTCACATTTATTAAAGTGAACGTGATACAAAGATGCTGAAGGGATAATAACATGGACACTGGCACTGACCTTGTAGAATGTTCCACAGAAGAGGGAGGGATTGATAGTTTTATAATTTATCATTCTCAATCGCTGTATGGACAAACTTTTCTTTGGTACAGGATGAGCTGTGTTGGAGGGGAGGAATCATTGGAAAATCTATGACATTTAGGGCAATACTAAAACTTTGACTGGAATTCTATTACTGTCATTCAATATGTGGGATCGAGTTATGCAGCAGTCCCCAGGGGGTGAACTGGAGCCTCTGCATCCAGACTAGGAAACTCAGACACTGGATTCTGAATCCAAAGACCTCAGGAGATAAATGGAACCCACTTATTCATTGCTGTGGGGGCCACAGCTGAGTTACAGCTGACGCTCCGGTGGGATTTTAGGAGGCTGTAGATTGCACAGGAGGAGACTGCCCGTCTTTCTCTCTCAGATCCACTGGTGGATTCGAACTTCCAGAGAAGCGCCATCTGTGAGTTATCAGCACCACTCCTAGTGGGCTAAACCACCAGAGCTCCCCCCACACCTACTCGTTTTCGTTGGGTACCGTGAAGTTGAGTACAACTCATAGTGACCCTATGAACAGCAGATCTGAACTCCGTCCTATCCTGTGCCATCCTCACACTTCAGGACACGTTAGAGCGCATTGCTGCCGTCACTGTGTCAATGTACCCGGTTGAGGGTCTTCCTCTCCTTTGCCATCCCTCCACCTTTCTAAGCATGATGTCCCTCTCTAAGGAAGAGCCCCTCCCAGCAACGTGCCCAAAGTATGAGACTAAGCTTCATCATCTTTGCCTCTAAGGAGCACTCTGGCTGCACCTTTCCCAAGACATATCTATCTGTTCTTTTGACAGTTCATGCGCTAGTCAATGCTCTTCTCCAACACCGCAGTTCAAAGGCATCAATTCTTCTGTCATCCTTATTCTTTGCCCAGCTCTCAGAAGCATAGCAAGTGATAGAAAAGATCATGGCCTGAATCAGGCACATCTCAGTGCTCAACCTAACATCATTGGTCCTCAATAATTTGGAAAGGTCTCTGATTGCAGACTTAACCCAGTGCAATATGTCTCCTGATCTCCTGACTGCTGGTGCCAAGAGTATTTCTTGATTGTGGTTTCAAGTAAGTAGAAATCGCTGACAATTTCAATCTTTTCTCTGTCCATCATGATGTTTCCTATTGGTCCAGTGATGAGAATTTTGGTTTTCTTGATGTTGTGATACAATCCATAGTGAAGGCTACAGTGTTTGATCTTCTGTAGCAAGCACGTCAAGTCCTCCTTACTTTCAGAAAGCAAGGTTGTCCCATTTATATAACGAAGGTTATTGATGAGTCTTCCTCGAATCCTGATGTCACTTTCTTCTTTGAGTCCTTGCTCTTGAATAATTTGCGTACAGATTGAATAGGGATGGAGAAAAGATACAACCCTGATGCACACCTTTCTTCATTTTAAACCGTGTTCCCTTGCTCTGTTCACACAACAGCTTCTTGGTCTAAGTATAGGTTTCACATGGCACAATTCAGTAGAACACTGGGATTCCCATTCTCAAAGTTAGCCATAACTTGTTAGGATCCGAATTTACTAAGTGGCTGGATTTACAAGTTTTTCAAAGCCCTTGTGGGCCAGCACACCCTCCCACCACAGTTTATTTTGCTCTGTTCTGTTCTCGGAGTGGAATTAAAGACTTTCCCAATTTTAGCATAACTTCTTTGCTCCAGGGGCCAAATGTAAAACCAGCAAAACCAATCATACACATCCCAAACAGGAACACCCTAACAGGGGGTTGACTTCTCCTTCAGGCAATACCGCGGGGTGTGTACTGGTATGTCTGGCATTTCCACAGCAGACACCTTTACCCAGTGACTGGGGGTTGGCAGGGCACCTCCTACCTGCTCCCCAAGGCTTCCAGGAAAAGGTAAGGCTTCTAAAAGGTGTGGTCCAGCCACCTCTGAAAGCAGTTATGGAAAAAAGCTGCTAGGCGGGTCTGCCCCAAAGGTAAATGGTGACATGAGTCTTCCTTTTCCAGCTCCAAAGAACAGCTGTCTCAAATAGTTAAAACAAAAAGGGAAGGAATGTTTTTGTTGGCGTGGCCTAGCAGTCTTCACAGCATATTTTCCATTGGCTTGCCTGTGCCCTTGGCCTTAAATGAAGAAGAAGGTGGAGCTTTCTCTACTGAAGCCCTGGGCCTCTCCTGATGGGCACTCAGCTCTGTTCTGGGTACTGGTTCCGTTAGGAACTGCAGCTCGTTTGCTGGGAGCAGACTGCTAGCATCTTTGTTGAGGTTGTTTAGTAGACTGGTGGCGGCTGGCTGCAGTCTGTCTCCTGCCCTGGCGTGGGGATTTTAGTTGGCTTTTATGTTGGGTCTTTTTCACTCCTGAAAACATTTGCTGAACTGGACTTGTTTGCAAGAAATCCCTGGCTCATTTCATTGTGTGCAGCTCAGGGCAGGAGCTTGATGAGGGTAGGAGCTGTTTTTATAACCCAGCAGACTGAAGTTTTCTGAAGAAGCTTGGCAAGCCTTAGGCATTATGAAAGTTTTGTGTGAAGAGGGGCCACACAACAGCAGCCCACGTACACATGTGCCTCGCCTTTCACACCGTTTGTTTTGTTTTGTTTTTCTAATTAATGATTTTTAATGCAACATATATATTTTGTACAGCTTATTCTTTTCATTTAATTTGTCCCCTATTCATTCACTCATTGTTGCACATTTTCTTCCCTGCCCACCCTTCCCCCCAGTTCACTTTTCTCTTTGAAAAAAAAATTCTTTCATTGTTATTCAATTCCCCTCAACAGTTCACTTTACTATGCATTTCTTTCCCTGTAATCTTGTCATGAAAATAATACCTAATCATATATTCCTTTTAAACAGTTCTCTCCCTCATCTGTTTCAATGCAGTATGCATTATTTATCCCTATTTCTTTAATATAAATAAAAGAAATTTTAACAATTTTGTATTGGATTGCTTACATTATGTTTCACACCAGCTTTCATTCATATTGTTTTTCATACAATTGTTCCCATTCATTATATTTTATAAAATTAATCAACATTGAACTATGCCCACTTACCCTCTTTTTTAAAAAAAGCCTTGCATCAAATAGTATTAGGTAAAGTTGTGCCTTTGAGCTCCACTGCCTTTCCGAAACCCAGGATCAGTGAATCCCTTTTCATTTCTATAGGGTCAAAATTTGACTTCAGAAAAAAGACAAGTAAATGTGTTATAAAAAAGAAGGTGTGCTGGTGGCTTCGTGGCATGTTGGACGGGTACCAAAAGGCCGATGGTTCAAATCCACTGAAGAAAGATGAAGCCACCTGTTCTCATGTATGTACACGGCCTTGCAAACTTGATGGAGGTTCACCAGCGTAGGAACAGATTAGATAATCCTCTTTTATATCATTTACTAAGAGCAAATAAAGGGAGCTCTAGTAGCTAATGCTAAGAAGCTGCACCCAAAGGCACAAGGTTTGAATCCACTACCTGCCCTGAAGGATAGGCAATCTCCTCCTGTGCAATTAAACTGCTTCTGAAAACCAGGTCGAGGGTCAGCCATGGGTTGGTTCCGATTCAATGGTCTACAGCAACAGTAAAAGACTACTTAACAGTGAATTAACAAACTTTGCCACGGACTTCAAAACCTGATTTCTCCTTTCATGGTGGTATCTGAAGCCTCTCTTCCAAAGTAACACTTTCATGAAAAAATTGAATATTACCAAATTGAGTGAATGTTCTTAGGTGCCCTTAAAAAATGAGTAAGTCACAGATAAGACAAGTGGTATAGTAAGTTTTTATAATCACTTGCTGTACATTCAGTTGTTTTAGTTGTGTTTGGTGACGCTCCCTGATTAAAACAGGCTTGGGAAGAGGAGTAGCATCCACTTCCAAAATAGAAACTCTATGAGCTTGGAGAAATGATGAAAGTTATACAAGTGTTCAGGTCTTTCATTCATAGGGTCACTATGAGTCGTTTACGACTAGACAGCACTTAACAACAACCACCACCACATATCATTTACTATTGTTGTTGGGTCTCATTGAGTGCAACTCATAGTGACTCTATGAACAACAGATCTGAACCCTGTCCTATTCTGTGTCATCCTCATAATCTCTGATGCACTCAAGCCTATCGCTGGAATCACTGTGCCAACCCACTTGGTTGAAGGGCATCCTTTCCTTCACCATCACTCCACCTTTCCGAGCTTGAGGTCCCTCTACAAAGAAAAACCACTCCTAGCAACATATCCAAAGTATGTGAGATGAAGTTTCATCATCTTTGCCACCAAGAAGCACTCTGGCTGCATCTTCTCCAAGACATATCTGTTTGTTCTTTTGGCCAGCCATGGGATGCTCAGCATTCTTCTCCACCATCACTGCTCAAAAAGGCATCAACTCTTTTTCTGTCATCCTGAGTCATTGTCCAACGTTCCAGTGGAGTGACTGAAAAGGTCATGGTCTGAATCAGGTACACCTTAGTCCTCAAACTGACATCATTGCTCCTCAATAATTTGGAGAATTCCCCAACTACAGACTTTACCAGGGCAGAGTATCTGATCTCCTGACTGCTGGTACCAAGTATATTGATTGTTGATCCAAGTAAGATGAAGTTGTTGACAGTCTCAACCTTTTTTCCATCTAGCATGATGTTGCCTTTCAGTCCAGTGGCAAGAAAAAGAAGAAAGCTATATAAAAAAGAAAGTGGTGGTGATATAAATAAAGAAACATGATCCTAAAAGTTGAGGTAAAAACACTGAAGGAAATTTGACAGCTTGTCATAAATTAAAGAGCCACTTTGAATCATAGATTATTAGTCCTGAAAAGGAATCAAGAAGTTAGGAATTCATAGCAGAAGTTTCCTTTTTCTTTTTTTTTAGTTTTAATAATCCAGGTCTTTCAATAGATAAACAAAAATGTACATAGGCACCTTCACTGGCGTAGACCCAGTAGTGATGTTTCTGACAAACCCCTTGACTGAACATTTTCTCTGCCCTGTCCCCATCAATGTACACTGCATGGTCCAAAATCAAGAAAAGGGTGTATCAGGGATGCATCCTGTCTCCACACCTTTTCAATCTATATGCTGAACAGATCATTCAAGAGGCTGGAATGTATGACAAAGAATGCAGTATCAGGATTGGAGGAACACTTATCAACAACCTGTGTTATGCACATGATACAACCTTGCTCCATGAAACTGAGGAGGACTTGAAGCATTTGCTGCAGAAAATCAAGAGTTGCAGCTTTCAATATGGACTGCTTCTCAACATCAAGAAAACAAAAATCTTTACCATCAAGCCAATAGCATCATGATAGATGGAGAAAACATTGAGATTTTTAACAATTTCATCTTGCTTAGGTTCTCAATCCACATTCTTGGTACCAGAAGCCAGGAAATCAGAAGATAAGTTACCTTGGGGAAAATCTGCTACCAAGGGCCTCTCCATAGTGCTAAAGAGCAATGATGTTAGTCTCAGACCGTGGTCTTCTCAGTTGCTTGCTGTGCATCTGAGAGCTGGACAATAACTAAGGATGACAAAAGAAGAATTGATGCCTTTGAGTTGTGGTGCTGGAGAAGAGCATTGACCATACTATGAACCACCAAGAGAACAAGTAGGTCTGTCTGGAAGAGGGTGAAACCAGGCTGCTCCTTGGAGGCAAGGATTTTGAAGCTCCATCTCACATAATTTAGGCATGTGGCCAGGAGAGACCAGTCCTTGGAGAAGGACATTGTGCTTGGAGAGGTAGAGGGTCAGCACAGGAGAAGAAGACCCCAGATGAGATGGGTTGGCCCAGTGACTGTGGCAATGGGGTCAAGTGTGTCAGAGATGGGGAGGTTGGCACAGAATAGGGCAGGGTTCAGAGCTATTGCTGATAGGGTCACTATGAGTCCCAGATGACTTAAGGGCACAAAGCAACTACAACATCAACAATGTACATTTATGGTGCAGAACAAGACACGGTTTCTATCTCTTGTTCAGAGGGTTGCTGTGAGTTGTAGTTCATTCCACAGCCCTTATCAGCAATAATGACACATATGCTCTTAATTTGTACTCTTTGAGTTTACATTTGAAGGAATTTTGTTTGCTTTACAAAAAAATGAGCTTTGATTCCAAGGGAGGGGGGAGAAGGCTGTGGACACGTGCTAAACGGAATTCAAAGTCCTGCTCTCCTTCTGACACTGACATTCGACCTCTTGGCTGTTAGAAATGTGATGAAGCCATTTTCCAGTTAGACTAGGGGTGCCTCCACTGAACCCCCTACATTGTTTTTCTCTCACATTTTAGGTTTTTAAAGGTTATTGTTGTTAGGTGCCACAGCCCATTGCTGCAGTCAGTGTGTCAACCCATGTCATTGTAGGTCTTCCTCTCTTTCTCCAACTCTCCATCTTTCCAAGGATGAAGTCCTTCTGCCAAGTAATAGCCTCTCTTAGCAACATGCCCAAAGTGTGTGAGACAAAGCTTCATCGTTCAGTTCTGATTCTTGGTGCTGCCTGGGATGATGAAGTCAGATGCCATGAAGCTCTGTGTGGTGGGTGGAGGACTTCTTATGCTCTTTCTCTTGCCTTTTAGTTTGTTGTTGGTTTTGTTGTTATGTGCAGCAGTCAAGGCGCCTGCCTCTATCATTCTACATACCTCTTTGTTCTGGTCTTGTGCACTCTCTTCCTCTCAGTTGACCAGAAGCATCACACACACTGCTTGGTAGTCCTGCACACACCTTGAGAAGTCTGGCTTCCTTGCGTTTGCACATGACAGTGCACACCGTCCTTGGGAAAGGCAGCCTTTTCCTAGGTTGATTTCTATGGTCAGTTCTTTTGGCAGACGTATGTCTAGAGTAGAGATGGATGCCTCAAGCTATTACCAGGAAACTTGACTGTCTATAGTTTGCCTTCCCCCCACCCACCAATCTCCACCACTTTATTTTATATTGGCTTACATACAAAATTTGTAGACACTGTGTGTCATGCCTTTACACTACATTTCCCTCATTCTCACACTCACATTGTGTCTCAAATGATCACTCAAGTACATTATGCTTTATAAAATTAATCAACATTATACACACTCATGTTTACCGTGGCTTTGTTCACAATAGCAAGGAGTTGGAAACAACCCAGGTGCCCATCAACAAACGAATGGATAGAGAAGCTGTGGTATAGTCACACAATGGAATACTATGCTGCATTGAAAAACAAGGAACTCATGCAATATTATTCAAAATGGGTGA
>NW_006399761.1:23902442-23935694 GCF_000299155.1 Elephantulus edwardii | reverse complement strand
AATAAAATAAAATTTAAAAAAATTAATCAGTGTTGACCTAGGTCCACAAATACCCCATCTTTTCAAGTCTCCATTGGGTTTTTTAAAATTCCTTCACATACACCCTTTCATTCATCAAATCTGAAACAGCTCAATGTCCATCAATAAATGAATGGATTGAGAATGATGGTACATCCACACAGTGAAATACTGTGCAGCAATGATTTTGTAAAACACTACAAAACATGGGAGAGTCTCGAGAGCATTATGCTGAGTGAACTAACTTGGTCTCATAAGGACAAATACTGCATAAGACTGTTATTGTGTATCTAGTTTAGTTTTTAAATATACTTCCAACAAGAGTAAAAATGAAATAAATTGTCAAAAGATCAAAGCATTCCTTTGGCGTTGTAGTTTATGTTGTCAATTAGTTCTTTTCCACCCTGGTTTGCACACCAGTCTTTCATGTGTTGGCTAACTGGTCATTGGTGAGTCTGTTTATTTATGGGTATTCTAGTAAAATTGAACTTTCAGATTAAAGAGCTAAGAACCAAAGTGTGTTACATAAAGTTGTTGTCAATTCGAGTCCAACTCATAGTGATCCCGAACAACAGATCAGAACTCTATACTGTGCTGTGCCATCCTCATCCTCTCGGGCCCATTGCTGCAGTCACTCTGTCGATCCGTCTACTTGAGGGTCTTCCTCTCTTTCACTGACCCTCCACCTTTCCAAGCTTGATGTCCTGTTCCTCTTGAGAAAAAGCATCTATTTCCTCTCTTTCTCATCATCAGTGACTTCTAAAGTTATTTACAATTTCTGGATAATTATTGACTAGAGCGAAAGAAAAATAAAGCTTAGATGTGAGTTACCTTAAAAGAAATGCACTTAGTGCTAAATACTATATTAACTGACATTAATCAACTGAAAATATGATTACAAATTTCATATGAAGATAATAAAATCCCTGCCTAATCAAGCCAGAGGGCCATATTTCTGGGCCAATGAAACACAGGGCATGAGTTTAAAGTCTTAGAAGAAACTGAATTGGCTAGGAATTTGAAAGTAAGATTAACTACCGTTCATGAATTTATCTCATCTGATTTTTGTTTTAAGGATTAGATAAGTGCTGAGATGAAACACTTAAACAAAGATGAAACAGAGGTCTATCTGCTAATCACTGTGCTACACGGATTCCCTTAAGTTTTTCAGTTATTAACCAAGAATGTATTAAACACTTATGATGAGCTCTGGTGACCTGGTAGTATGGGACTGCGCTGCCAACTCAAGGGCACACGGTTCAAATCCACCAGATGCTCCATTGGAAGAAGGGTAAGTAACCTCCTTTCATGTGATTTACGGCCTCCAAAACCCTCCAGAGGGTCAACTATCAGTAAGTTTCGACTCAACCGGCTCAGCGACAACATGATAATCATTGGAAACTTAATACATAGATGCTGCTGCTTCCTCCCATGAGACCTTATAACTAAGTAGAAGGTATCTAATATCTGGATGTAGTAATAAATAAAATATGTGCAGTAGAAATGAAAAAGAACACAAGTGTTACCTAAAAATAGAGGCCAATGTGAAATTCCCTTCGCAGATTTAACAGTGGAGCAAGTTGTTAAAAGGTATGTACCCTGTCACCACGTGGATACAGTTCTTTTAAGGGGACATAGCATTTGTTGTTGTTGTTGTTGTGTACCATAGAGTCAGAATTGACCTATAGCTGACTCTCCAGCAGGTTTTTAGAGCCAGTTAATCATATGGGAGGAGATTCCCATCCTTCTCCCTAGGAGCAGCTGGTGGCCTTGAACCATGTGCCTCTGGAATTGCAGTGCAGCTTTTTGCCACTAGGCCACCAGAACTCCCTCAGAGACAGCAGTCCAGGGGATAAAAGGTAAATGGACAAAACCTAGAATGGCACAATGGAGAAATTGCAGACATGGGATTAGGGGATGGACATAGTGAGATGCAGAACCCAGATGAGATGGATTGACACAGAGGCTGTGGTAATGAGGGTAGGTGTGTAGGAGACAGTAAGATTGGCTCAGGATAGGGCAGGATTCAGACCTGTTGATCAGATGGTCGCTATGACAGCACATAACAATAACAATGTGAGAGGAGACCAGGCAGATGGGAAGAAGGTTGGTACCGCACTTCCATGCTAAAGAGTTTGAGGTATTACCCATGCAAGCAGCAAGTGGAGTTTTGATGACTTTTAAGGAGAGCAATGTCAAGAAAACGAAGATTCTTACCACTGGGCCAACTGGCAGCACTGGTGTGGATGGGAAAGAGATTGAGATAGTTCAGTTTTAGTTTACTTGGTCCCACAGTCAATACTCTTGGTAACGGCAGCCAGGAAATCAGGAGATGAATTGCATTGGGAAAGTCAGCTGTGAGGGACCTCTCAAGAGTACTGAAGAGCAACGATGTCAGGCTGGAGACTAAGGTGCGCCGGATCCAGGCTATAGTCTTTGCAATTACGTGCTATGTATCAGAGCGCTGGACAATGACTAGGGATGACAGAAAGGGAATTGATGATGCCTTTGAGCTGTGGTGCTGGAGAAGAAAGTTGAATATACATTCAGCCTGCTAGGAGAACAAACAGGTTTGTCCTGGAGAGGGTGAAGCCGGAGTGCTCCTTGAAGTCAAAGATTCTGAAACTTCATCTGACATACTTTGGGCATTTTGCAAGGAGGCCCTTGGAGAGGGACGTCATGCTTGGCAGAGTGGAGGGATGACGCAGGAGAGGAAGACCCCAGATGAGATGGATCAATTCTGTGACTGGAGTGGTGGGAATAAGTGCATTTGAGATGGCCAACCAGTTTAACCCTCTCCAGGACAAATCTGTTTGTTTTCCTAGCAGTCCATGGTATTCTCAATACTCTTCTCCAGCACCACAGCTCAAAGGCATCAATTCTCCTTCTATCCTCCTTGATCATTGTCCAACTCTCTGATGCATAACAAGTGACAGCAAAGACTATGGCCTGTATCAGATGCACCTTAGCCTGTATCAGATGCACCTTAGTCTCCAGAGACACCATTGCTCTTCAGTACTTTGGAGAGGTCCCTAACAGCAGACTTCCCCATGGCAATACATCTTTTAATTTCCTGGCTGCTGGTGCCAATAGTGTTGACTGTGGAGCCAAGCAAACTAAAGTTGTGAATAATCTCAATCTCTTCACCATCCATCCTGATGCTGCCAATTGGTCCATCGACAGTACAAAACAAATTCCTATGAGGTAAACATGGTCTCCCGTGCTCCTGACCTACTTCTACTAATTCCAACACCCATCTTACTGCTCTACTGGGTCCAAAATCCATTTCAATGACCGTGCAGATCTCAGCGAACCATCCTAATAGTCATGGAGTTAAGGAAGTCACAGGTTACAATTCAGGTTGGCAACAGGATACAATTCCTTGGTCCAGGCAGCTTCTCAAGCCTGCTTCCAGGTCCTTTGTCTTTCAGCACCACAATTTTAGTCAGTTTTACAAAGTTCCCTTAGGCCTGCCAATTACGTCTTCCTTCAGTTTTCCTGCAAGCTTAGGCAAAGAGGTCTAGCCCTGGCTCCAAGGGGATGCACTTCCAAGTCAGTTTTGCTTCATGTCAGTCTCTCTTCTCTGCCGAGGCTGCTGTTGCTGTCATGTAGACTCCAGCCTTTCTAGCACAGGGACCTCTGGCCCCCAAAGACACGCACTGCATTGTCAGCTGCTTCTTCCTTGCTGGATGTGAGATTCCCACCTTCGCGTCTGAACTTGCTCAACTTAAACCTAATGGGATGGGGGCGGGGGGATAAATTAATTTGTACACACCCGACTTCAAGTTCCTGCCCACGCATGTGGTGAAAGTCAAAGTTGATGTAGTCATCAACTTTTCTAGTGAAAAGGCATTTTGAACAATGAACTGTGACACCACAATATAATTTTCAAATATGGTCACAAAGACTTCTAATTCTGCCCAAATACGTAGATGTTGTCGTTGATGTTATGTGCCAATCAGGTTGCCTGTGACTCATAGAGACCCTATGAACAACAGCTCTGAAGCCTTCCCTGTCCTGAGCCAGTCTCACTGACTCCAACACCCCTACTCCCATTGCTCCAGTTAGTGTATTAATCCATCTCCTCCAGGGTCTTCCTCTCCTGTGCTGTCCCTCCACTCTTCCAAGCATGATATTCTTCTCCAGGGACCCGTCCTTCTTGGCCACATGCCCAAAGTATCCTACCCTCCAAGGAGAAACTTGGTTTCACCCTCTCCAAGAAAGACCTATTTGTTTTCTTTTTTTAAAATTTCTTTATTTTTCATTTCAATGAACATCTACAGAGATTTTGGAATTCCATTCATTCATTGTTGCACCCCTCTCCCCGCCCCCCACCCCCCGTTTGCTCCTCTCCTTCAAACGCAAAAGAAAAACTCCCTCATTGGTACGTAATCCCCCACACACATCCCCCAATCCCCAAATATAATCTACTCTGCAACCCTCATTCTGTATTCTTACGATAAACATAATGCCCTAAAATATAAAATATTCTCTCCCCCAAAGACTTCAATGCCCATAAACATATTTCATCCAGTTTTTCTCAGTCTTACCCCCACCCCGATGTTAGCCTCATTCTACAACAGTGGCACCATATAGCATTTGTCCCTCTGTGACTGAGATACCTCACTCAGCATAATGTCCTCCAGGGTCACCCATTTTGAATAATATTGCATGAGTTCCTTGTTTTTCAATGCAGCATAATATTCCATTGTGCGAATATACCACAGCTTCTCTACACACTCGTTTGTTGATGGGCATTTGGGTTGTTTCCAACTCCTTGCTATTGTAAACAAAGCCGCAATAAACATGGGTGTGCATATATCTACTTGGGTGCCATTTATGGTCTTTTTAGGGTATATTCCCAGTAGTGGAATTGCTGGGTCAAATGTTATCTCTATTTGCAACTTTTTGAGAAAGCGCCACATCGCTTTCCACAGTGGTTGCACCATTTTATACTCCCACCAACAGTGAATAAGGGTTCCAGTCTCTCCACAACCTCACCAGCATTTGTTGCTTGCTGTTCTGTTAAATATTGCTAGTCTTACTGGGGTGAGATGATATCTCATAGTTGTCTTGATTTGCATCTCTCTCAGAGCTAGGGATTTTGAACATTTCTTCATGTGCTTGTTGGCCATCTGAATGTCTTCCTTGGTGAAGTGTCTGTTCATATCCTGTGCCCATTTTTCAATTGGATTATTCACCTTTATCTTGTTGTAGTGCTCAAGTATTTTATAAATTCTAGATATAAGTCCCTTATCTGACATGTCATTACCAAACACTTTTTCCCAGTCTGTGGCTTCCCTTTTTAATGTTAGAGAAGTTTCTGGATGCGCATAGGGATTTGGTTTTTAGAAGGTCCCATTCATCTATTTTATCTTCTCCTGGTTGGTCTATGGTATGTTCAAAACTCTTCTCCCACACCACAACTCAAAGGCATCAGTTCTCCTTCTGTCATCCTTAATCATTGTCCAGCTCTCTGATGCATAGCAAGTAATTGCCAAGGCCATGGCCTGGATTAGGTGTCCCTTTTCATTGGATAACAGCTATTCATTGCCTACAGCATCGATGCCAAACGCTATCATGACATATTATATAAACATTTGTTAGCATCCTGACAGGGTCCCTAGGTGACACACATGGTTAAATGTTCAACTACTAAATGAGAGATGGATAGTTTGCACCTACCCTGGTGCCTCAGAAGACAGGCCTGGCAATCTTCTTCCGGAAGGTTTCTGGCCTTGAAACCCCACAGAGCAGTTCCATGCAGCACACCTGAGACCAGGGTCTGCATAATTTGGAACTGACTTGACGACAACTGACAACATTTGGACTACTGTCAGTCTTGCCAGCTTATCTCAAGTTCTTATCCTTTGAGTATTTTATACTTAACCACTCCAAACTGCGTTTTGTTTTCCAACCAGGCTCTATATTTTCACAAATTTCTTTTCTGCTCCTGGCATTGTGTTCTGCCTAGAAGACTTGCTCTGCCCCCGCCCCGCAAACAGGGCTGCTCCCTTATTTTCCTATTATACATCACCCTGTCATATACCATCATAAGGCATCATGGTCACCTTAAAGATCTCTAGTGCTAGGCCTTGTACACAAGGCCAGAGACCCAATCCTATTTCTCTTCTTGTCCTGGAGTGCCAGAGCATAGTGGAGGGTACATTGATAGAGAACAACATCATAGCATACTAAAATTATAAGCCAGGAAAATAACCCGTGTGGCTCTGCTTCATAACGTACTTAGCAAGCAATCAATAGTTAAATGCTTCCAAGTTCCTTACTGGTGATAAGGACTACAGATGAATTTACTCTTAATAAGTTCTCATTCTTTTTAGAAGAGATATTGAACAAAGTTCTAACAACGCACTCTTATTTTAGCACTTTAGGCACTGATAAATCAGGCATTTGTAAAATAAATATGAAATGTATTTATAAAAGAAGCATCAAACCTGAATGGCAACATTTTTCTTTATTGGGCTAAAATCCTGAGCAGTGTCTTCAACGTGTTTTAATAGAATATAAGTAACTCCAGGTCAGGTACGAAAACCTTTTACAGAGGAATCAATAAGACCATTTTCCTATCAGCTGAATAGACTACTAGGAGAGTTTTGAAAAATTAAAGACAAGGCTATTCTTGGTGATTACTGTTTTGGAACGTCTACATTTTTAATGAGCTGAGTGCTAAACACTGAACTGTAGAACAATGAAGGACAAACAGCTGAAAGATAGCTGTGACGGATACCTCATTGGGTCAATCTTTCCAGACAAGGATGTTCTACTTTCAAACTTCTCCAGGTTAAATGTATTGATTAGACATTTCCAAATGCCTTTGGCTCTTCATGAAATCTAAGTTTCCAGATAGTTCTCTGGGTTTAAAGAGCTTTATTAACAGTTTTAGTTTGCTTGGCTCCACAACCAACACTCTTGGTACCAGCAGCCAGGAAATTAAAAGACAAATTGCCTTGGGAAAGTCTGCTGTCAGAGACCTCTCCTAAGTACTGAAGAGCAACAATCAGTCTAGAGACTAAGGTGCACCTGATCCAGGCCATGGTCTTCACAATTACTTGCTATGTGTCAGAAAGCTGGACAACGACTAGGGATGACAGAAGGAGAACTGATGCTTGAGTACTGAATATATCATGGACGGCTAGGAGAACAAACAGGTTTAACCTGGAGAGGGTGAAGCCAGGCTGCTCCTTGGAGGCGAGGGTTTTGAAGTTTCATCCGACATACTTTGGACGTGTTGCAAGGTGGGACCAGTCCTTGGAGAGGGATGTATGCTTGGGAGGCTGGAGGGACAGCACAAGAGAGGAAGACCGTCGATGAGATGGATTGATTCAGGGACTGAGGTAATGGGGGATGGTGTGTCACAGACAATAATGTTGGCTCAGTATAGAGCAGGGTATAGGGCTATTGTACATACGATCACTATGAGTCGTAGGCTATTTGATGGCACATAACAACAACAACATCCTTCTGTGACATTGGTTTAAAAAAGATTACACAATTTTGTCCAGCCTCTTTTTCAGAAAGATGTAAATATATCTGAGCACCAGGATAAATGTAAATGTTGTAGCTAAACCTGTTTTGAAACACATTTTTCTGTGGCTTGGTTTCAAATGCTTAAACACTGATGAAAACAAAAATTTTTAGCGTCTTATACGATTGCACTATTTGCTTTTTTCTTTCTAATTGATTTAAGGCACCCTGATTAACTCTCTTAGAACAAAAATAAAGATAGATATGTGCCCATAACAAATTAGTGTTAATTGCATGTATAAAACACCCCATTTTTAAGTCTCCTGATAAAGCTCTTTGTGACCAACATCTAACACTATACAGCTAACACGTTTACAGGGGAACCGGGTTTTGTTTGCTTCATCGGTTCTTGCCTCCACGCCTACTTTGCTATGCAAACGCTTTATGTCAATTTGCTTTTTGAGCGGTTTAAGACCAAACCAAATTATTCCTTCAGCACATTTGAAACAATCCCTTAAAGACCTCTTTTCCTGGGCTCTGTTTTCAATCTTGGCTTATCACTATAATATTTCATGCTCTTTGCTTCTGAAAAAAAAAAATCAATATTCAAGAACAAAGTAATCCAGAGCTTTACTTCATTTCAGTCTTTTTTATGGCCCAGGGCTGCCCCAACTCAAGGACTCAGTTTTTATTGTGTCACATCTGACTGTGGCTGGCTGTAACCAGCTTGCCTAATCCTTTCCCGTCCCTTATCAGTTTTCCCTTAATTAAAAAAAAAACAAACCAAACAAACCCACAACATATATATTATTTTTTAATTCTTTGTACTTCTTCTTTCATAGTTTTTGGGCTTCCTCTCTCTCCTCAGGAGGCTTCGTTCCTGTGGTAGCTATTCAAAAACACAGGGAAGAATACATACATAAGGTCCACAAATCTGTCATCAACGTTTTCGGGGTGCCATCTTTAGAATTGAGGGTGGGGAATGACAGAAAGCAGTCATTATCATTTTACAAAAATCACATCAAAACCCCTTAAGTATTTGTTCTCTACAACTCAGCTACTGTACATTTGAGAATTTGCTTGGTGAGTAAAAGGGTAAAATAAAACATAGAAAAATCTGTTTGTATGAGATGGTCATTACAATGCTATATACAAAAGCAAAAAAAGAAACAAACACAAATATCTACTAACACGAGAGAAGTTCTATTTGCTGGACTGAGTATGTTTCTTTTTTTAATTTGAGTAAAAATTTACAAATCACATTGGCTTTCATGAAGTCATTCAAACATATTTTTGGCAGGACAGTAGACAATCATTTGGGATGATGGTTATGTGACTATCTAGAGATGTGGGAATTTCTGTAATATTTTCAGAAAAGCAAAGTCCAGAACTGAAAATGCCTAGGATGACAACCATGGTTTTTATAAAACATTTACAACGGAAAAAATGACAAGAAAATAGGACTTTTCTTAGTGGCTGTTATTGTAGGATAATGACATTTTAGATGCTTTTTCTTGACTTTCAAAGTTTTGTGATGATTCCTTTAAAATTAATTTTTTAAATAAGTTGTGTTGCAAGTATGACATTTTTCTCCTAAAAGATTATTCAGTTAGACTACTATGAAAGTTTCACATCTAGGGACCTGTAAAGACAGGAATAAGACTTTTTTTTTGTAACCAATGTGTACTCATCCCCAAAAGGGTAAGAAGAAACTTGAAATGCCTATTGTAAAAGATAATGTTTTTAAAAAATGCAATAGGCTTTATTCACATGAATATTACTCTCCCTCACTTTATATCCAGACCAGCTTACTCTCTGCTAAGTTACAAGCCTTTTTTTTAAAAAAAATATATATATTTCAATGAGATTTTAATGAAAGTTTATAAAGAACTTGGCTTTCCATTCATTCATTGTTGCACATTTCCCCCTCTGCACCCCTCCCCTCTCAGTTCGTTTTGTTGTTTGTTGCTTTTTTTTTTTAAAAAAAAAAGTTCTTTCATTGTTATACAATCTCCTCTGACCCCCTAGACCACTTTGCTATGCAGCTCTTATTCTGGACTCTTGTCATGCCAATAATACCTAATCATATATTCCTTTTGTACAGTTTTCTCCTTTGTCTGTTTCAATGCCATGTACATTACTTTTCCCCTCTTTTCTTAGTTTCCCACTAACCTCCATGTCAGACCTGTTTTATAACAGTGGCACAGTATTTGTCCTGTTGTGACTGAGATATTTCACTCAGCGTAATGTCCTCCAGGGTGACCCATTTCGTGTATTTCATCAGTTCTTTGTTTTTCAGTGCTGCATAATATATATCATAGCTTCTCTATCCATTCGTTTGTTGATGGGCACTTGGGTTGTTTCCAATTCTTTGCTATTGTGAACAAAGCAGCAATAAACATGGGTGTGCATATATCTGCTTGGATGGCCGATAGGGTTTCATTAGGATACATTCCCAGCAGTGGAACTGCCTTTCAACCTTTAAGCTAACTTTCCATTCCAGTTTCTGCCATCTTCAGAAATCTTTCTAAAACCTAAACCTGTTTACAATACCTCCCTGTTTAAGTCTTTGGGGGATTCAAAGTGTTAAAATCTTTGACTTGGTTTACTAACTCCTCCCAAGCTCCTCTTTTTTTGTTCGTGAACCTTTCCCCACAGCTTTACCACGCTATCTGTAATACCTGCGTCAATAATAAGTCACCATTACCACTATCTCTAATTCCTGAGCCGAATGCCCACTCTTTCTTCAAATCCTGTGTCACTTTCTCTGGCGAGGCTTCCCAGACTGCTCGTGTCATTTGGACGTGCCTTCTCTGTAAGCCTCCCATACTCCTTCGCAGCCCTATGTATGCCCGATTTGCTTATCTGCCTTTTCCACTTTGACATAAGTTTGTGAGTGCAGACCTGAGAGTGTGGGCCTCGAACCTCGGCCTCCGTGCTCAGGGCAGGCCGGATGAGAAGCTTGGAGAACACGGAATGTGGAGGTGAGAAGGGTTAACGGCTAATGCTGGGCAGCAGCGTCCAAGCTTAGGAGCTCTCACAAACCCCTAACGTGCTGACTTGTCAATGTCTTCTCTCCTTCCGTTTTCATGCTTTATACAGGGAATCAGGTAAGAGGTAAGGTCCAGCAGAAAATACTGGCTCAGCCTACAGCAAAACTCTTTGTTTTATTAAGGTATTAAAAACCCCAAACAGATTAACAACTTGATCATGTTCTTGACGGAGTCTTGATTTTATTTTTCTCACCCTTACATTTGCATTTAAGCAAATTGTTCACTGTAGCAAAACATTTTGAAAGTTTTAGTAAGTCAAATCTATTTTTGCTACATTTTTATGATCTTAAAAATTTTTATAGTGTTCCAATATTTTAGCTATTAATCTCTCAGTCTAATAGTAAAGGTTTAAATGCATCCAAGGACCTGCTCTTTAAATTAAAATTCTGTTCTTTCATTATTATTCAGTCCCTCCTCCCACCAGTTCACTATGCAGCCTTCAGTCTGGACTCCTGTCATGATAATAAAACCTAATCATACATCTCTTTAAAAAAAAAATAAAATTCTGGAAACAATCTTGAAATAGAAAGGTATTTTTTTATTATTCCCTTAAACTGCTTTGTAAACTTGCCTTATTTTCTTATAGAATTACCTACTGATTCTTGATTTATAGGTTTGCTTACAATCCTATACATTGTTTTATACAATCATTATATATATTGTACTTTATGTAATCAATTATTACTGATCTATGCCTATTATCACATTTTCTCTTCCAGTCCTCATTGAATCTTTCCTATCCCTTCATCTTCCTCCATCTACTAACATGTTATCCTAGTGATTTTTCCCCCTTCACTTGTTTTTACATTCCATTCTCCTCTTCCCCTATTTTATTTTCTCTTGTTGTGTGCCATCAAGTAGGATCCAACTGGTATAGGAGGAGATTGCCCATCCTTCTCTGATAGAGCATCTGGTGGATTTGAACTGCGTGCCTTCGGGATTGCAGTGCAGCTTCGTGCCACTAGGCCACCAGAGCTCCCTTATCTATCTACTTTTAAGAGGAAAACAATTATAGGCTTTAGAAAACTGTCAGACAAAATTTTACCTTGAATTTAACATTATTGGAATACACTCAGTAACTATTTTGGGTGGGAAAAACCCAACAAAAACCTCCATGCGTTTGGGAGAAATCTTTGATTGAATTTTATACTTTGTTTTTTAGCATGTAAAATATGTTTTATTGTTCTTTAAAGGGGTTCAGGGTTTGGTTTGAAGTCTTTATACTTTTTTTTTAAAGCAAAAATAATGAGCATAGATAGTTTGGCCAGCAACAATCAAGAGTGAGTGTAAAGACAGTCTAAAAATATAAGCAAGTGTATACTGAGTGCCCCCATACATACAAATTCCCTGTGTATCTTAGAGAGGGTACAGCCAGCAGGTTCCTTGAAGGGAGGGATGCATAAACTTGGGCATGTTGTTAGGAGGGGCAAGTCCTTGGAAAAGGACATCACTCTCAGAATAGGAGAGGGGCAGTGAAGGAGAGGAAGGTCTTAAATAAGCTGTACTGATGGTGACTGTAACAAGGGGCTCAAGTGTGGCCGAGATGAAAAAGGCATGATAGGGAGTTGAGATCCACTGTTCATAGGGCTGCTGTGATTTCTAGTCAACTTGGTAGCACCTAACACCACCACCACATAAAATCAAGCAATCAAGAGATTTGTTGCATTGGGAAAAACAGGTGTCAAGGACCTCTCCAAAGTGCTAAGGAGCAACAATGTCAGCTTAAAGACTAAGGTGCACCTGATCCAAGCCAGGTTCTTTTTAGTTGCTCCCTTGGCATCTATCTGAAAGTTATATGATGAATAAGGACAACAGAAGAAGAATCGACACCTGTGAGTTGTAGTGATGGGGAAGAGTACTGAGTATCTTATTGACCGTCAGAAAAACAAAGACGTCCATCCTGGAGGAAGTACAATCAAGGTGCTCCTTAGAGGCAAGAGTGGTGAAACGCCTTCTCACATACCTTGGTCATAGGGAGCATTGATGGCCTAGTGCCAAGAAGCTGCGCTGCAATCCCAAAGGCACACGGTTCGAATCCACCAGTCGCTCTACGAGAGAAGGATGGGCAATATCCTCCCATGTGATTAAGTGCCTCTGAAAACCTGCCAGAGGATCAGCGATGACGACGATGATGACGACAAACAACCCAGAAAGGACATGAACAAGGGTTACTAGCATCTAAGATGGACAGGAAGGGCTGGCCCCCTAGAACGAGGCACTGAATTCTGACTTTCTAGCCTCTTGAATAGTGAGAAAATATTTATTATTTTCCCTAAAGCCAATCATTTGTGTAACTTGTTACCTAACATTTATGTTATCATAACTAAAACATGATGCAAGAATGAGAAAAGCAAAACGTGGGGCTCCTAAGCGGCACACAAACTGCAGAGACGAGAAACTGAAGAGAACACTGTTGTGGGGAACAACAACTGTCCTTCAGTGAAACACAGGATTCCTGAAGGCACTTCTCCCCGTTGTCGTAAGGTGCCAACTCAGGGCGACCCTATGAACAGCGGTGTGAACCCTGTCTACCCTCATCCTCCTCGATACATTGCTACTGTGACTGTGCTGATCCATCTTGTTGACGGTTCCCAACAGGGGAGGAAAGAAAACCGGTGGTCAAAATACTACACCCCTTTGAGACACCCAACAGTCATTTCTATCCATCCAATTTTATCAATGAAATTTCAGTAAAGATGTTTCCCTGTGTCATCAAGGAAATATGTGAATTTAGCATGGTGAGGATGGCCCGTTTGGCAGTCTTAGCTCTCACTAGGCGATCAATAGGTTTTTGGTTTTCATATCAAGCATCTAGTGAATTTCTTTGGTATGAGGCACTTCTTCCATGAATTATGATCAGTTAACATGTCTAGTTTGGGAAGCAGGAGTGACATCCACTTCCTAAACCGATGTCTCTGGAAACTGTCTATAAACTTTGATAAATGATGAGAGTTCTAGAAAGACTTCAGGCCTTTTGTTCATAGGGTTGCTATGAGTTGTGCTCGACTTGACGGCAATAAACAACAACATGTCTAATACTGTGGCCAAAACATTTTACTAATTGTGGGCTTTTTCTCCTTACTACTCTTGCAAGAATGAATGTTAACCTAAAATAACAAACCCATAGCTCAACAGAAAATGCACAAGACAGAAATTGATGTGTTTCTCATACATAAATATTTTATCGTTTATAGTACAAAAATGTTTGCTCAGCAATACAATAAACACTGAGAATGGTTTGACGAAAGTAACAATGCCATGACAAAACGATTTCCAAGTACCATGATAACCCACCGGCTTTCTTCTTCACCTCAGTATAACTGCTAAACAAGGATTAGAATCTAACCCTTGCAGCCATGAACATTTGAGTTCCTGGTTTTAAAATGCAGCTTAGAACACAAAAATATTGACAGCTAACTTGTATAAGCTACAGGAAACACAGGCAGGGGTACCGCCAGGATGTAGCTAAAACCACCAGCTGCTGTTCTGCAGATAACGTCTCCTGAAAACCCCATGTATGTGAGAATAGAACTGTCATCCAATGGCTCATTTTTCAGAAGCAAACAGTCAAACTTTTCCTCAGCCACATCTCTGGCATGGACTTCCACTTCCGACTTCCAATATTTGGGTTAGTGGATCTTCCAACTTTTTGCACCTGCAGGTATTCCCAAGACGTGGCTAACAGATGAGTTTAAAAAAAAGTGGCATTTACTGATCCTGACTAGAGTTGGATATTAAAAAAAACGTAGTAAGTGGGGACCACCAACAGACTTTTAACAGTCAAGGTGCCAAGCCCCAAACATGTAGTTTGGATCGAACAGCTGCTCTGTGAGAGAAAGGTGGACATTCTCCTCTTGTGATTTTACTGCTTGTGAAAACCTTCTGGAGGGTCAGATATGGGTCAGTTCTGACTCGACAGTACACAATAATAAATTGTTGTTGTTGTTGTTATGTGTCGTCGAGTCGTTTGCGACTCATAGCAACCCTCGAAGGAATGTAATAAAACTGGTTAATTGGGGTCACCAAGAGACAAATGTTTACACATCTGTAAGTCAATGACAACAACAACAAAAAAATTAAGCTATTTGGCATCAAGTGGACCCCATCTAGGTTTCAGGCTTACAGGTACGTGTAAACAGCCTTACCAAGCCCCGCCATCTTGGAATTTCAGACCAAGAGAGTGTACAACTCAAAATTCTTGTTTTGTCCTTTTTCTAATGCTAGATCTCGGATGTTTTCCTCTCTCAACCTTCTAGAAGAATCATGCCAATCTTTCACTCAACAGCACTGGGTCAAATCTCCTCTACACACGACCTCATCCTTCTCGTGTCCCCTCTGCTGGCAGAGAGCCGGTCAAAGTCTTGGAGGTGGAAGCGGGTCGCCAGCTGATTTACCATTTTCTTCAAGGTAAGAAAGGCTGTGACTACTTGGAAAGTGAGGAAGAGGACGAAGATGATATTCACCGCTTTCTCCATTGGCAAACTCTTTAAGCCTTCATTGAAGAGCAAGAAAAGAATTAAAGGCAGCTGTAACAGAAGGCTCAAAAGCCAAAAGCCAGCCAACTCGGGGACCTGCAATGACACACAGTGAGAGAAGCAACATCAATAAAGGACAGTCTTGTGTTCATAGAGAAAAGCAAGAACTCAACATCACGACAGCCTTCATCGGGTCAGGATCTACAGCCATTCAAAAGAAGTACGACCTACTTCCTTTCTCAGAAGCTGCAGGCCCGCTGGGTCAGAACTAACTTCTAAGAAAAAATCCTAGGGCATTGACTATACCATGGACGGCCACGTAACCAGGTTGCCAGGAGGCAGAGTTGACTTCACGGCACCTAACAAACAAGAAGGAAGCTCTGATAGCCAAAAGGTTAAGGAGCTGCACTGCCAGCCCAAAGGCACAAGGTTCGAATTCACCGGCTGCTCCAGTGAAGATGGGTAATCAACTCCTGTGCAATTTTCTGCCTCTGAACACCTGCTGGAGGGTCAGCTCTGAGTCGGTTCCGACTCAAAAGCACATACAATAACAACAGCCAAAAGAACAAGCAAATATGTCTTGGAATAAGTGTCGCCTGTGTGCTCCTTAGAGGCAACGACAGTGAAAGATCACCTTACGTTCTTTGGGTGTGCTGTCAGGAGGGGGCTAGTTCATGGAAAAAGACCTCGTGCAGAAGGTCAGCAAAAGAGTGGGAGACCCTCAACAGGATGGACTGGCGTGGTGATTATAACAATGGCTCAAGCGTCTCAGAGAATGGGGAGGCTGCAAGGTTGGGCAAATGCTGTGCACAGTGGCAGCTGACTCAACAGCACTCAACACCAATCACAAACGCAAGCCTGGAAGGAGCTCTGGTGGTGCAGCGGTTATGCTGTTAAACAAAGGAACAGCAACTTCCAACCACCAGCTGCTCTGTGGGAGAACAACGGGGCTGTATGCTTCCACAAAGATTACAGGCTCCATCCATCTGCCCAAAGATGCCGAAGGGACAGCAGGCCAAGGAGGAGGAAGGCCAAAGACAAGAAGGTGGTCCCCGCACCTGCCATGGTCAAGAAGGTGCTGAATCCCCGGATTGAGAAAAGGCCCAAGAACTCTGGCATGGGGGAGGACATCCCACCCCAAAGGGACCTTACCCACTTTGTCAAATGGCCTCACCATATCCGTCTCCAGTGGCAAAGGGCAATCCTCTACCAATGATCCAAGGTACAACCTGCCGTTAACCAGCTCACTCAGGCCTTGGGACGCCCACACTGCTACTCAGCTGCTGACTCTGACTTACAAGCCCCACTGGAGACCAAGCAGGAGAAGCAGCAGAGGCTGTTGGCCCGGGCTGAGAAGAAGGCTGCTGGCAAAGGAGACGCCCTGGCCACAAGAACCCCTGTCCTCCGTGCAGGGGTGAATACTGTGCCCACCCTGGTGGAGAACAAGAAGGCCCAGCTGGTGGTGATCACACACGATGTGGACCCCATCGAGCTGGTGGTCTTCCCCTCGGCCTTGGGTCATAAGATGGGTGTTCCCTACCACACTGTCAAGGGCAGGGCCAGGCTGGGCCTCCCTGTCCATCAGAAGACCTGCATCTCCACCACGTAGGTCAACGTGGAAGACAAAGGTGCGCTGGCGAAGCTGGTGGAAGCCATCAGGACCAATTACAAGGGCGGATATGATGAGATCCGCCACCACTGGGGAGGCAACGTCCTGGGGTCCAAGTCGGGGCCCGCTTCGCCAAGCCGCAGAAGGCCAAGGCCAAGGAACTCACCACCAAACTGGGCTGATGTACACACCAACTTTTCTGTTCAGAAGGATAAAATTATCTTCCCAGGGAAAAAAAAAAAATCAAAACATCATGGGACAGTTCTGCTCTGCCCCTAGGGAGCCACCTGGGTTATCACATCCGGGTTAGCACACTCGGGTTAGCACACCTGGGCTAACACGTGAGGATGCTCTATTCAAGGAGCCCTGGTTCACAATGTGTCCGGCTGCCAACTGGCAAACTTGGCAGCTCAGGGAGGGAGGGTAAGGTTCTGATCTGTAGTTCAGAGGGTTGTCATGAGTCGTGTAACAACCTCATAAATGCAAGCTTCAGAAGGCAGACTAAATGCTGTGAGAAAGAAAACAAGAAGACGGTTAGGATAAGTGAAAAGAGAAACTTCCAGGATATGGGCCTTTAAAGTTGGGTCAGAGGAGGAAGATGCAAGAAAGCAGGTAAGTGAAAATGCAGGAGGAGCAGGCGAGGCAATCAACGCCTGGAATGAGTGCTCAGGTCAGGAACCAGCAGGAGACGCAGGAACACGAGCTGGGTGCGGCCTAATTAGGAAGAGCCTGGAAAAGCCGCAGAAACCTTTAGGCATCAGCCCTAAACTCTGATTAAAAGAAATGCCAAGCACATGATGACGCAGAGAAAGAGTCACTGTATTTGGGATGGGAAATTGGTTTATAATATATCCTTACTCAGGAAACAACCATGTTTTACTGACTTTATTTTCAAGAATGACATGAAAGAGACAAGGAAAAAGTGTCAGTTTATAAGTGCTTGCAAGGCCTAGCTATTTTATATAAATGATTTGTTTTAACCCCAACACGTCGGTGAGTCTGTGAGGTAAGTAATATTCCCCACCCCCCTCCATTTTAGCTGTGAGGAAACACTGTTTTGAGAGTTTAAGCAAACTGATCTCAGTGATAAAAGAAGAGATATTAAAGTCGGGGTTTAAATTCAGGTCCTACTTTTCACACCACCTGGCAGTGCCTTCTCCTTGCTGTGAAAACTCTACTGAATTGACAAGCAGATGAACAGAAAATAAGGGAGCACCTACCTTCTCCTGCAGGTTACCCATGTAGCCCAGGTACAAGCGGATGGCCTCAATCAAGCTGACCAGAATGATAATAGTGACCACAATGAACTTGTAGTAGTCAGGCAAGATTGAATACTGTAAAACAAACACAAACACGTGCATAAGATCTCACATACTGCTAAACACAGCGGGCGTAGAAGGCAATAATCGGGACCTTCACTTTCTTGCCAGTGTAGTGGTGTCAGGGACGGGCCGAGACCCCAGCGTTGATGGTGAGTGAAGCCGACCCTCACCTTCATATGAAGCATCACCACGCTGGTCACCCACCAAAGTGGGAAAAAGTAGGTGTTAAAATACAGCGACATCTGCAGCGCCAAGCTGGAGACCATGTCTTCATCTATAAGAGAACAGAGAGGAAAGATTGGAAAACATAAATCAATGGTTTCTATTGAAGCATTGTCTGACATATTTGGGGCATGTTGCAAGGAGGGACCAGTCCTCAGGGATGTCATGCTTGGGAGGGTGGAGGGACAGCGCAAGAAAGGAAGACCCTGGATGAGATGGATTGACTCAGTGACTGGGGTAGCGGGGGTAGATGTGTCAGAGACAATAAGGTTGGCACAGGTTAGAGCAGCATATATAGGGCTGTTGCACACAGGGTCACTATGAGTCGCAAACGACTCGACAGCACATAACAACAACAAAGACACAATAGTAACAACAGTAAGTGAATTTACAAGAAAATTTTAGGATCATTATGGAGAACTCCACAAAGTTTTCCTGTTTGGAATATTAAACCAATATTCCTCTGGAACCTTCTTCAGACACAACTTCCACTATTAATTTGTTTACATACCACAAATCCTTTGATTCCTTAGAATTAAAAACTACAGCACAGGTCGACAAAACTCCAAATTTTATGTTTCTTTTTAAATCCCTGACAGTGAAGGTGACATTAATCATGATATGATTTTGCTGGTGTTTAAATGTTGGCTGTGGGGATGCTGTTGTGTTGTTAAGTGCCATCAAGTTGTAGACGACTCATAGCGACCCTGTGAACGAACGACCTTAACACCTGTTTAACTTTCATTATCTTCCCAAATTCACAGTTTCCAGAGGCAAGCTATTTTGGAAGCGGATGCCACTCCTGCTGCCAAGCCTGTTTTAATCGGGGAGCTCCACCAAACACTGTCCATCACGGGTAACCATTACTGCATTTGATACACCAGTGACACAGTGTTCAGCATCACACCAACCACAAGTTACCTCTGTACAGCAAATGGACAGACAAGTGCTATACCATATGTTTCCTATTTGTCAATTGTTCTGTAGTTTCCACATTCTGTTGGGTCACCTTTCTTTGGGATAGGAACAAATATCGATCTCTTCCAGTCAGTTGGCCAAGTGGTTGTTCTCCAGATTTCTTGGCACAACTTGGTGAGCACGTCCAGGGCAGCATCTGTTAACTGAAATATGTCAATTGGTATACCATCTATTCCTGGAGCCTTATTTTTTGCCATTTCCTTCAAAGCAGCCTGAACTTCTTCTTTCATCACCATAGGCTCTTGCTCATATTTCGTTTCATGAAATTCTTCTGTGTCTTCCAATTCCTTTTGATACATTAATAATATATAACAAAAATTGAAGAATAATGTCTCATGTTGCATGAAAATCATATGAAGTTAAAATTCCAGATGTCTAAAGAGGAAAACCTACTCACTGTCAAAAAACCAAATATATATGTTCTGAAAAGGGTGCAGCCAGAGTGCTCCCTGGAGGCAAAGATTACCAAGCTTCATCTTCCATACTCTGGACATGTAGCGAGGCCTCAGAGAGGGCCATCATGCTTGGAAAGATGGAGGGTCAGGAAAGGAAGACCTCCAATGAGATGGCTTGAAACAGTGACCAGCAATGGGCTTTAGGGTCTCAAGAGATATTACACAGGACAGGGCTGGGATCAGGATGGCTGGTCACAGGGTAGCTATGAGTCGTACTGGACTAGACAACAACAACATGCCAATTACTGTCACTGCTACAGACACAGAGCGCTTGCAAAGCCTGAAACATTTATCAAATGGTGCCGCAAATGACGGCTACTTGCCTTCCCGCACATGTTTTTAAGCACGGTCATCAATTTAACTGGCCTTTTCTGGAGAAGGTTTGCTCACCCCTGGTTTAAATCACAACCTTCAGAATCTGTTCACCCTGCTTTAGAATCAGAAGCTTAACAACTAAATTTTTTTCCCCATTATGCGTCTTCTCTGGACTACCTAAATTAGGAAGAGGCTGAAAACTTGGACAAGTAATCAAGGTGAAGAAATAAAACTATAGGACTGTTTTCTGACCCTTTACTTAAAAAAAAAAATCCCTAAAAGTGGAAGATGCCTACTTCTGAGCAGAGTTGAGTGATGAAAACGCCAAGAGTTTGGTCGGAAAGTATGCTACCTAACATCAGGACTGGGGAGGAAATGACAAGTTATCACTTGCCATCCTGTTGAATGTGGCAAGCTGGTATTTTACTACTGTTATTGTTGATTGCCAAGTCTACTCATAGCGATTCTATGAATAAAAGGCCTGAAGCCTTTCTATAACTATCTACATATATCATAGTTTCCAGAGGCACGTTGTTTAGAAAATGAGAGCCACTCCTGCTTCCAAATTTTGTTACTAGATTCAGGAAAAGAGCTATCAATCTATATTGTGTATTCAGATAGAGGACTTCTCCAGGCAAGGAGCTTTTGTTGAAGGCAGCTGTCACTCTGGAGTGGTTTATAATGACTGATTACAAAATACTTTCCCCCATTTCTTCCTGTGGAAAGACAGCCTTGCAGAGGAGGGAGCTTGGGCTGCTGGGGGAAGAGAAAAGGGGAGGGGCTTTGACAGGAGTCTGGGGGAGGTAGTGATGGTGGCGGACGTCCTGATTCCGGCCAGCAAATCCAGAGCGGAGGCAGGGGTGACTCAGGTGGGCCAGGGCAGAGGCGCGGGTGGGCATCGACCACCTCGCCTCCCGCAAGGTCCAGGGCGATGTGCTGCGCGCGCGCAGCGCGCCCCGCGGGCCCGAGCACGAGCAGCCCCACGCCGCTCCCGTGTCAGGCCCGGCCCGGCCCTTTTCGGAAGGGCGCGCGCGCCGCATCACGGAGTCGCCGCTGAAGGCGGAACCACCATCTTAGATGAGGGCACAATCGGGCCGCTCCAAAGCCCGCGCCCGGCCCGGGGCTAGCCACACCCCCCTGCTCCGGGCCTTGGCCACTCACCCGGACCCTCGTCGTTCTCCGGCCCGGTCCGGTTCGAGTCGCTGAACATGGTGCGGCTGAAGTTGCCCAGCCGCTGGCGGACCGGATCGGGCAGCTCCATGGCTGGGCCTCGGGACCCCTCACCCCTCACTTGCAGTCTAGTCTGCGGGCGTCGCGCCGTGGGTTCCCATGGTAACCGAGCCGCGCTGTGGAGCCGCCCCCGGGATGGAGCCGCCCGGATGGGGCGGCGCGGGCGCCCCGGCCGCCTTCCCAGCTGCAGATTCCTCACCCCCGATCCCACGCCATCCACTAAAACACCACCCAAATAATACAGACAGACAGACAGACAGACGCGCTGCAGATCATCGTAACCCGGGATTCCTCACACCGTGCCTGGCCGTTTAAAGCGGAGCAATTTTTTTCTGCAGGAAACGATAGAGAATGTTCTAGATCCCGATGCGCTAAGCCTGGGAATTCTATGGGTGATGGTGTAACTCGATGTGTGATGGGGTGTGTGTGGTTTGATTTTGTAAGAATTTATTTAATATAAACAAGACAAAAAACACAAGAATTAGCCACACCTGGACCAATACAGGAAGAAAAGATTTTTTAAAAACCCACCCCAAACCAACCCTAAACACAAAGGGGAATTGATGAAATGTGTTAGAGCAATGGTGAATCCCTTTTTTAAAAGCAGCAAAACGAGATAGCAAGGAGCCTAATTAAGCCTAATTTGTGTGTAAATAGAAGGGTGGGGAGAGGTAGGAGCCTTTGCTCAGTGGCTCAAAAAAACTAGAATAACACAAAACGCTTAGTAATAGTCTTAATCTCTGCATTAAGAGATAGTGATTTACATATTCTTTAAATGCTTATACATTTCTCAGTTTTCTCTCAGGTAAGATTGCAACTATTTGTTGTTATTCCAGGCCCAATAGACCCCACAGAATATACTAAATTTATAATATATAATATACTTTTTGTTCTTCTGGATTTCCAGTCATTTATTGGTGTATATATAATATAATTTTCAGAGAGTTGTTGTGGATTCAGCGTTGAGCTGCTAGTTGAAAGTTAGACAATTTCAATCCACTAGCTGTCTTGCTGGGCCAAGACAAGCCGTTTGATTTACAGTCTTGGAAACTCTAAATAGCTTTTCTTCTCTGTCCTTTAATGTAAGCCAGACTCTACCGAAGGGTAGTGGCTTTCGTTTCTGTAATACACATACAGAATAGGACACAAATGGAATATCATGTGTATCCAGTACACTAAACAAACAGAGCGACACCAGCTGTGGGGGGTTAGCACCTCAGAGGGAAGACTCCCCGAGGTTTGTGTTCACAGACAGACCAAAGACTTCAGAGGGTTAGCTATGGGTTGGTTTTGACTTGATGAAACACAAAAACAACTCCCAATACTTAATTAGGTTAAAGATTGCTTATGCTGATGGAATGCATAACCTAAGGGGAAGGATCATCATCTGCTTAGTCTTTATGTAGTTTTTCAAGTTAGACTAAAAGAAAGGACAAGGGTCAGTTGGCCCCGGAGCTGTACACTAGGAAAAGAAACTAAAAATGCAAGTCTAATGAGAACTCAACTAGCTTAGCACAGATGCAATAATTTTGAGTCATTTTGATACACTATCATATACAAGCACTCCTGTTGAGTATGAAATAGGAATAAAAGGTCTAAATGAGCATGCCCACACCTTTGCAATTCTTCTTCAAGGATTTTTTTTAACTAACCTTTGTAATGTGTACTCTAAGTTGTTATGTGTCATCGAGTCGCCTGAGACTAAAAACGACCGTATGTACAACAGCTCTGAACCCTCCTCTATCTTGAGCCAGTCTCACTGTCTCAGACACATCTCTCCTCATTACCCCAGTTACTGTGTCAATCCATCTCATCCCCGGTCTTCCTCTCCTGAACAGTCACACCACCCTTCCAAGCATGATGTCCTTCTCCAAGGTCTGATCCTTCTTGGCCACGTGCCCAATGTATATGAGACAGAGCTTCAAAATCTTAGCCTCCAAGGAGAAACTTGGTTTCACCCTCTCCAAAACAGACCTATTTGCTTTCTTGGCAGTCTATGATATGTTCAAGACTCTTCTCCAGCACCACAACTCAAAGGCAACAATTCTGTCATCTTTGGTGATTGTCCAGCTCTCTGATGCATAGCAAGTAATTGCAAAGACCATGGCTTGGATCAGGTGTACCTTAGTCTTCAACCTGACTTTGTTGCTCTTCAACACTTTTGAGTGTCCTTGACAGCAGCCTTCCCCAGAGCAATTTGTCTTTTGATTTCTCATGTGATCACCTAATGAGTCATTTCAGACATTAGTTTGTAAATCAGAGATCATAATATCTAATTGTTTTATTTGATGTAAACATTATACCATTAAATAAGACTATAAATTATAAAGTCCATGGTCTTCACAATTATGTTCTATGCATCAGAAAATTTTGGAAGCAGGAGTAGCATCCATTTCCTAAACAACATGCCCCTGGAAACTCTATGAACTTTGATAAATGAGAATAGTTATAGAAAGGCTTTCAGGCCTTTTGTTCATAAGGTCACTATGAGTTGTGCTCGATTTGATGGGAATGAACACCAACAACATCAGAAAGTTGGACAACGACTAAAGATAATAGGAGAATTGATGCTTTTGAGCTATGATTCTGGAGCAGAATATTGAATATACCATGGACTGCTAGCAAAACAAACAGATTTAACCTAGAGAGGGTGAGGCCAGGCTGCTCATTGGAGGCAAGGATTCTGAAGCTTCATTTGACATACTTTGGGTATGTTGCAAGACAGGACCAGTTCTTAGAGAGGGACCACATGCATGGGAGGGAGGAGAGGCAGCACAAGAGAAGAAGACCCTGGATGAGATGGATTGACTCTGTGACTTGGGTAATAGGGGTAGATGTATCAGAGGCAATCAGGTTGGCACAGGATAGAGCAGGGTTCAGAGCTGTTGTTTACAGGATTGCTGTGAGTTGCAGGCGACTTGACAGCACACAACAACAATAATACATCTGTTAAGATGATTTTTATAAAGGAGACGCACCTACAGAGGAGTGAAATTATGCTAGCATTTAATTTCCCAGTTCTCCTGTCTCATCTACCTGTATTGATTTTCTCATAACAATTGTTAAGTGAATATGTGCTGTTGAGTCAGAACCAAGTACTAGCTGACCCTCCAGTGAGTTTGTAGAGATGATTGTGTGGGAAGAGCAGTGTATGTGATTATCCATGAAATGCTCCATGTATGCTAATGAAATTTATCAAAAACTTGAGTGAATTATGTTGAAAATTCTTCCCAGCACTGAAAAAAAGAAGTGGCATATGTTGTCCAGGTTATAAATATGTCATCATAATCTAAGAGGTAAAAATTGATGGGCTCATTGATGATTTTCTCTTTTAGTATCCAAATATCCTGTTATAAGCATACTTTTCATATTTAGAAAAAGGCCTCACCAAAAAGATAAATTGAGTGCAAGAGGCAATGATGGTGAAGAAATTTATTGGAGAAAAGAGTTTTGTGAAGAAAAATGTGTGGACAGAATCCTTCTGTGACTGTTGTGATAAATGCCCCACGAAGTTCAAAAAGCTTTCCAAATATTATTTTGAGAGCTGATTCTCAAAATAAATATGCACCTTTACATTAATGAAATACTGAAGAACAGAAGAAAAAATTCATTTTCACAGAATCAGGAGGCCAGTACAAATTGGGGTTTTCTTTCTGGATATGCTACTATTTCAGGTTTCAAAGAGAAAAATATGAAACTACCGTTCTTAGAATCCTAAGAATTATTCCCAGTGAATTTAATATGCACTGACTCGACACTTAACAATATGGTTACGTTCTAAAGACCAGACTGTTGACTAAAAATTGTCATTAGGTGAAAATGGAGGTTGGCCACATCAGATCACAGCTTGATGGCATTATTATGTACCTGCCAAATTTACTCTTTCTTTTCATTCTTTCTCAGTGCCATAGAAAATCAGAATTGACTCCTAGCTGGCCCTCAATTTAGCTATGCCAAGGAATCGCCAGTACTGGAAGTCACGCGGGAGGAGATTACTAATCTTTCTCCCAAGGAGCTTCTGGTGGATTCAAACCAGCAGAGAAGTGCAGCCTTGAGGTTATCAGTACAGCTTCCTGGAGGCTATGTCACAAAATCTCCCTGAATCTTGTTTTTACATAGTGACAGTCCAGCCAAGTTATCCTGCATTGATCTCTTTTTGCTCCTTGTCATTTGTTACATGTTAATGCACACAATTAGTCAGATAGTAGATTTCTTCACAACCAACTAAATGCGAGATGTTGGATAACAAAGTGGTGAGGAGTAGGTGTGTGTTATTGTTAGATGGCTTCGAGTCCTGTGTGCCTCATAGCCACCCTGTGAACAACATAGGGTTGTTTCTGTTGCCGGCCTCACTGTCTCTGACACACTTGAGCCCATTGCTGCAGTCACTGTGTCAATCCACCTCACTGGGGGAGCCTTCCTCTCTTTCACTGACCCTCTACCTTTCCAAGCATGGCATCCTTTACCAAGGAATAGCGTCTCCTAACAATATGTCCAAAGTATAAGCAACAAAATGTACCCATCCTTGGCTATAAAGAGCACTCTGTTTGCCCTTTTCCAAAATGTACCTGTTCGTTATTTTGGCAGCCCATGTAATATTCAGCCCTCTTCTCCAACACCACAACTCAAAAGCATCATTTCTTCTTCTGTCATCCTTATGCATTGTCCAACTCTCAAATGAAGAGCAAATAATTGAGAAACCATGGCTTGAATCAGGTGCACCTAAGTCTTTAAATGGATATCATTGCTCTTCATTATTTTGGAGAGGTTCCTGACAGCAGACATACCCACAGTACTATGTCTCCTGATCTCCTGACTGCTAGTACTAAGGGTGTTGATTGCAGGTCCAAGCACCTATAAAATGAAATTGTTTACTCCCTAAGTTCATGGTAAAGTTCTGAGTAATAACTTCTACTTATGCTTCTGATTTACTTTCTTCAATACTTTTTACCCATTAAAAAAATGTCCGAAGACTTTGACAAGAGGTGACCTTATCTATTAATAATATGTTATCTTCTATGACAAGGAGTTATTTAAATTACTCTTTGGCATAATAATAAAGATATAAATTCTTCCACTTGGAGCTAATCAAGAGTTCAGATGTAATAACTTTAACGAGCACATCATTTAACTTATTGTCTTAAAATGAACTCTGAGATATTCTTCAGAACTGAGATAATTTTAAAAGATAAATTATATATCTGGATAGAAGATAAGGCAGGCTATGAAGTACATAAAAAAGGACTTCATAAAAAGAGTTTTTCATCTATTTTAAGGCCAGCTCTGATATTTTGAATTCAAAGGCATTCCCATTGAGAATTTCTAGTGGAGAATGATATCCCTTTTAAAATACTGTTTCTATTTTAATTTTTTTTTCTCTGTGGTATTTCTTTGTGTCTGCCCACGACATTGCTCATCTGCTGCGTCCAGCAGCTGCTGCAGGCACACCAACCTGTGGAGAAGATGGGAAAGCCAAGCGAGAGGACGAAAATCAGGGGAGCAAAACCCACTGAAGAAAACCTCAGCTCTGCCAAGGGAATTGCGATATTGATTAGAAGCAAGTTGTCGTAAGCTCTAGTGAGTCACTGTGTCAATCCATCTTGTTGAAAGTCTTCCTTTCTTTCTCTAACCCCTCCACCTTTCCCAGACTGATGTCTCTTTCCAAGGCCCCTCCTGACAACATGCCCCGAAGTATATGAAACAAAGTTTCACCGTCTTCGCCTCTGACGAGCACCCTGTTTGCACTTCCTCCAAGACCCACTTGTTTGTTCCTTTGGCTCTATAAACAAAGTAAAAACACCTTCCAGTTCCTCCAGGAGATTTCCAAGGTTATGTTCTCTGTGGAAGCAGATTGCTTCGTCCTTGGCCTGCAGAGCAGTTAGCCAATTTGAACCGGCAGCCTTTGCTTAACCGCCCAGGATTAACCAGTGCACCAGTAGCACTCTTCCTCAGCAGAGGGAGCTATTCGGATTGCTCTAGTATAGAGGAGTAGAGGGTACTGAGAGTCAGACGGGGTTAACTGGAGAAGCAACAGTATCCTAAACAGAGAGAGTGCAGCTTTCCATGAAACATATGACGCCTGTGCTGCATTTCTTCTTTCCACTCCAATATCAGAGGAGAAGCATGAGAAAGAGAGAGAAAGAAAGTTGATTAGAACAGCTCCCTACCCTCCCTCACCCTAGACCAGGCAACATATTTACTCATCTTTCTACAAAACAAGGGGAGGGGAAGGAAATGCTTTGAATTCAGTTTGAAGCTTAAATTGAAGAGAAACAGAGCTGAAATGCCACACTAGGATGGTAAAGATGCTAATAAAGAAATAGAGTCAAACCAATGAATCGTTGAAGGAGTTGACATCTGGGGGGGAAAGTGTGGGAAAGGAGCACAGCACCAAGGGAATACTATTGGAAAAATAAAGCCATTTTGTATTTATAGCTATATTAAGTTTATGAGACTCATTCATGCTATAGCATATAGCAGCAGTGTGGAGTTGCCTGGGGAAAGCGGTCTAAGGCTTCTGCTGTCAGAAACCTCTCCAAAGAGGCAAAAGACCCTGAATAAGCAAAACACTTCTGAGAAACAAAAACGAGGTTGGAGGCCTAGCACTCACTGATTTAAAAACTTACTACACAGCAGTAGAAACCAAAACAGCATGGTATTGGTACAATGACAGGCATAGAGACCAATGGAACAGAATTGAGAACCCAGAAATAGACCCAGCTATCTATGGTCAACTGATATTCGACAAGGACATCAAAGATATCAGATGGGGAAATGATAACCTCTTCAACAAATTGGTGCTGGCAAAACTGGACTTCCACCCGCAGAAAGCTGAAACAGGATCCACATCTCACATCATACCCAAAAATCAGCTCAAGGTGGATCAGAGACCTGGGAGTAAAACCCAAAACCATAATATTCATAAGAGACAAACTGGGATCGAGCTTAGAAGTGCTAGTCCAAGATATAAAGAGACTTCCAAATACAACCAGAAATGTACAATCTGAAGAGGATAAAATTGATGCCTGGGACCTTCTCAAGATTAAATCCATGTGTGCATCAAAAACTTCTAGCAACAAGGTGAAAAGAAAACCCACAGACTGGGAAAAAACATTTGGTAACACCATCTCAGACAAGAGTCTTATAACAAAAGTTTACAGAATGCTACTGGGCCTCCACAAGAAAAGGCCGATAACCCAATTACAAAATGGTCAAAAGACATGGAAAAAATTTTCACAGAGGAAGATATTTGAATGGCAAACAGACACATGAAGAAATGTTCCAAATCACTGGCAGTAACAGAGATGCAAAGCAAAACCATAACGAGATATCATCATCTCATTTGAGTAACATTGGCAAAGTTTAACAGGACAGCAAGTAATAGATGTTGGAGAGGATGGGGCGAGAAAGGAACCCTTGTACATTGTTGGTGGGATTGTAAAATAGTGCAACCATTCTGGAAGACAGTTTGGCGCTTCCTAAAAAAAGCTGAACATAGAAATTCCATATGATCCAGCTATTCCACTGCTTGGAATATACTCTGAGAAAATGAAAACTGAAGCACAAATGGAGAATTGTACACCAATGTCCATAGCAGCATTATTCACCATCACAAGAACAAGAAAACAGCCCAAACGTCTAGCCACAAACAAGTGGATTAAGAAATTATGGTACATTCACACAATGGAATACTATACAACACACAGGAGCAATGATTTTGTAAATTATTACCTAACTTGGAGGGACTGGAGAACATTATGCTGAGTCCCACAAGGACAAATATAACTCAGTCCCACAAGGACAAATATTGTATAAAACCATTATTGTAGAATGAATATAAAGATCCAAGAGGGATAGGAGTGGTTGGAAGCAGAAGGAGGAGGATGTGCAGAGGAAGAAGATTAATCATGGGGTTGTACAATTTGTTGAGTGGGCGGAATGGGGGAAATTGAAAGAAAAGAAATCTCTCCAAAGTCCTAAAGAGCAACAATGTCAATCTAGAGACTAAAGTTCACCTGATTCAGGCAAGTGATCTTCACAATTACTTGCTATGCATCAGAGAGCTGGACAATGCCTAAGGATGCTAGAAGAAGAAACAATGCCTTTGAGTTGTGGTGCTGGAAAAGAGTAGTGAACATACCATGGACTGCCAAGAGAACAAACAGGTCTATCTTGGAGAGGGTGAAACCAGGCTGCTCCTTGGAGGTAAGGTTTTGAAGCTCTGCCTCACATACTTTGGGCATGTAGCCAGGAAAGGGACATCATGCTTGGAATGGTGGAGAGTCCGTGCAGGAGAAGACGACTCTCAATGAGATGGATTGACACAGCAACTGGGGTAATAGGATTAGGTGTGTCAGAGATAGTGAGACTAGCTCAGGAGAGGGCAGAATTCAGAGCTATTGTGCATAGGATTGCTAAGAGTTGAAGGTGACTGAATGACACCTAACAACAACAACAACTGTTGTTAGGTGTCATCACTCATATCAGCCCTATGAACAACAACAGTTTGGAAACTTACCCTATCCTACATTAATGGTGATAAATTATTTTGTTGTTGTTGTTAGGTGCCGTCAAGTCGCGGTAAATTATTTTTTTAATATAAATTCCTTTTTTAAATACGATTTTTACTATAAACACATTTTTAATAGTTTTGTCTTTTTCTCTCCACTGTATTTTCATTTAATCAGTTTGCATACAGAATTCATATACTTTGTATATCATTCATGTACACTGCACATCACACAATTCCACCTACATTTGCATTGTGTTTCAAATGAGACTCATGTACACTGTGTTTTATAAAATTAATCACCATTCATCTATGACTTATTACTCCATCTTTTCAGGTCTCTGTTGGATCTTTCATAATTCTTTCACAGCTCACTGCCCCCTCTTCTCGCCAAGCTTTGTTATCTTGTGATTTCTATGCTCTTCATGCTTGGAAGGGTGGAGGGACAGCTCAGGAGAGGAAGACCCCAGATGATATGGACTGATACAGTAGCTGGGGCAATGGGGTTGGTATGCTGAAATGAGTTAGACTAGCTCAGGACAGGACAGGCTTCAGGACTGATATACATAGGGTCCCTGTGAGTTGCAGGCAACTGAACAGCATATAACAACAACAACAGTACTGAGTACACCTCTCCCCTTCTCCCTTTTGAAATTTTGTCCATATCTTACTAGTTATCCCTCTGTTTTACAATAATGGTCTTATGCAGTATTTGTCCTTAGTGTTCTCTAGATTCTCCCATATTGTATAGTATTTTATAAAATCATTGCTATATTATTATTATTATTATTATTATTCCATTGTGTGAATATACCATCATTTCTCTATATTGTGTTTTTATCATTTTATTAGAAATATGTTCTCATTTTCATTAAGATCTCTTATTTCAGGGGTTACTAAAGAGTATATGGTTTTTATTTCTAGACACTAGCAAATTTCCAGTAATCTTTTTGGAATTGGTATCTACTTTAATTCTATTATAAGAAAATATATCCTGTAGTATTCCAATCCTTTGATATTTGTTAAAATTTGCTTTGTGAATCAACCTAAGGGCAATTTTTATAAAGGTTCACATATACGAGGAAAGTATGTTTTTTTGTTGTGAAATGCAATGTTCTAAACTTAAAGACAAATCCTTTGCTATTGACTCAAATGTGGCTCATAGAATTGGGTCAAGATTTTTTGATTGTGTTGTTCAAATCTTCTATAGCTTTACAGAATTTTTTTTGAGGGATAGGGAAGGAGGTCCTGCTTATTTTACTAGTCACTGAGAAAGAGAGATTTTAAAATTCTACTCTGTGAGTTTGTCTGTTTTTCCATTTAGAGCCATCAATATATACTACATAATATTTTGAAACCATGTTATTAAGAACTTAGAAATGAAGAATTATTATACTTTCTCATTGAATTAATATGTTTAACATTATAAAATGCCTCCTCTTTGTCCCTGTTGAACTTTTACTTTAAAGTATCTTGTCTTTATGAAATACTGCACAACATAAATGAAACAAGAGGGAATTATTCATGGTGACATAAATCAGTCACAAAGGGGAAATTATGGTGTAAGACCACTAATGCATAAAGCTAAGAAATGGTTTATGCACAGATACAATCAATCCTGGAGGGCTGACAGAGATGAGAAATGAGAGAGAGGAGAGCCAAAAAAAATTTTTTTAATACAAAGTACAAAAGGCCATGGTCTTAGTAATAACTTGCTGTGCATCAGAGAGCTGGACAATGACTATGAATGATAGAAGGAGAATTGATACCTTCAAGTTGTAGTGCTGGAGAAGTGTACTGAATATACCATGGACAGGTTCATCCTGGAAATAGTGAAAACAGGCTGCTCCTTGGAACAAGGATTCTGAAGCTCCATCTGACATGTTTTGGAGACACACACACTCACTCTCTCACACACACACACACAGAAAGGTTCTATCTTTTAAAAATAATGTACTTTGTATGTTGTTGTTGTTGCTGTTTTTATGTACCGTCAAGTCACAACTCATAGTGACCCTGTGATAGCACAACAGCTCTGAACTGTGCTCTATCTTGAGCCAACTTCATTTTTTCTACTACACCTACCTCCATTACCCCAGTTACAGACTTACTCAGACTCTTCCTCTTTAACACTGTCTCCCCACCCTCCCAAGCATGACATCCCTCTCCAAGGACTGGTCACTCCATGTAACATGGAGAGAAAGAAAGAGAGAGAGAGAGAGAGAACTTGGTTTACAGTCAGTATGTTCAACAGAATACACGTAGACTAATAGAAAGGGCAACTGAGGTAGAGCTTTCAAGTATGGAAATACAAAGGAAGAGGAACAGTTGTAAGCAGACACTAGTGACTGGAACATGGAATGTGAGAACCATGAATGTAGGAAAATTAGATATTGTTAAGAAAGAAATGGAAGGCATAAATATTGACATACTAGGTGTTGGTGAGATGAGATGGACCGGCATGGGGCATTTTGAGTCAGATCATCATATGATATATTACTCGGGCTTTCATAGTTTAAAAAGTCGTTTCTAGATCCGTCTTGAAGTACAATATTGTGAGTGACAGGATAATATACATATGCATAAAGGAAGTCCAGTGAATACCGTTATCATTCAGATATATGCACCAACAACCAGAGCCAAAGAAGAGAAAATAGATTATTTCTACCAACTTTTACAGTTGAAGATCGATTGAACATGCAACCAAGATGCATTGATAATAATGAGTGACTGGAATGCAAAAGTTGGGAACAGAGAAGAAGAATCTGTAGTTGGAAAACATGGACTAGGAGACAGAAATGAAGCTGGAGATAGAATGAATTTTGCACAATCAATGACTTATTCATTGCGAATACATTTTATAATAAACATAAACACAGGTTATACACATGGATTTCACCTGATGGTATGCATAGGAATCAGATTGATTACATCTGCGGAAAGAACCGCTGGAGAGCCTCAATATCAGCTGTGAAAATCAGACCAGGAGCTGATTGTGGAACAGATCACCAACTACTCGTATGCAAATTCAAGTTGAAGCTGAGTAAAATTAAACCAAAATCCACGGGAACCAGAATATGACTTTAAGTCTATCCCACTTGAATTTCAGAATCATCTCAGGAACAGGTTTGAGGCCTTGAACACTAATGAGCAAAGACCTGATGAGTTGTGGAAGGATGTCAAATGAATCATCCAGGAAGAGTGCAAATGGTCATTACAAAGACAGAAGAGGAAGAAAAGACCAAAATGGATGTCGGAAGAAACTCTGAATATTGCACTGGAGCGCAGAGAAGCCAAAGCACAGGGAAGAATTCAAGATACTAAAGAGCTGAACAGAAGATTCCAAAAGGCAGCACGGGATGACAAAGCAAAATATTACAATGAAATGTGTAAGGAGTTGGAGTCAGAAAATCAAAAGGTCTGAACTTGCTCAGCATTTCTTAAGCTCAAGAAACTGAAGGACAAATTCAAACCTCGAGTTGCTGTAATCAAGGATGCTTTAGGCAGAATATTAAATGATCCAGGAAGTATTAAAAGAAGATAGAAAGAATATACTGAGTCACTGTATCGAAAGGAATTGG
>NW_006399761.1:23891017-23900117 GCF_000299155.1 Elephantulus edwardii | reverse complement strand
TTATTTTTTTAATTTTTGTGTGAGTGTACCGTCAAATCAGATCTGACTGGTACAGGAGGAGATTGTCCCTCCTTTCCCGGCAGAGCATCTGGTGGATTCGAACCGTGAGCCTCTGGGATTGTAGTTGCAGCTCCTTGCCACTAGGCCACCAGCGCTCCCCTCTTTGAGTTTTCTTATTGAAACTGTGTGGTACATTTCTTTCTGCATTTTTACTTTTTGTTGTTGTTTTTCCTTTGTGTACTGTGGAGTTGAACCTGACCCATAGCTGACCCCCTGGCGGGTTTTCAGAGGCAGTTAATTGCAAGAGAGGAGATTGCGCGTCCTTCTCCTGTAGAACAGCTGGTAGCCTTGAACCATGTGCGTTTGGGATTGCAACACAGCTTCTTGCCACTAGGCCACCAGAGTTCCTACAAGTTTTACTTTCAACTTTTAAAATCTTGCGTAGAGTTTTCCTTTTGCAATTAGCACATAAGGGTAGTTTGGTTTGGGTTGTTTTTTTTGGTGTTTTGTTTTGTTTTTTCTTTTACTGGGGTTACCCCTTCAATTCACTATGGAAAAATCATTGTCTTTTAATCAAATACTTGACTTAATTTATATTTTCAATAATTGCTGAAATACTTACACTTCAATTTATCATCCTGATGCGGTGTTTTCTCTGTTTACTCCACTTTTTTTAAACTTCTTTCTTACTCCTTTCTTGTTCTTTTTAAAGATTTTTTAAACTTAATTAACTTTATTTGTTACAGAAAATCCACTGTGTGGTGGGTGTCCACAGCTGGAGCCTGAGTCCTCTGCACGGAGTCTCTGGTGTGAGCCTTTACAAGATGGTCGGTCAATTCCTGGTAGGGAGACTTGGTGAAAAAATATGGAACGCTTCACGAATTTGCGTGTCATCCTTGCGCAGGGAATGTGTGTCATTCTTTACACTCCCTGCTATTAGACGGGACTGGAGTCTCTCTCCACTCTGGAAGTCAGCCGGCTAATCTGGTGGGAGACCTGGCGCCTCCAATGGCGGCTCCTCTTGGTGACAGTCAGATAAGAGAAGTTTCTGAGGTCTTTTTTGTTGTGTATTACTGTTCTTTTTGGCCTTCAAAGGTGGGTGGGTGGCCCTGACCCTTAGAGTAAGGGTAAGTAAGGGTGGGGTCGAACCTGTGAGCCTGCTCCAGGTGCTGGTTTAAAATCCTTCACGAGGCTTGATCGACAGTGTTTGGTGGAGCTCCCCTATTAAAACAACCCTGGAAGCAGGAGTGGCATCCACTTCTGAAAGCTTGGCTCTGGAAACCCTATGAACCTGGAGAAAGGACGGAAGTTATACAGGTGTCCAGAACTTTCATTCATAGGGTCGCTATGAGTCGCCTGTGACTCGATGGCACTTAACAATAACAACAACTGCTATTAGATTATTAGTTATATATCCTCTTGAGACTTACACTAGAGGTAATCTTGTTATTTGTCATCAAGTCATCTGTGACTCACACAGCTCTGAACCTTGCCGTATCCTAAGCCAGCGTGACTGTCTCTGACACACCTACCCCCATTACTCCAGTTTATTGTGTCAATCCATCTCATCTGGGGTCTTCCTCTCCTGCACTCTTACTCTATAGCCTTCCAAGCATGAGGTCCCTTTTCAGCACCACAACACAAAGACAGCAGTCCTTCTTCTGTCAGCTTTGGTCATTGTCTAGTTTTCTGATGCAGAACAAGTAATTGTGAAGACCATGGCTTGAATCAGGCGCACTTTAGTCTCCAGCTTGATATTGTTGCTCTTTAGCACTTTGGAGAGTCCCTGACAGCAGCTTTCCACTCTACCATGAGTCTCTCTCATTGCCACCGAGCTAGTTCTAATACAACCCTCCACCACGTTTCCCAGGCTGTAAATTGCTCCAAGTGGATTCAAACAGCGGGAGAAGCACAGCTCCCCGTAGGCTTCTTAGTCTGAACAAATTTCTGCAGATTTTGCTTGTCTGAAATGTTTATTTGGGGTTTTTCTAGAATATTTCACTGATACAGAATCCTAGGTTGCAGTTACTTAATTTTTTTTAAAAGATGTCATACAATCGTCTTTTATATCCAGTATTTCTGATAAGAACTCTAGGGTTAAATTTTATTTTTGTCCCCTTATATGGGGACAAAATATGTCATTTTCTTGAGGTACTTGGAACATTTTACTTTATCTTTGCTTTGCAGTGTTTGATTACAATGTATTTAGATATGAGTTTGAACTTTTTAAAATTTAAATCACTGAAAATTCATATCACTTGTAGACTGTGTGGCACAATGTATTTTTAATTTGGGGAAATTCTTGCCTATCATATTACTCAATGTTCCGGTAAGTTTTGGATAATATTATCGAACAATATCATTGATATCACATGCATGCAGAATCTTGCTTGCATGTGATATCAATGTTGTTGTTTGATAATTTTCACACTCAAACGAGTCACCTTTCTTTGGAATGGGAACAAATATTGATCTCTTCCAGTCAGTTGGCCAGGTGGTTGTCCTCCAAATTTCTTGGCATAACTTGGTGAGCATGTCCAGGGCAGCATCTCTTTGTTGAAATATGTCATTTAGTATGCCACTAATTCCTGGAGTCTTGATTTTTTGCCAATTCTTCCAGAACAGCTTGAACTTCTGCTTTCACCACCACAGGCTCTTGCTTATATGTTGTTTCATTAAATTCTCCTGTGTATGCTAATTCTTTTTGATACAATGCCTCTGCATATTCTTTCTTTTTTTTTAATGCTTCCTGGATCATTCAGTATTCTGCCCAAACCATCCTTAACTATTGCAACTTGAGGTTTGAATTTGTTCTTCAGTTCCTTCAGCTTAAGAAATGCTGAGTGAATTTGACCCTTTTGATTTTCTGACTCCAGCTCCTTGCACATTTCCAGGAGGCTGGGTCCTATGAGGAGAAGTGTGGCATCAGGATTAGGGGTAGACTCATGAACAATCTGCATTATGCAGATTACACAATCCTTCATGATAGATGGTGAAGAGATTGTTAACAGCTTCAGTTTGCTTGGCTTTACAATCAACACTCTTGGTACCAGCAGCCAGGAAATGAAAAGACTAGTTGCATTGGGTAAGTCTGTTGTCAGAGACCTCTCCAAAATGCTGAAGAGCAATGATGTCAGTCTGGAAAGTAAGGTGCTCCTGATCCAGGCCATGGTCTATGCAATTACTTGCTATTCATCAGAAAGCTGGACAATGACTAGGGATGATAGAAGGAGAGTTGATGCCTTTGAGCTGTAGTGCTGGAGAAGAGTGTTGAATGTGCCATGGACTGCTAGGAGAATAAACAAGTTTGTCCTGGAGAGGGTGAAGCCAGGCTGCTCTTCAGAGGCAAGGATTCTGAAGCTTCGTCTGACATACTTTGGACATGTTGCAAGAAGGGACCAGTCCTTGGAGAAGGATGTCATGCTTGGGAGGGTGGAGGAACAGCGCAAGAGAGGAAGACCCTCGATAAGATGGATTGACTCAGTGACTGGAGTATTAGGGGTAGGTGTATTAGAGACAATAAGATTGGCACAGAATAGAGCGGGATTTAGGGCTATATAGGGTCGCTATGAGTCATGTGCAACTTGATGGCACATAAAAACAATAAGATATTACTCAATGTACTTAATATTACTCAAATATTGTGTCCCCCCAATTTTTTATTTATTTGTTTTATTTCTGGGACTCAAATTTTAAGTGGGTTTTTTTAAAAATTTAATTGCATCTTCTATACCTCTTATAGAATACATAGTTATGCTTTCTTGAGTATGCCAAGGCTTTTGACTGTGTGGAATATAACAAGTTATGCTTCACATTGTGAAGAATGAGAGTCCCAGAGCACTTCATTTGTGTTCCTGCGGAAACTATATCCAGACCAAGAGATTATTGTGTAAACAGAGCAAGGGAACACTACATAGTTTAAAGTTAGGAAGGGAATTATTCAGGGTTCTATTCTCCTTCCATATCTATTCAATCTGTTTGCTGAGCAAATTATTCAAGAAGCTGAGCTCTGTGAGGAAGAATGTGGCTTTAGGGATTGAGAAAGACTCCTTAATAACCTGCATTATGCGGATGACACAACCTCGCTTGCTGAAAGCGAGGACCTGAAGCACTTTTTGCAGGAGATCAAAGAATACAGCCTTCAGTATAAATTGCATCTCAATGTCAAGAAGACAAAAGTTCTTACCAAAGAACCTACAGGCAATTGTCATGATATGTGGAGAAAAGACTGACACTGTCAACAACTTCATCTTACTTGGATCCACAATCAACATCCTTGGTAACAGCAGTCAGGAAATTAGGAGATGTATTGCACTAAGGAAGTCTGCAGTCAGGGACCTCTCCAAATTATTGCAGAGTAGGGACGTCAGTTTAAGGACTAAGGTGCTGCCGATTCAAGCCATGATTTTTCTGATCACTTGCTTTACATTTTAGTACTGGATAATGAACAAGGATGACAAGAGAATTGATGCCTTTGAACTGTGTGGTGTTGGAGAAGAGCACTGAACATCCCATGGATGGCCAAGAAAACATATCTCTGGCCTGGATATGTCTCAGAGAAAGTGCAGCCAGAGTGTTCCTTGGAGGCAAAGATGTTAGAGCCTCACCTCACATACTTTGGACATGTTGCTAGGAGAGACTATTCCTTAGAGAGGTACCTCATTCTTGGAAAGGCAGAGGGTTAATGAAGAAGAGGAAGAACATCAACCAGGTGGATTGACACAGTCACTGCTGCAATGGGATCTAGTGTGTCAGGACGTGTAAGGACGGCACAGGCTAGGACGGCATCAGATCTGTTGTTCAAGGGTCACTATAGGTCATACTCGGCTCGACAGCACCTAACAGCAACAGCAAAGACCTCTTATGCTTTTAAAGCATATTTTCCTCTCAGTTTTTCAATTTCATGTTTTGATCTGGACCATCTATTTTCCTAGTCACTGAATGTCTCTTCAGCAATTTCCAATCTACTTTTAAGTTCTTTGCAGCCTTCAATATGGGTTGCATCTCAACGTCAAGAAAACAAATATCCTTGCCAAAAGAGCCATTGGCAACATCATGATTGATAGAGAAAGGTTGAGACTGTTAACGACTTCTTCCTATTGGATCCATACTCAACATACTTGGGACCAGAAGTCAGATCAGGAGACATATTGCACGGAGAGAGTCTGCAGTCAGAGACTTCTCCAAATTATTGAGGAGTGTTGATGTCAGTTTAAAGACTAAGTCTGATCCAGGCCATGGTCTTTTGAATCACTTTCTATGCATCTGAGAGTTGGACAGTGAGTATGGATGACAGAAAATAATTAATGCCTTTGAGCTGTGATGTTGGAGAAGAGTGTCAAATATCCCTTGGACTGGCAAAAGAACAAACATATGTCTTAGAGAAAGTGTAGCCAGAGAGCTCTTTGCAAGCAAAGATGACGAAACTTTGTCTCATAGACTTTGGCTATGCTGTTAGGAAAGGCTATTTCTTGGAGAAGGACGTCATGCTTGGAATAGTGAAGGGATGGAGAAGGAGAGGAAGACCCTCAACCAAATAGATTGACATAGTGACTCCCACAATTGGTTTGTGTCAGAAATGATGAAGATGTCACAGGATAGGACAGGGTTCAGGTTGGCTGTTCATAGGGTACTATGCGTTGTACTTGACTCGATGGCACCTGACAAAAACAAGTTTGCATTACTAGAAGCAGATGAAAATGGATTTCAGTGGCATATCTAAGCATAGTTTTAAAAGTAAAATTGGTGAATATTCAGAAGCAGAAAGTGTTTGCTACAAACTTATACCACCTTAACCTTTTTATTTGGAGAAAAGGTATATTGCATTGGGGAAGTCTGCTGTCAAGGAATTCTCTACTAAAGAGAATCTTCTCTGCAGAAGAGCAATGAGGTCAGTTTAAAGACTGAGGTGCTACTGCACCAAAGAAGACATTCAGATGGCTAACAAGCACATGAAGAAATGTTCAAAATCCCTAGCTCTAAGAGAGATGCAAATCAAAACAACTACCAAGTATCATCTCACCCCAGTCAGAATAGCAAAATTTAGCAGAACAGCAAGCAACAAATGCTGCTGAGGTTGTGGAGAAACTGGAACCCTTATTCACTGTTGGTGGGAGTGTAAAATGGTGCAACCACTGTGGAAGGCGGTGTGATGTTTACTCAAAAAGTGACAAATAGAGATACCATTTGACCCAGCAATTCCACTACTGGGTGGAATATACCCCAAAGAGATCATAACTGACATCCAAGCAGATATATGCACACCCATGTTTATCGTGGCTTTGCTCGCAATAGCAAGGAGTTGGAAACAACCTAAGTGCCCATCAACAAATGAATGGATAGAGAAGCTGTGGTACATTCACACAATGGAACACTACACTGCATTGAAAAATAAGGAACTCATGCAATATTATTCAAAACGGGTGACCCTGAAGGACATTATGCTGAGTGAAATATCTCAGTTGCAAAAGGACAGATACTGCATGGTGCCACTGCTGTAAAATGAGACTGATATCAGGGTTGGGGTAAGACTAGAAAAAACTGGATACATTGCATATACTGCATTGAAACAGATGAGGGAAAGAATAATTTAAAAGCGATGTATGAGAGGGTATTATGGTTATCACAAGAGTCCACAATTAAGGCTGCATAGTGGAGTGTACTTGGGGCATGGGAGGGGTATGGGGGAATTGTATATCAAAGAAAGAATTTTTCTTTTATTTTTCAGAGAGGAGCGAACTGGGGCAGGGTGGGGAGGGCCGGGGGGAGGGTTGGGCAGGGAGAAAAGTGCAACAATGAATGGAAATCCAAAATCTCTGTAAATGTTCATTAAAATATATATAAATTATATATAAAATATATATAAATTATATATAAAATATATATAAATTTATATATATATGTATATATGACAGGTGCTCCTGAGCCAAGCCATGGTATTTTCAATTGCCTCCTATTCCTCTGAAAGTTGGACCATGACTAAGGATGGCAGAAGAAGAATTGATGCCTTTGAGTTGCGGTGTTGGAGGACTGAACATCCCATGGACTGTTGAAAGAACAAACAAGTTTGTCCTGGAGGAAGTGAACCAGGGTGTTCCTTAGAGGTTAGGATGGTGAAACTTTGTCTCACAGACTTTGGCCACGTTGTCTGGAGGGACCAGTCCTTGGAGAAGGACATTACACTGGGAATGGTAGCAGGTCCGTGAAAGAGAGGAAGAATCTCGTGAAGATGGGTTGTTATAGTGATTGTGACGGTGGATTTGAGAAGAAGGGAAATCCTAACTGTTGTGCAGGAGAAACAAGGCTCTGATCTGTTGTTCGCTGTGAGTCCTGCTGGATTCAATGGTACCTAACAACCACCAAGAGCTCACATTTCATGAGCATCTGCTGTGTTTCCATCCAGAGCAGGGCCCTATCTCCTTTCATATTTACAGCAACCCCAAAAGGAACATTCTAGAATTGTCCCCACATAACCAATTAAACAGGAGCTTAGGAAGGGTCTGAAGACTTGTCCTTTGTCTCAAAGCTGACAAATAAAATAAAAAAAAAAAGAAAAAGGGCTGCGTTCAGGTTCAGGCAGCCAGCCTCCAGAGCCTGAGTTGTCTCAGGAGATCAACTATCTTCCATAACCTTCAAGACATCGTCAGCCCTTCAGACTGTAGACCGTGTGTGGAGGAGAGTCAGGCCTCCAAGGATTTACATTAAAAATAAACTGTGTTGGCCCTGATATTGGTGGCTTTTGTTTCCATGTCTGTCTTTAAGTCATGAATAAAAGTTTCTAAAAATGCCCTTTACTTCTAAAGCAGAAAGCTGGTGAGTGTTCACATACCCACTGAGGTACAGATAAGTCAGTAGACAATGGCTGGGATCCCAGACAGATGCTCTGAGGCCCTGGCAATAAATCTAAGCCTATAAATACCAGATGCTTCACAAAACCAAATATCAGCAGTTTTGAAATGTGGTGGGTGTTTTCTTCCAAAGAGAGCCAGCCATTGATCTTGGGCTGTTGGCTCAGTATTTCTAAATAAAACTGTTCTGTTCTGCATAATTGAGTGTTATGTCACTGAGTTCTAGGTTACGTGATACCAGTCACAGGATGCTGTTTAAAACTTGCAGCTAGGTGCATCCTTCAATATGCATAACTTCTTCAAATAGAAAAACTAGATCAAATACAAGCGGAAGTCATGTGTGTGCAAGAGATAAGCTCGGAGATTGGACATTTGCCCTTGTTATTAGGAAGACACGCATTCTGAGAGTTTTCACAAATTACAAATGCCGGGGAGAAAATAATACGACCATGTTTGACAAGATCATGCTATTTACTTGACGGGCTCTACCAGGGCAGAGTTACAGCTGTGGCTTCAGTTTGCAGATCATTTAAACAGGCTTCTCCTTATACCACTGGCACTTGCGTGGCATCCACAGAGTTCTGCCATCAGTAATAAGCATTATTTCATTCGAGAAGCTCAAGGAGTAACCCTACCCCAAATAAGCCAACAGTACCATACAGTAGTTAAAATGCTTGTGTTTGTTAATTTCTCAACACCAAGCAAACTTGTAAATTATAATTTTTAATATTACGGTTATGACAAGAGTCCAGAATGAAGGTTGCATAGTGGAGTGTACTCGGGGAGGGGCAGTGGGCAGGGGTCTTGTATACAAATGAAGGAATTTTTCTTTTACTTTTCAAAGAGAAGAGTGAACTGGGGGGCGGGAGGAGTGGGCAGGGAGGAAAATGCAACAATGAATGAACGGAAATACAAAATCTCTGTAAGCGCTCATTAAAATTTATAAAATAAAATTAAAAAAATTATAAACAGTGATATATGTGTGTTTATATGTTTCTATATATGTGTTAACATGTATAAAATCAAGACTTTCTTTTTAATCTGTTCTTTCTCATCATCCTACCTTTTTAACCTTTTGGACCAAGAGGCAGAACAGAGCAGGGTAACACTGCATGGTTCAAAATTGGGAAGGGTGTATGCCAGGGATGCGTCCTGTCTTCATACCTTTTCAACATGTATGCAGAGCAGATTATCTGAGAGGCTGGGCTCTATGAGGAGAATTGTGGCATCAGGATTGGTGGAAGGTCTATTAA
>NW_006399761.1:23874891-23890367 GCF_000299155.1 Elephantulus edwardii | reverse complement strand
GATAGAGCAGGGTTTAGGGCTGTTGTGCATAGGGTCGCTATGAGTCGGAAACGACTCGACGGCACATAACAACAACAACAACAACATATTTCTTATATTTTTGTTTTTCATAGTAATGTCTTATTCATTATCTTGGCATTTATCTACTTATGAAAATATATTGTCGTTGTGTGCGTTAAGTTGAAACCGAGTCATAGTTGGTTTTCATAGTGGGTTTTCAGAGGCTGTAAATCATATGGGTGGGGAGATTTTCCATTTTTCTCTTTCAGAGCACCTGGTGGATTCGAACTGTGTGCCTTTGGGTTGGCAGCGCAATTCCTTACATTAGGTCACCACAGTTCCTGGGAAAACATGGGATGGTAAAACAGAATGAGGTTTGATTCAGAGCATCGCTCTTTCCTAGCTGTGTCCCTCATGTTCTCTGCTGTGCAATTTCTCTTATTCTACAAGAGCTACTCCACTGTTACATGGATTAAAGAAATCATGAGTACAAGCATCCGTAAACCATGACGTGGCGTATCAGGCCCAGGTTCAGAGCTTCATTTCTTCCAGTCTGCCCTTTGACGGAAATTCAGAAACCCCAGGAGATGTCTCTCAAGTAACTAACAATGGAAAAAAGCAAAGAGATGGAACCTGGTGAGCCTCCTGGAAACATCTCTCATTTATGATTTTTTCTTTTTATTTTAAAATGTTTTAATTCTTTTTCATTTTAATGAAAATTTACAGAGACTTTAGATTTCCATACATTCATTGTTGCACTCTCCTCCATGCCCTCCCACCCCTGTGCACTCTTCTCTTTGTAAAGTAAAAGAAAAATTCTTTCATTGTTTTACAATCCCTCCCCCCAGATCCATTCCACTATGCAGCCTTCGTTCTGGACTCCTGTCATGACAGTAATACCTAATCCCTTTTAAACAGTTTTCTCCCTCATCTGCTTCAATGCAGTATACATTATTTATCCCATCTTTCTCAGTCTCCCCCCCCATCCCCATGTCTGTCCCATTCTACAACAGTGGCACTATGCAGTATTTGTCCTTTTGTGACTGAGATATTTCACTTAGCATAATTTCATCCAGGGTCACTCATTTTGAATAATATTGCATGCGTTCCTTGTTTTTCAATGCAGTGCAGTATTCCATTGTGTGAATATACCACAGATTCTCTATTCATTCATTTGTTGACGGGCACTTAGGTTGTTTCCAACTCCTTGCTATTTCATTTATTATTCTTATTCTTATCATCCCTTATTAGTATTATCTCTCTTTGTGTTGAATTATGAGGAGCACTCTGGATCGATGGTGTTTGTCCTGGTGAAATGTCCTGTGGTGGCGGCTGTGGTTGTTGGATCTAATGATGTATAAGGAACACAAAGGTGGCATGAGAAAACAGAGGAGCAGAAAAGAGAGGAAAAGGCTTGGCTTGGATTTAATAGACATTCACATCACACATCTGTATATACTGAAACACCTCACTTTATGCTGATCTTTGTAAATTTAAGCTAAGGAATAGTTTGGCAATTATTTGAGATTTCCCAAGAGCTGATTTTGCCCTTTGGTGTTAAGAGAAATGGGAATGGAGTGGATGCAGGAAAACCAGATTAAACGTCTAAAAAGCCTCCTGCTGCGGGAAACCATAGTTGAGAGACACAAGGGGGATTCGAACTTTACAAAAATCATCCCTAACCTTCCCCTCTTCCCCCCAAGATGTGACTAGAACTTCCAGTTGCTCTGGAAACTAAAGTGAAGTTGAGTTTGACCTTCTTTTGTCCTCAGGTAAAAGGGAACAGTGATCCTTTCAAAGCTCAGGGGAGGGACACCCTCAGCGTATCACTGAGGGAGAAGGCTGCTTCGGATCTGAACGGTGTAGAACTGCTTTGAGCTTTCACAAGTGTCTGTCAGAAGTTTTCAAGCCTGAAAGACACAGGATGAGGGGTGTCATTTTTGGTGGCAGGCCGTGTGCCCCACAAAAGGCTGGGGAGTGAGTACCGTCCAGGGAGTGGAGGGAGAAGAGAGGATGCCCAAGGACGTACTGCCATTACTGTGGCTTCTTCTCTAGTTAATGGGGTCGATTCTTTCTGTTTCATCTTTCTGATTCAACTCTTCAGTGTTGATCACAGTATCTCTTTGATTTTTAAGAGGAAAACCCTGTCATGACACAGACCTGTATGAACAAAGCATTAGTGTTGTTTGGTTTGGGTGTTTTTGTGTATATTATACTGACTGGGATTACAAGAATGCCTCGCATTTGTATAAGGTTTTATAGTTTTAAAAGGCATTTTTAATCCTGCCCGCAAACACTGATAGTCAGAGTACAGATGTCTCCTGACTCACAAAGCCTTCACGTCAGACCTCTGCTTTTATGACCCTTTGTTGTAATAGGATCCTCCCAGAAATGACCACACCTTGTCACTGTGGCTGCAAAGGACACCCACCTTCAGTAACAAGAAAATGGACAATGCTTTTTATATAGGTGGTCAGCGGGAAGGTGAGGAGGTGCAGTTAAAGGGATTTTTATTTTTAAATGGTGCAAAGCTGTGTGTTTCCAAATTAGGCAATGTTTTTGGAAAGGTTACATCTGTCCTTTTAAGCTGAAGAAGAGCTGCCTTGAGATATTAAAGGAAGAAACGTTTACTGTAAACAAAAGCTGTGTGGCTGGTTTCAGGGAGCTGGTAAAGCATTAGCTGCAAGGGCCCGTAAAATGCTACTGTTCTCAAGTGCCATCGAGTCCGGCCAGACTCCTATAGCAGCTCTGAGGATCACAGAAGCCAACACGGCCTGATCCTGGGCCATCCTTTACCATCAAAGCTGCTGCACCGGAGCCCATTACTGCAACCACTGAGAAACATGGAGTCATCTGTCCACAGAATCTAGAGATGGAGACTAGAGTGTGTGTTGTTGGCAGTTGGAACCCACCTAGATAGAGGGTTTCACCTGAGAAGGATCTGGTGATTTGCCTCTAGAAAGAATTCAGACAGGAGGGGCTCTGGTGGAGTAGTATGCAGCACATTGCATTTCTAACCAAGAATACAGCCAAGAAGACTCTATGCTTGGGTAAGTTATATTCTACCACATGAGGTCACTATGTATTGAATCCATTAAAGGATATCTAGCAGTACTGACCATACCCATGGGCCACCAAAAGAACAAACAGGTCTGTCCTGGAGAGGGTGAAACCAAGTTGCTCCTTGGAGGCAAGGAATTTGAAGCTCTGTCTCACATGCTTTGGGCATTGCCAGGAGGAACCTGTCCTTGGAGAAGGATATCATGCTTGGAAGGGTGGAGGGACAGCACAAGAGAGGAAGACCCTCGATGAGACGGATTGACATAGTAACTGGGATAATGAGGGGTAGACGTGTCAGAGACAGAGAGATCACCTCAGAAGAAGGCAGAGTTCAGAGCTGTTGTGCACAGGCTTACTAAGAGTCACAGGCCACTCAATGGCACATAAACAACAACAAAATGAACAAAATCTCTGTGTGCTTTTTGGTCTTGATTTCTTAGTAGCATCTAACACTATATTGACTATGTCTTATTTCTTTCCTAGCTTTCATGCCCTCAGCTGTCTTTGTCCTCCTCCTTCTCTGATCGTCTTTTTCTCAGCATCCTTCTCTCCTCTGCTTGCATCTTACATGTTACAGTTCCTCAGGTTTTCCTCTTGGGCCTCTTTTTCTTTTCTTATTGGATTACTTAACTTACTTCGATGTTTCGTCTCTAATAGGAAGACCTATTAGATACCATGCTTAAGCGGCGGAGATTGTGACACAAATGGAACGGTGTTGGTTCTATGCTCACTATGTCTATGTCACATGGTCACCATGAGTGGGAGCCACCTCACTGGCACCTACCAACAACAACAATGTGAAGAAGAAAAGACAAATGAAAGCTTCCATCTCAAATCTCTTCTCCTGAACATCTAACCCGCACCTCACATTTTGGTGAAGACAGCATCTTAGTTTGGGTTGACTCTCAAGTAGCGCTTAAGACAAGGACTCGGGTATAGGAGATTTATTTGGAAGCTAACAGGCAAGTCGAAGTCACACAACAACAACAACAACAAATTCCAAGAAGTAGAATTGAAAGGTTTAGAATGACAGGAAGGAACAGGCAGGAAAAAATACATTAATGAGCTGGTAATGACTAGGGAGCTGGAAAATGATGAGGGAAAATAGAAGGAGAGTTGATGCCTTTGAGCTGTGGTGCTGGATAAGAGTATTGCATATACCATGGACTGCTAGAACAAACAGGTTTGTCCTAGAGAAGGAGAAACCAGGCTGCTCCTTGGAGGCAAGGATTCTGAAGCTTCATCTGACATACTTTGGACATGTTACAAGGAGGGACCAATCCTTGGAGAGGGATGTCATGCTTAGGAGGGTGGAGGGACAGCACAAGAGAGGAAGACCCTCAATGAGATGAATTGACTCAGTGATTGTGGTAATGGGGGAAGGTGTGTCAGAGACAGTGAGATTGGTATAGGATAGAGCAGGGTTTAGGGCAGTTGTACATAGGATCACTATGAATCGCAGGCAACTTGATGGCACATATCAACAACAGTGACTAGGGATGATGGAAGGAAAATTGATGCCTTTGAGTTGTGGTACTGGAGAAGAGTATCAACTATACCATGGACTGCATGGAGAACAAACAGATTCATCCTAGAGAAGGTGAAACCAGGCTGCTCCTGGGAGACAGGGATTCTGAAACTCCATCTGACATATTTTGGACATGTTGCAAGGAGGGACCAGTCCTTGCAGAGGGAAATTCATGCTTGGGAGTGTGGAGGGACAACACAAGAGTGGATGACCCTCTACAAGATGGATTGACTCAGTGACTGGAGTAATGGAGGTAGATGTGTCAGAGACAATAATATTGACACAGGATAGAGCAAAATTTAGGGCTATTGTACATAAGGTCGCAATGAGTTGCAAGCAATTCAACAGCACATAACAACAACAGCATCTTTAAGCAGGAGGCCAGCACCCCAGCACTCAGTTGGGGATGGGAGGTGGGGGAATTTCCAATCCAGGGAACATTAAATTGTGCTGCTTCTCTTGTGCTTATTCTGGAAAAGAAATGGTGGGTGGGGAACATCGGCTTTGATTTTTTTCTTCTTCTTTACTTACTATTTTTTCCTATGTAGTTGATTCTGCACAGGGTAAATAATCATGTGTGTACCTTTTTGCATCTCTCATCTGGTCTCCTGCCTGGTCATGAGAGCCACATGCTGTGAGTCCCCTGGAGAAGCAAACCAGCTCTTTAAATACACATTCTCCAAGTTGTACTTCTCACAATCACCCCCTCAACTCGTCATCTCTATCCTCAACACAGTTTCGTTTCTCCTGTGCTGCCTGTAGAAAGGAAACTTACTTAAACACCAAACACCTGAAGATCATCCCTGAGCCTTTTCTGTCCCTCTATTTCCATATCCCGTCAAGAGTCAAATCATCTCCACTCCACCCTCTCAAAACCTTGCAAGTCCATCTCTTCTTCTATCTCCCTGACCCACAGCTAATGCCTTAGTTAATAGGCTTGCTCTCTTTCACCGTTCTCTGGAATGATAATAGATCTTTAACTGGTCTTCTTGCTCCTGTCTGATGCCCATGTCATTCTTCTGTTAGAATTTATACCACATTAGGAAAGAAATTTAAGATAGTGCAGTGGGTTGTTCCAAAAAGCAGGTCTGTAGTTGTTCTTATGTTGTTATGTTGAGTTTCCTATGACTCATAGTGACCGTTTGAGCAACAGCTCTGAACTTTACCCTAAAGCAGGTCTACCCAAGAATGATTTTACTGAGGAATGCACCACAACTCACAGTTTGATTTTATTATTATTAGACTTTATATATTAGAAGTTCACACTCTGTGCAGTTTTAGGTTAACTTGTAGATTTTTATCCGGTGGAGATGCAAACAGTTCTGCCCTGCACAAAGATGTAACTTTAAAGTTATATTGCCAGACAGAGTTTAACTAGATATAGTTTTTACTTAAAAAAAAAAAAGTGGGGTGGAGGCTTGTTTTGACTCCTCTGCTGATGACTCATCAATACTCTCATTCCTCATGTGCTCTTGGAAACCCAAATACGTGCTTTCTTCCTGACTTCATGCGTTCAGTAAAATCTTTGCCCAATGTCCATTTTACACCCATTTGAGAACTCCTGTTTCTAACAATTTGAAAATTGTACTTTGTCACCACACTGGTACTCATGAATTCTCTCCCAATTGCTCATCCAAGCACTCCATTTCTCAGCTTAGATCCCTTCAGTCAGAAGTGTTGATGTTCACCCTTCAACACTTAAGCGCCCTCATGCCTTCAGTCCTGCCCCTTTTAACCAGCTAACTCTCATGCCAGTCCCCACAAACACCTTACATTCAACATTATGGAACTACCTCAAGCAAGCAAAACCCTCCCCTCTCCGTGCTTTTGTGCATGTTTCTAGAACTTTTCCTCACCCCATTTCCTTTCCACTCTCCTTTTCCTTTCTGGCTGATGCCTTAATTCCTCAAAGACTCATGCAGGTATCCCTCTATTAAAAGAAGTCCTCCCTGTTCCCCGTGCTGGGTGAAGAGTTCCTTTCCTGCGCCCACTCACATCTCGCTGTACTGATTGTGACCATAGTCCCTGCCATGTTTTCTGCAAACTTGCCGCTTTCTGGGATTAAAACCAGGTTGTAAATGCCTTAGCTAGGAATTTACCAAAAAATCTGTCACTAGTTGTTGTTGAATACCATCGAGTCAGAATCGACCCATAGCTGACCCTCCAGAGGGTTTTCAGAGGCAGTAAATGGCATAGGAGGAGATGGCCCATCCTTTTCCCACGGAGCAGCTGGTGGATTCCAACTGCGTGCCTTTGGGATTGCAGCGCAGCTTTTTACGCCAAGATCTATAACCTTATTTTCTTCCTATGCCTCTACAAAGAATATATTTTTATTGTAAAATTACCGTAAGCTTATTGACTGTCAACAATGTCCTAATAACACATGTTCTTACCTTCTAAATGTCATTTTATTAAACAGGCTCCCCCCCCCCATTTCTTCTTGATAAAACAAAATTGTATTTTTGTTTAACCAGATGGTTGTAGGCTTTCCCATAAACGTGGTCATGGAATGACCATAGAATTTTGTTCCTGACTCAAGCTTTGCCTACAGTCAACATATTGTTGTTCTTTTGTGCCACTGAGTTGTAACTGAGGCTGTAAATCACGTGGAGTCAGATTGCCTATTTTTCTGAGCAGATGGTGCATTTGAACTGCATACCTTTTGGTTAGCAATGCAATTCCTTACCTCCAAGCCACCAGAGCTCCCTGTAATCAAGGGAAGCAGTGTTTATAAACATGAAGCTGTTCACCTTTTTTTCCCCCCCTCCAGGAAATCTTATATTTAAGGCGCTGGCTCATGTCATGTTCAGAGCCTTCCAACAAAGCCCCTCGGCTTCCCCAGTGCATTGTCTGGGCTCCTGACTATAATTTCCTCTCAGCCACTTCAAACTATGGCTCTTCTGCCCAAGAAGCATTTCATTGTGCGGTTTCCTATTGACAAATGCCTTTCTTGTGCTTTTCTAAATGCCCGTTGTGTCTGGAGCAAGATGGCTCCTTTTGGCAGGAAATACTATTCATTAGAAAAAGTCTCTCATGAAAAGAATCCTAGACGTCTGTCCGGAGTATCGGCAGCCTAAGGAACAGCACAACTGCCCGAGGATTAGAATTGTACACGTGTGATTGACTTCAGGCTGCAACCGAGCTTCTGGGCAAATCCTCTTATGCCTTAACTCACTCTGAACCACCCCCAGATGTCAAAGTTCACAGTGAAATGTGTTCAATCTATGCCTTAGAGCACTTTGAGCCTCTAAATCTTTGAAAGACTATTTTACTCTCTCCTTCCAGGTTAGGAAAAACATCACCTCATCACCTGGAAGTCTGAAATAGAGTTACTTAATGGGTCTCCTGTTAGATTCCTTGTTTTTTGAGATAAATTCCTCTTCCTATTAACAAATTCTCCTCAGAAGATTTTTCAAATAAATGTCTCAGGTGATATGAATGTTTCTGTGGGGGATTGACTGGATCAACGGTTCTCAAGCTAAGCTCTGGGGTTCTAATGGGCTCTTTGGAAATTCCTCTGGATCAAGACGGTAAGTGGATGAGGGTCTCAGTTTCAATAAGACCAGCTCTGTTTTTGTCTATTTCCTGTAAATTGGGCTCTTGTACAGATTTCATCTGAAAAAAAGAACACCCCTGTTTAAAGATAAGTATAAGGAAAAAAGAAAACAATAAAGTTTGTTTCTGGTTCAGTAGTTAGTTTACAATGCATGCAAATGAAGGTCCTGTGAATGGACTATGCACTGCAGAATTTAGAATAATTGATTTTTTTCTTTAATTTTTATTATTGTCTTGTGTGTACCGTCAAATTGGATCTGACTGGTACAGGAGGAGATTGACCCTCCTTCTCCAGCAGAGCATCAGGTGGATTCAAACTGTGTACCTCTGGGATTGCAGTGCAATCTCTTGCCACTAGGCCACCAGAGCTCCCTGATTTTTTTTTTTTTAAGTTAATTTATAGACCTTTCTTGTGAGGTGCCTCTGGTTGGACTCCTGCAGCCAGCCTTCCCATTTGTAGCTATGTGTGCTATTTACTCAGGGAATCCAAAGTAGGTTGATTTTTTTTTTTTGGTAGTCTTTTGTTGTTGTTATGGGCCATCTATTCGACTGTGACTCATAGTAACAGTGGCGCTGAACCTGCCCTTGTCCTGAACCAACCTCACTGTCTCTAACGCATCCGCCCTTATCTACCTCAGTTACTATATCAATCAATCTCATCTGTGGTCTCCCTCTCCTGAGCTGTCCCTACACCCTCTCAAACATGATATCCTTCCCTGAGGACTGGTCCCTCCTGGCCACATGCCCAAAGTATGTGAGACAGAGCCTCTAAATCCTTGCCTCCAAGGAGAAACTTGGCTTCACCCTCTCTAGGACAGATCTGTTTGTTTTCTTGACAGTACATAACATGTTCAATACTCTTCTTCAGAACTACAACTCGAAGGACTTTTCTTCTGTCATTTTTGGTCATTGTCCAGCTCTCTGAATACATAACAAGTAATTGCTGAGACCACGGCCTGAATCGGGTTCACCTTAGTCTCTAGACTGACATCATTGCTCTTTAGAACTCCAGATAGGTGCCTGACAGCAGATTTTCCTAAGGCAATTTGTCTTTTTATTTTTTAAGTGCTGGTACCAATAGCATTGATTGTGCAATTGAGCAAACTAAAAATTTAACAACCTCAATCTCTTCTCCATCTATTTTGGTGCTGCTGATTGGCCCAGTGGTGAGAATCTTCATTTTCCTGATGTTGAGCTTCAACCTATATTGCAAACTACAGTCCTTGACCTTCTGCAGCAAACACTTGAGGCCCTTCTCCGTTTCAGAAAACAAGGCTGTGTCATCTGCATAACTCACATTCTTGTTCCATAGTACATTCAATATTTTTCTCCAACACAATTCAAAGACACCATCCCCCCCATTCTTCATAATTCATTGTCCAACTTCACCTGCTTATGAAATAGTTGGAAATACTAGATCTTAGGTCAGTCGTGTCCTTACCTGGAAAGTTCTATTCTTGCTCTTCAGCACATTAAAGAGATCTTTAGCAGGTGATTTGTGCAAGAGATGTGATATATCTTTTGATTTCTTGGCTGCTGCTACCATGAATATGGATCCACATAAAAGGAAATCCTTGACAACTTCAATCTTTCCTTCCTCTGTCAGGATGTTGCCTATTGGTCCAGGGGTGAGGAATTTTGTTTTCTTTATGTTGAGATATAATCCACACTGAAGGTTATAGTATTTCATCTTCTTTGTTATTTGTTGTTGAGTACCTTATAGTTGGAACTGACCCATAGCTGACCCACCAGCAGGTTTTCATAGGCAGTTAATTGCACAGGAGAAGATTGCCCATCCTTTTCCAGCAGAGCGGCTGGTGGCCTTGAACTATGTGTCTTTGGGATTGCAGCACAGCTTCTTGCCTCTAGGCCACTAGACCTCTAGAGTTCCCTGTTGTTATTTGTTATTGTTATTTGCCACTGAGTCACCAGTAACCCTTAATGACTGTATATACAGCAGCTCTGAAAGCTGCCCTGTCTTGAGCCAGTCTCACTAATTAATTCTGCCACAAAAACACCCCATTGCCCCAGTTACTGTATCAATTCATCTCATCCAGGGTCTTCCTCTCCTGTACTGTCTATCCCCCCTTCTGAGAGTGATGTCCTTCTCCAAGGACCAGTCTCTCCTGGCCATGTATGTGAGACAGAGCTTCAAAATCCTAGCCTCCAAGGAGAAACTTGGTTTTACCCTCTCCAAGACAGACCTATTTGTTTTCTTGGTGGCTCAAGACTCTTCTCCAGCACCACAACTCAAAGGCATCTATTCTTCTTCTGTCATCCTTAGTCATTCTCCAGTTCTCTGATGCATAACAAGTAATTTCAAAGACCATGGACTGGATTAGGTGCACCTTAGTCTCTATACTAACATCATTGCTTTTCAACACTCTGGAGCTCCTTGTTGTTGTTGTTGTTGTTGTGTGCCATCGAGTTGCTTGCAACTCATAGCAACCCTGTGTACAAGAGCCCTAAATGCCGTTCTATCCTGTGCCAGCCTCGCTGTCTGAAACACACTCATTCCCATCACTCCACTCACAGAATCGATCCGTCTCATCGAGGGTCTTCCTCTCCTGCGCCGTCCCTTCTCTCTCCCAAACATGATGTCCCTCTCCAAGGACCAGTCCCTCCTTGCAACATGCCCAAAGTATGTCAGATGAAGCTTCAGAATCCTTGACTCCAGGGAGTATTCTGGCTTCACCCTCCGCAGGACAAACATGCTTGTTCTAGCAGTCCATGATATATTCAACATTCTTCTCCAGCACCACAACTCAAAGGCATCAATTCTCTTTCTATCATCCCTATTCACTGTCCAACTCTCCAATGCATAGCACGTAATTGCCAAGACTATAGCCTGGATCAAGCACACCTTAGTCTCCAGCCTGATGTCATTGCTCTTCAGTACTCTTGAGAGGCCCCTCACAGCTGACTTTCCCAGTGCAATTTGTCTCCTGATTTCCTGGCTGCTGGTGCCAAGAGTGTTGTGTGTGGAACCAAGTAAATGAAAACTGTTAACTAGCTCAGTCTCTTCACCACCCATACTGATGCTGCCAATTGGCCCAGTGGTGAGAATCTTTGTTTTCTTGGTGTTGAGCTTCAAAACATATTGAAGACTGTAATCCTTGACCTTCTGCAGCAAGGGCTTCAGGTCCTCCTCAGTTTCAGCAAGCAGAGTTGTGTCATCCACATAACACAGGTTGTTGATGATTCTTCCACCAATCCTGATGCCACATTCCTCCTCGTACAGCCCAGCGTCTTGGATGATCTGTTCTGCATACAGATTGAAATGGTATGGAGACAGAATACATCCCTGACAGACCCCCTTCTTGATTTTGAACCATCCAGTGTCTCTCTGCTCTGTTCTAATGATTGCCTCTTGGTCTAAGTACAAGTTTCACATTAACACAATCAGATGTTCTGGGATTCCCATTCTTCTCAGAGTCAGCCATAGCTTGTTGTAATCCACACAGTCAAAAGCCTTTGAAGTCAGGAAATCAGGAGACAAATTGCATTGGGAAAGTCAGCTGTGAGGGACCTCTCAAGAGTACAGAAGAGCAATGACATCAGGTTGGAGACTAAGGTGCGCCTGGCCCAGTCAATGAAGTGCAAATAAATAACTTTCAACAAGAAAGGATGTGTCATCTGCATATAGCAAGTTACTGATGAGTCTTCCTTCCATTTTGATGTCATGTTTCTCTTCATATAATTCACATTATCAGATTATTTGCTCAGCATACAGACTGTCTGGGCATTATAAAAGGATACAACCTTGATGCACACATTTTCCTGATTTTAAGCCATGCAGTGTCCCCTTGCTCTGGCCAGATATTTGTATAGTGAGTTCATAAAAGCATTAATGTGTCTCTTTTTGAATATTAGTATCTGAAACTTATTTTGAACACCAGTGGTGTGAATTGTTTGCACGCTCAGCTATCAATAGAAAGGTTGGTAGCTCGAGTTCACCCAGAGGCACTTGAGAAGAAAGATCTAGAAATCAACTTCCAGAAAAAATGATTGCAAAGCCTGTGGAGTATAGTTCTGCTCTGACACACCCAGGTCACCATGAGTAGAAATCAGTGTGATGGCAACTAATTACTGACTCCTCATTGATCCTACATTGGGTTTCTGAAGTGGTAAATCCTGTGGGAGGAGATGCCTCTTCATTCACCTTCAGAGCTGCTAATGGTTTCGACTTGCCAGAGAGACAAGACCTTTGAGTTTGCAGTGCAAACAAACATGGAAAATACAGTATATAGAACTTGAAAACTACCAGAGTTATTTGGACCTATAAACAGGGCCCACACCCTGTCCCCTGATAATGTTACTATTATATGGTCCCACAATTCCATTTTCCCATGCTTTCTTTCACCAAGGTCTGCTTACTTCCTGTCCTTCAATCCTCTTTATTCCTGTACTTTTTGGGTTCATTTTATGGAGCAATGATTGCTTGTAGTCTGAGTTTGGGATTCTCCACAAGGTTATGAGATGGTGTTTCCAGTAATGTAAGTGGTTCTTTGCAGATGCGCATGTCCTGAAGAGGGTGAGCCCAGTCTGCTCCTTAGAGGCTAGGAAGCTCCGTCTGATGTACTTTGGGCATGTTGCAAAGAGGACCCAGTCCTTGAAGAAGGACACCATGCTTGGAAGGGTGGAGGGACAGTGCAAGAGAGGAAGACCCTGCATGGGATGGATTGACTCCATGATTGGAGAAATGAGATTAGGTCTGTTGGAGACCATGAGATTGGCTCAGAATAGGGCAAAGTTCAGAGTTGTTGTACATAGGGTTGCTATGAGTTGCAGGAAACTTGACGGTACATAACAAAAACAACAACTACTTCCATGCTATAGACTCCAGAGAGTTGTATGGTGGCGTAGTGGTAAGGAGTTGCTCTGCCAACCAAAAACAGGCAGTTCAAATCCACGAGCTGCTTTGAGGGAGGGAGAAAGATGGGCAGTCTCCTTTCATGTTATTTACTGACTCTGAAATTGACTGGAGGTTCAACTATGAGTCAATTTGACTAAATGCACATGGCAGCAACAGCAACCCTCTTTCTTTAAGAGACAAAGAAAACAGGGCTGAAAAAATGTAGTGAATTATATAGTCACACTTCAGGTATTGGATGTTAGTCAGCAAATAGCCTACCCTATGTGTACAGAAAGACATATGGTCTGAATTCACCAGCTGCTCTGTGGGAGAAGGATGGGCGATCTCTCCTTGCTTGCTATTTACTGCCTCTGAAAACCCATTGATGAGTCAGCTCTGAGTGGGTTCTGGCTCAGTGGCACACAACAACCACAATGTGCTGTGGTGGCGTAGTCCATCAGATGTTGCACTAGTAACCAAACGGTCACACATCATCAACTCAAATCTACTATGATTCCAAGGTAGAAAGATGGGCATTCTCCCCTCATCAAGATTTACAGTTTTGGAAAGCCAGTGGAGGGTCTCTATGAGTTGGAATTGAGTTTCAAGTTCACATGTTTGCATACAAATAATGCATCTTGGAAATAGCAGGGAACAAAATGCATCTGCCCTACTTTATACTAAACCTGTTCATAGCAGGCTCCTAAGCTATTCAGATATTAAAGAACTTTTTTACGTTTGAGAGCACTTGTGAAATCCAGTACACAAGTAAGCACTCTCTTTTAACTTCTGCTTCATAGCAGTTTGCACAAAAAGTTGGTTCCAAAGAGATCAGACATGTCCTAGTTTATTCTGTGTCAGCTTTTAAATTCGATAGACCCTGACTCTTGGCCCAAGCGTCTTTCCACTCCAGCACTCAAGCTCATCTGTCATCTCTTGTTTAATGGTGCCAGTATTTTGACCTTTCTCTGAGATGTTAGGAATTTGTGTGGCAATAGGTCAGGGAATGCCTGGGCAAGAAGAGGCTGTGAAATCCAGCTATCCAATAGCCAAGTTAGTGTAAGAGGGAAAATTTCTTCCGAGGACAGTGGAACTCTGAGTTGCCCAGGAGATAGGTAGGATTGCCTAGGAGGTAGTGCTCTTAAACACTGGAAATCTCAAAACCATTGAAAGGGACCTTGGCCTATAGGGTCAGGTGGACTTGGCTTTGAACCCCAGCTGTGCTTCTAACTACCAGTGATATGTGACTTTGAGAGACTATCTTAACTTCTTTAAGTTTGTTTCCTCATTTGTGAATCAAAATTTTGAAAGTCTTTAAAAAGAGCAAGGACCATCTTTATCAGCTTTTACAAAGCGGAACTGTCCCTGTCAGCAGCACCAATTACACCAAACCAATTCTCATGAGCTCAGGCATGTCCCCCACGCTTTATACCTCTTTCTATGCATTTCAGCACCAACTTACTACTTGGCTGGCTTCAAAATCTGTTGTAATAGCTCACAGACCACACACAACCATTCTGGGGAATTCAAAAGGGTAGAATCAAGTTTAATAACAGAATATCATCTAGACAGTTCCTGAAATGTGTATGCAGGCTCCTCAGCCTCTAACCTTCAAGTTCTCAGTCCTGCCAATATTGGCTTTCCCTTCCCTTCAATTGTCCAACAGAGTTCTCAGTCCTGCCATCATTGGCTCTCCCCGTCCCCTAGTTGTCTAGCAAAGTTCTCAGTCCTGCTAATATTGGCTACCCCATCCCCTCCAGGTCTCATCTCACATCAAGTCTCCGTGGCCGTGGCTGCTCTTTTCCTGGTCGTGAGGTTTTGTCACTGGTGATGGCAGGAGGACTCTTTCCTCTTCACTGGCAGGGCAAGATCTATCTCTCACTCTGGCTTGTTCAATTCAAAGGCGTGACTAGCCAATCCCCTTGCAGATTATTGAGACTGACAAATCCCCTGACGGAAATGTAGATAGCCAAGCCCCTTGTGGATAGGCTAACATGCCCTTTTTGCATACCCCTGCCCATCCATGTGGTTCAGTCAGATTCAGATTGGTAGTAAAACCATATTAAAAGATAAACTCCACAAAGTTGAACCAAAGAAAGCAGATATAATATCAAGTGTATAGCTTAATAATTTCTAGTTTTTCTTTTTCACCTAAAATTCCTCAGGCACCTTCTATCCCAGGCCTTACTTTTCCATGTCCTCACAAACCAGCTCAACTAAACAAAGACTCAAGCTCCAACTGAAACTAGTCTTGAAGAAAACCTCCTTGGATTTTGGGCTGACAGTTTCAGAAGGAGTTGGCATTGCCAGCCAACATTGCATTAACAATGGAGAGAAAAATCACTGTGATAGAAAAACAAAAACTATTTGCAATTTTCAATGCCCAGCAATTTCTAAAGGAAGCTCATTGCTGAATGGAGAGTAAGGAGTGAGGAGGCAAAGTTAAGAGAGTTCACGGAAATGTTTTGCATCAGAAAA
>NW_006399761.1:23862631-23874079 GCF_000299155.1 Elephantulus edwardii | reverse complement strand
CAACTTTTTGAGAAAGCTCCATACCACCTTCCACAGTGGTTGCACCTGGATTTTTGAGGCTATACATCTTAGGAGAGATTTCTCATCTTTCTCTCAAGCAGGGACAATGATATGAGATGCAAGAACAAGGGAAAACTTAGAGTATATGTATGAGAAAGATTGAAAGGTGAAGAGGTTTTTAAGGGGCCCAAGAAGATTAATAAGGAATTTCTGTTACGCTTTGCCATGTGTTTTGTTCTTAATAGAACATTTTCTACATCTCCCCGTCAATGAAATCTTACTATTATGTATCTTATTAATGTACTGATGGTGTTGAATCTGTTCTTGTGGAAAAAAGAAACGTTAAGCTTTATCTCAAGGTGTTCATGAGTGAGACTCAGGTACATCTGAGTCCATTACTGAGGCACCAGCATGCTCTCCTCTGGTGGGAGATGAGCATCTTTTTAAAAAGCAGGACGAAGCAAGCAAACACCAGGGAAACCATCAGCCCCTGGCCAGGAACAACACGGCTCAGCTCCGCAAGTTGAACAAGTGGACATTCACTCAGCATAGATGGCTGCACCAAGTCGAGAAGATTCTGGTGTAACTCAGAACCTTAGAAAGCGACCACAGATCTTCCCATTCTGAAGAGTGCAGCTGTTTCCAATCATTGATGCTTCAGAATCTCTGCAAAAGGTGAAAGCATTAAACAGCACTCAGTTAACCCCAAGGTAGAGACTTTCTATTGACTGAGATAGTTTGCCCAGAGAAACAACGGCAGCTGCTTTCTGAGCCGGTTTGTGAGAGAAGAGGGTAACAGGCTAGCTTTTCAGCTCATCCAGCAGTGCCTGCAGCCAGGCTGAACTCAGGAGCTCTGCATCCCCAAGACCAGTCACTGCGTTTTCACAGTGGAACGCGGCCCATTAGCAGGCAAACAGGAGCTTTAAAGAAAAAGGACACAGAAAAATAAATGTATACCTCAAAAAAATGGCTCAGAGTGGAAACTGGATACAGAGAAAGGAAGACAGAGTCCAGGAGAGGTTCCTGAGGGCTTTTCAGTGCATTGCTTTGACATAACGGCCCTCAGATGAAAAAAGTTGCAGGGGTTTGTATAGAAGCTTAATTGCCTCAAGTCTCTTGTCACTTTCAGAAGAACCAGCATCTTCTTTGGAAAATCACTGTTTACAGAACCACTAGCAGGTACAAATGAGTGGACAGCTCTCTGCTGTAAGGACAATGGAAAGATAGGCTGGAATGGGCCACAGTGAGCCATTAAAGCAGCCAGCTCTAAATGGCCATGATCTGGAGGGAGAACATCATATCTGCCGTTGATTGCCTTCGAATCGAGCACAACGCATAGCGACCCTAGGAACAAAAGGCCTGAAGCTCCTCTACAACTATTGATTTTTATCAAAGTTCATAGAGTTTCCAAAGGCATGTTGTTTAGGAAGTGGATGCCACTCCTGCTTCCAAATCTGTCATACTATGTCATTGTTGTTATGTGCCGTTGAGTCGCCTGCGATGTATAATGACCTAAGGTACAATAGCTCTGAACGCTTCCCTGTCCTGAGCCAGTCTCACTAATTCTGACACACCAACCCCCATTGTCTCAGTTACTCTATCAATCCATCTCATCCAGGGTCTTCCTCGTCTGCACTGTCTATCCACCCTTCTGAGCATGATGTCCTTCTCCAAGTACTGATCTCTCCTTGCCACATGCCCAAAATAAGTGAGGCAGAGCTTCAAAATCCTAGCCTCCAAGGTTTCACCCTCTCCAAGACAAACCTATTTGTTTTCTTGGCAGACCATGCTATGTTCAATACTCTTCGCCAGCACCACAATTCGAAGGCATCTATTCTTCTTCAGTCATCCTTAGTCATTACCCAACTCTCTGAAGCATAACAAGTAATTGAGAAGACCATGGCCTGGATTAGGTACACCTTTGTATCTAGATCGTCATTGTTGCTCTTCAGCACTCGGGAGAGTTCCATGGCAGTAGATTTTCCCAGTGCAATTAGTCTTTCAATTTCCTGTCTGCTGGTGTTAAGAATGTTGATTGTGGATCTGAACAAGCTGCAATTGTTAACAACCACAATCTCTCCTCCATCTATCATGGTGCTGCCAGTTGGCCCAGTGGTGAGAATCTTTGTCTTCTTGATGTTGAGCTTCAATCCATATTGAAGACTACAGTCTTTGACCTTTTGCAGCAAGTGCTTCAGGTCTTCTTCAGTTTCAGCAAGCAAGGTTGTGTCATCTGCAAATAGTAGGTTGTAAATGAGTCTCCCTCCAATATATATCATATGATATATGAGCCCCATTTATGATGGAGAGTCAGGTGGTCTAAACCCAAAATGTGAATACTTGTACCTGTCAAGGAGCTGGTTACTCAGGTCTCCTGAACCTCAATAACCTCTTTTATGAAACGAGGTGTCTTTCCCATGGCAAAATCCCTGGGTAGTCGTTGTTGTTTTGTACCACTGAATCAACTATGACTCATAGTGACCTTATTCACAATAGCTCTAAATCCTGCTCTATCTTGAGCCAATCTCACCATCTATGACACACCTATCTCATTACCCCAGTTATTGTATCAATCCATCTCATCCAGAGTCTTCCTCGCCTGTGCTGTTCATCGACCAAATAAAGTTCTTCTCCAAATAAAGTTTCCCCTTGACTTCATGCATGAAGTACGTGAGACAGAGTTTCAAAGTCCTTGCCTCAGAGGAGCAGCTTGATTCTACCATTTCTAGGACACACTTGTTAGCTCTTTTTAACAGTCCATGATTTGTTCAAAACTCTTCTCCAGCACAACAACTCAAAGGCATAAATTCTTTCTCTGTCATCCTTTGTCATTGTCCAGCTCTAATGCATAGCAAATAATTGTGAAGATCATGGCTTGGATCAGGCACACCTTAGTCTCTAGCCTGATATCCTTGCTCTTCAGTACTCTGGAACAATCCCTGAAAGCAGATTTTCGTAACACCATTAGTTTTTTTTTTTTCATCTCTTGACTGCTGGTGTCAAGAGTGTTGATTGTGGAATTGAGCAAGGTGAAACTATTAGCTACCTCAATGTCTTCTCCATCTATCATGATGCTACCAATTGACTCAGTGGTGTAGTTAAAGTGCCTGGATGCTAACAAAAAGTGGACAGTGCCTAAGAGGAAAGGCTTGGCGACCTGCTTCTGAAAGCCTTGTGGAGTGCAGTTCTACTCTGACACCCTTGATGTTACCATGAGTTGGAGTAAACTCAACTTGACAGTTGCTGTGAGCCTTCATGGAGATCAAGTAACATGCATCATCAAAAAAACAAAGATCCTCACGACAGAGTCTATTGGCAGCATCATGATAGATGGTTGAAGGGATTGAGATTATTAACAGCTTTGGTTTGCTCGGCACTACAATAATTATGTTGTGACTTTGTTTTCCAATTGGTGGTGCCTGTTGTTATGTGCCATCGAGTTTCCTGCAACTCATAACGACCCTATGTATAATAACTCCAAAATCTACCCTATCCTGAGCCAATCTCACTAACTCTGATACACCTAATCCCATTACCCAGTTACCATGTCAATCATATGATCTGGGGTCTTCCTCTCCTGTGCTGTCTTTCCAACCTTCAAGTAGATGTTCTTCTCCAAAGACTGATTGCTTCTGGCCATGTGCCCAAAGTATGTGAGATGGAGCTTCAAAATCCTTGCCTCCAAGAAGCACCCTGGTTTTACCCTCTCCAGGAAGGACTTGTTTGTTCTCTGAGCAGTCCATGGTATATTCAATACTCTTCTCCAATACCACAACTCAAGGGTGTTGATTCTTCCAGCATCCTTAGTCACTGTCTAGCTCTTTGGATGCATAGCAACTAACTGCAAAGACCATGGACTGGGTCAGGTGCACCATAGTCTCTAGACTGACATTGCTCTTTAGGACTTTGGAGAGGTCCTTGACAGCAGATTTCCCTGATGCAATTCGTCTTTTGATTTCCTGACTGCTGGTGCCAAATGTGTTGATTGTGGAGCTGAGCTAGCTGAAATTGTTAACCTCAATCTCTTCTCCATTCATCATGGAGCTGTCAATTGGCCAAGTGGTGAGAATCTTTGTCTTTTTGATGTTATGCTTCAGTCTATATTGAAGACTGTAGTCTTTGACTTTCTGCAGCAAATGCTTCAGGTCCTCCTCAGTTTAGGCTAGCAAAGTCTATCATCTGTATAACAAAGGTTATTGATAAGTATTCCACCAATCCTGATGCCACGCTCCTCCTCATAAATTCCAGCCTCCCAGATGATGTGTTCTGCATACTGATCGGTAAGGTTTCCAATTGTTCACTGCTAGATAAACGTTAATGCACTCTGTGATGTAACCTTGTATCCCATAATTTTGCCAGTTTTTTGTTATTATTCCCCCTCTGTGGATTCCTTAAGGTTGCCTATGCAAATGCTGCATCTGAATAAAGAGTGTTTCACTTCTTTGCTAAAAAAAAAAAGAGTAATATATATTCAATGAGAGAAACTTGGAAAAAAGGGAAAATATTAAAAAGTGACCATAATCTTACCAAGAACAGAAGAAAGTATTTCAATAGATCTCTTATTTATGTAAGTGAACATGATCTGTCAGTCTCCCTCTTGCCCTCTCTCTTACATACATGTTCCCTTCAAACAAAAAATAGCACCTAACTATGTCCTATTTTGACAGTTTGCATTTCCTCTTAGTAATATATTGCAAAATACCCCCATGTCATAGTCTTCTACCATGGGATTAACAAAAGCACCTACAAAACTGTAAAGGGCCAAATATCAGTAGTTATTATTAAAATATGAATGACTATATTCTTCTTCCCCTCAAGCCATAGAAGACCCTGAGTATCCAAAAGATCTACTTGATCATTCTATGCACAATTATATAAGTAACTTACATGATTAGGTCTTCATGTGTGTGTCTACTATCATTCTAGTCTCTTCTTATATTTAAGAAGACAAAAGTTACAAAATAAGATTATGCACCACCATATTTGCTCGCTCAAGATACCTTTTATTTATTTTCTTTAAATTTGTTTGGCCACAATACCTGGGTTCTACAGAGCGATGCTACATCTACACTGGATGCTTCTCATTAACACAATACAACAGTGTTGTTGTAGGGTACTGTCACGTCTGAACCGTCCCATAGCTGACCCTCTGGTGGGTTTTCAGAGGCAATTAATTGCAGGATGGGGATTGCCCATCCTTCTTCCACAAAACTGCATGCTTTTGGGATTGTAGGACAGCTTAAGAATACTTTACCCAAGAGTCCCAGCCCACCATCCCTTTGCTCTCTGTATTCTTTTACTCTCATGAAGAATATACACGCCCTTCCCACAGACACCAAGAAGATAACAGCAATTCTGATTTGTGGATGGTGCAGACATGACGAAAGTACAAAGCAACTTGATATGAGGATATTTTGCCCACCATTTCCCACAGTGCCAGTGCCTGAACCAGCTGGGCCTTTGAAAGATGTGGGTCCTTGTACAAACTCCCTCTCTATTCACAAATCATGGGCGACTTAATTACCTTTGCTCACACTTGTCTTTTATCCTCTGTACAGTATCAGATGTAGAACAGATAAGTTTAAGTGACTAAGATCATATGGTTAAGATCTACCAGATGTCCACCACAATGGATTGAGAAATTATGGTACATTCATATAATGGAATAAAATGCAGCACACAAGAGCAATGACTTTTTTAAATTATTATTATTATAACTAGTTGCTGCCCTAGATGTACTCACCAAGCTGTGCCAAGACATCTGGAGGACAACCCCTTGGCCAATTGACTGGAAGAGATCTTTAGTTGTTCCCATTCCAAAGAAAGGTGACCCAACAGAGTGTGGAAATTATCAAACAATATCACTGATATCACATGCAAGCCAGATTCTACTGAAGATTATCCAAAAATGACTGGAACAGCACATCAGCAGAGAAATGCCTGAAGTGCAGGCTGGGCTTAGAAGGGGTCATGGAACTAGGGATATTGTAGCTAATGTTAGATGGATCTTGACTGAAAGCAGGGAGAACCAGAGGAATGTCTATCTGTGTTTCATTGATTATGCAAAGGCTTTTGACTGTGTGGATCACAACAAACTGTGGCTGACTCTGAGAAGAATGGGAATCCCAGAACACTTGATCGTGCTAAAGCAAAACTTATATTTATACCAGGAAGCAGTCGTCAAGATGGAGCAAGTAAACACTGCATGGTTCAAAATTGGGAAGGGTGTACCTCAGGGATGTGTCCTGTCTCCACCTTTTTATCCTATATGCAGAACAGATTATCCGGGAGGCTGGGCTCTGAGGAGAAGTGTAGCATCAGGATTGCTGGAAGATCCATCAACAATGTGTATTGTGCAGATGACACAACTCTGGAACTGAGGAGGACCTGAAATGCTTGCTGCAGTGGGTCAAGGACTGCAGCCTCCAATATGGATTGAGGCTCAATATCAAGAAGACAAAGATTCTCACCACTGGGCCAATTGGCAGCATCAGGATGGATGAAGAGATTGAGATTGTTAACAGCTTTAATTTACTGGGCTCCACAGTCAACACTCTTGGCACCAGCAGCCAGGAAGTGAAAAGACTTATTGCACTGGGAAAGTCTGCTGTTAGGGATCTCTTCAAAGTGCTGAAGAGCAATGGTGTCACTCTGGAGACTAACACACCTGATACAGGCCATGATTTTGCAATCACTTGCAATGCATCAGAGAGCTGGACAATAACTAGGGATGATAGAAGGAGTATTGATGTCTTTGAGCTGTGGTGCTGGAGAAGAGTATTGAATATACCATGAACTAGTAAGAAAACGAAGAGGTTTATCCTGGAGAGGGTTAAACCAGGCTGCTCCTTGGAGGCAAGGATTCTGAGGCTTTGTCTGACATAATTTGGACACATTGCAAGGAGGGACCAGTTCTTAGAGTGGAACATCGTGCTTGGGAGGGTGGAGGGAAGCGCAGGAGAGAAAGACTGTCTATGAGGTGCATTCATTCAGTGACTGGGTAATGAATGAAGGTAGGTGTGTCAGAGACAGTGAGATTGGCTCAGAACAGAGCAGGTTTTAGGGCTGTTGTACCCTATGGGTAGCAGGCAACTTGACGGCACATAACAACATGACCTAACTTGGGAGAGACTGGAGAGCATTATGCTGAGTGAACTAACTCAGTCCCATAAGGACAAATACTGTATAAAACCACTGTTGTAGAATGAATATGAGGATCCAAGGGGGTAGGAGGGTGGAAGCAGAGGTGTTAGGATGGGGGAGGGAAGAATTAATAATTTGGATTGTATCATTTGATGGGGGGTTGAGGAAAATTGGAATAATCTGGTGTGAAAAACAATATATTCAAATTTTGTAAATAAACTAGTATAATAATGAAGAAAAAAAATCTCCCACTTTGAGAGTCACTTGTGCATTCTGATGGCACGTCGGGGTAACATGGACAGATTGATACTGGAACAGTGCTTGCTGCTGCTAAAATCGTGGCACCTGCTGTACCAGTCAGTATAACTTCCCTCTTCAGAAGGTCCCAAATGGCTTCCTCCCCTCAACAACCTCCCTTCAATTTTCCAGACCCTTTTCTTTTCACCCCAAATACCTCCAGATTCCAGCCACTAGGGGTCTCCATGGCTGCCATCAGTTCTAACTGATCATTGACAAGGGACCATGCTGGCTCTGAATCTATTAACATCGCCCTTGGATATAAAGACCTCTTCTGCATTCTCGCTCCGCAGGGCACACTGGTTCACATTATCTTTGGTTCCCTAAGCCTCTGGGGCTTACAGAACTGCAGAATGTGTTTGAAATGTGGTCATTTTTATGTAACAGTAAAGGAGGAAACTTAACTGAAGTTGGTGATTTTTAGCCACTTGAGTAGAGAGTTTCAAGTAAATTGCATGCATTTGTTTTAATTAGGTAAAGGGAGTTAGTTTTGTTGGTCTTTTTTTTTCTTGTCCCATAGAGTTCTAGATTTATTTCTTGCGTTTGTTTGTTTTTTAAAGCTTTATTGAGAATAATTCGTAGAGCATAAAATCTGCACATTTAAAATGTGCATTCATTGATTTTTAGCATATTCACAGGGCTATACAATCAGTACCACAATCTAATTTTAGGACATTTTCATCAATCCCATAAAGACACCCCAAACCCATTAGCAACCACGTCACATTATTCTTTGACCCAGCCCCTTGCAATTCCTTATCTATTTGTTTTTATAAATTCACTTTTTGGAGACATTCCATATACAGATAAGCCCCAATTTGCAGTATATTTAAGTTATTGTGTGAATTTCTACTTTTGTGTATGTGTGTGTGGGTGTATGTCTTATCATTAGTAACATATACTATGTTGTTGTTGTTGTGTACCATCGAGTCAGAACTGATCCAAAGCTGACCCTCACAGGATTTTCAGAGGCAGTTAATCGTGCCGGGGGAGATCACCCATGTTCTCTCGCAGAGCAGCTGGTGGATATGAACCTGGTGCCTTCAGGATTGCAGCACAGCTTCTTGTGACACTAGGCTACCAGAATCCCTAGTATATACTACTATGGTTTTTGTTATGTGCCGTGGAGTTGCTTGTGACTCATAGCAATGCTATGTACAACAGCCATATATCTTGCTCTGTCCTGTGACAATCTTACTGTCTGTCTCTGATACACCTACCTTCATTAACCCCAGTCACTGAACCAATTCATTTCTTGGAGGGTCTTCCTCTCTTTGTGCTGTTGCTCTACACTCCCAAGCATAACATCCCTCTCCAACCACTGGTCTCACCTTGCAACATCCCTGAAGTATGTCAGATGAAGCTGCAGAATCCTTACGTCCAAGGAGCAACCTGGTTTCACCCTCTCCTGGATGAACCTGTTTGTTCCCCTTGCAGTCCATGGTATATTCAATACTCTTCTCCAGCACCACAGCTCAAAGGCATCAATTAATTATCCTTCTATCCTCCCTAGCCATTCTCCAGCTTTCTGATGTATAGTATTGATAACATTAAAAATCTATCTGTAAATTTTTATATGATATTTCCAATCCCTAAGATTAGATTTATAAAGGAAATGATAATACTGACTGTTATTGGGTTGATTCCAACCTACAACCTTACATCAGGTTTCCGAGATTGTAAGCCCTTATGAGAGGAGAATACCCATCTTCCTCCTGCAGAGAAGTTGGTGGATTTGAACCACTAGTCTTCTGGTTAACACTGCAACACATAATGCATTATTATGCTTCCAGAAGAAATTCTGTTGTACAGATCTGCTTTTCTTTTCTTTTTTTAAAATTCTGTATTATTTTGTTTTCTGCTGTTGTTATTGTTGAAAATGTGCACAGCAAAACCACACTATTTCAGCAGTTTCTGCATGCACAATTCAGTGATACAGATTACATTCTTTCCCCCCTTTTTTTAATTGCGATTTTATTGTAAGTTTATAAAGAACTTGGATTTTCATTCATTCATTGTTGCACATTTACCTCCCTGCCCCCCTCAGTTCACTTTTTTCACTGGGAAAAAAGTTTTTTCATTGTTATACAGTCTCCCCTCCCTCAGACCACTTTACTATGCAGCTCTTATTCTGGATTCTTGTCATACCAATAATACCTAATCACATATTCCTTTTATACAGTTCTCTCTCTCGTCTGTTTCAATGCCGTGTACATTATTTATCCCCTCTTTTCTTAGTTTCTCCCCAACCCTCATGTCAGTCATGTTTTGTACCAGTGACATTATGCAGTATTTGTCTTTTTGTGACTGAGATATTTCATTCAGCATAATGTCCTCCAGGCTCACCCATTTTATATAATATTTCATGAGTTCCTTGTTTTTCAGTGCTGCATAATATTCCATTGTGTGATTATACCACAGCTTATCTATCCATTAATTTGTTGATGGGCACTTGTGTTGTTTCTAACTCTTTGCTATTGTGAACAAAGCAGTAATAAACATGGGTGTGCATATATATATCTGCTTGAGTGACAGTTCTAATTTCTTCAGGGTATATTCCCAGTAATGGAATTGCTGGGTCAAATGGTATTTCTATTTCCAACTTTTTGAGAAAGTGCCATACTGCCTTCCATAGTGGTTGTACCATTTAAACTCCCACCAGCAGCGAATAAGGGTTCCAGTTTCTCTACAACCTTGCCAGCATTTGTTGTTTACTGCTCTGTTGAATTTTGCTGTTCTTACTGGGGTGAGATAATATCTCAGAGTTGTTTTGATTTACATCTCACTTAGAGCTGGAAATTGTGAACATTTCTTTATGTATTTGTTCATCATCTGAATGTCTTCTTTGGTGAAGTGTCTGTTCATATCCTGTGCCCATTTTCCAATTGGGTTGTTTACCTTTATCTTGTTGTGATGTTCAAGTATTCTATAAATTCTAGATATGTGTCCTTATCTGACCCCCCATGTCATTATATTTTTATGTTATATTTTCCCCAGCCTGTGGCTTTCCTTTATAATCTGTTAGATAAGTTTTTGGATGCGCATAAGGATTTGATTCTTAGAAGGTCCTATTCATCTATTTTATCCTCTCCTGGTTGTAGGTTTTTCAGGATGCTTGGAAGACTGTTAATATTGTGGATCAATGCTTCTAGTGTTCTTCCAAGCTTTTCTTTAATGACGTTTATAGTCCTTGGTTTTAGTCCTAGGTGCTTGATCCACTTTGAGTTGTTTTTTGTGTATGGTGTGCAGTGTGGATCTTGTTTGAATTTTCTGCAGATAGTTTTCCAATTTTGCCAGCACCATTTGTTGAAAAATCTGTCATTTCCCCCACTTAACTGATTTCATCTCCTTGTCAAAAATCAGTTGACCATAGATAAATGGGCTGATTTTTGGATTCTCAATTCTAGTCCATTGATCTATGTGTCTGTCATTGTACCTGTACCACGCTGTCTTGACCACCATGGCAATGTAGTAGGATTTGAAATCAGGGAGCTAAATGCCTCCTACCTTGTTTCTCTTTTCAAGGAGTGCTTTGCTTATTCAGGCCCTCTTTCCATTCCAAATGAAATTGGAGATTGCCTTTTCCATCGCATTGAAGAATAGTATTGGTATTTGTATTGGGATTGCACTGAACGTGTAGATTGCTTTTGGTAGTATCGACATTTTCACAATATTGAGTCTTCCTATCCACAAGCAAGATATATTCTTCCATTTCTTTAGTTCTGTTTTTGTTTCTTGTAGTAATGTTTTCTAATTCTCTTTGAGTAGATACTTTGTGTTTCTAGTTAGATTTATTGCTAAGTATTTAATCTTGTGTTTAGCTATTGTGATGGGTATTATTTTTCTTAACTCCAGTTCTGTATTTTTTCTGTCACTGCAGAGAAATCCAATTGATTTTGTAAGTTGATATTGTATCCTGTCACTTTGCTAAATTGGTCAACTATGCTCAATAGTTTTCTTGCTGAGTCTTGAGGGTTTTCTAAGTATACTAACATATCATCTGCATAT
>NW_006399761.1:23859551-23862531 GCF_000299155.1 Elephantulus edwardii | reverse complement strand
TATACCACAGCTTATCTATCCATTAATTTGTTGATGGGCACTTGTGTTGTTTCTAACTCTTTGCTATTGTGAACAAAGCAGTAATAAACATGGGTGTGCATATATATATCTGCTTGAGTGACAGTTCTAATTTCTTCAGGGTATATTCCCAGTAATGGAATTGCTGGGTCAAATGGTATTTCTATTTCCAACTTTTTGAGAAAGTGCCATACTGCCTTCCATAGTGGTTGTACCATTTAAACTCCCACCAGCAGCGAATAAGGGTTCCAGTTTCTCTACAACCTTGCCAGCATTTGTTGTTTACTGCTCTGTTGAATTTTGCTGTTCTTACTGGGGTGAGATAATATCTCAGAGTTGTTTTGATTTACATCTCACTTAGAGCTGGAAATTGTGAACATTTCTTTATGTATTTGTTCATCATCTGAATGTCTTCTTTGGTGAAGTGTCTGTTCATATCCTGTGCCCATTTTCCAATTGGGTTGTTTACCTTTATCTTGTTGTGATGTTCAAGTATTCTATAAATTCTAGATATGTGTCCTTATCTGACCCCCCATGTCATTATATTTTTATGTTATATTTTCCCCAGCCTGTGGCTTTCCTTTATAATCTGTTAGATAAGTTTTTGGATGCGCATAAGGATTTGATTCTTAGAAGGTCCTATTCATCTATTTTATCCTCTCCTGGTTGTAGGTTTTTCAGGATGCTTGGAAGACTGTTAATATTGTGGATCAATGCTTCTAGTGTTCTTCCAAGCTTTTCTTTAATGACGTTTATAGTCCTTGGTTTTAGTCCTAGGTGCTTGATCCACTTTGAGTTGTTTTTTGTGTATGGTGTGCAGTGTGGATCTTGTTTGAATTTTCTGCAGATAGTTTTCCAATTTTGCCAGCACCATTTGTTGAAAAATCTGTCATTTCCCCCACTTAACTGATTTCATCTCCTTGTCAAAAATCAGTTGACCATAGATAAATGGGCTGATTTTTGGATTCTCAATTCTAGTCCATTGATCTATGTGTCTGTCATTGTACCTGTACCACGCTGTCTTGACCACCATGGCAATGTAGTAGGATTTGAAATCAGGGAGCTAAATGCCTCCTACCTTGTTTCTCTTTTCAAGGAGTGCTTTGCTTATTCAGGCCCTCTTTCCATTCCAAATGAAATTGGAGATTGCCTTTTCCATCGCATTGAAGAATAGTATTGGTATTTGTATTGGGATTGCACTGAACGTGTAGATTGCTTTTGGTAGTATCGACATTTTCACAATATTGAGTCTTCCTATCCACAAGCAAGATATATTCTTCCATTTCTTTAGTTCTGTTTTTGTTTCTTGTAGTAATGTTTTCTAATTCTCTTTGAGTAGATACTTTGTGTTTCTAGTTAGATTTATTGCTAAGTATTTAATCTTGTGTTTAGCTATTGTGATGGGTATTATTTTTCTTAACTCCAGTTCTGTATTTTTTCTGTCACTGCAGAGAAATCCAATTGATTTTGTAAGTTGATATTGTATCCTGTCACTTTGCTAAATTGGTCAACTATGCTCAATAGTTTTCTTGCTGAGTCTTGAGGGTTTTCTAAGTATACTAACATATCATCTGCATATAAAGATAATTTTACCTCTTCTTTGCCAATTTAGATACCTCTTATTTCCTTCTCTTCTCATTGCTCTTGCTGGACTTCTAAACCAATATTGAATAGGGGAGGTGATAATGGGTATCCTTGCCTAGTTCCTGTTCTCAAAGGGAATGCCTTTAATCTCTTTCCATTGAGAACAATGTTGGCTCTTGGGTTTGCATATATACTTTTTACTATGGTGAGGAAATTCCCCTCTAATCCTATTTTGTTGAGTGTTTTAATCAGGAAAGGGTGCCAGATTTTGTCAAGGGCCTCTTCTGAATCAATTGATAAGATCATGTGGTTCTTGTTTTTTTGCTTTGTTAATGTGATGAATTACACTGATTGCTTTTTATATTGAACCACCTTGCATACAAGTTATGAATCCTACTTGGTCATGGTGAATTATTTTTTTGATATATCGTTGGATTCTATCGGCCAGGATTTTATTCAGGAGTTTTGCATCTATGTTCATGAGAGTTATTGGCCTATAGTTTTCTATTTCGGAGGTATCTTTACCTGGTTTTTGTATCAAGGATATGTTTGCTTCATAGAATGAGTCTGGGAGAATCCCATCTTCTATTTTCTGAACGAGTCTGGGAGAATTCCATCTTCTATTTTCTGGAATAGTTTATGTAGAATTTGTGACAGTTCCTCTCTGAATGTTTGAAAAAAAATTCACTTGTAAAACCATCTGGTTCAGGGCTGTTTTTGGCTAGAAGTTGTTTTATTACCTTTTCAATTTCTTCTTTTGTAATGGGTCTTTTCCAGTGTTCAGTTTAGGTTGGTGTCAGTTCAGGTAGGTTGTGAATTTCTAAGTAGTTGTCCATTTCCTCTAGGTTTTTATATTTGTTTGAGTATAGTTTTTCCATAATATTCCATTGTTAACCTTTTTATTTTAGTTGGTTTTATTGTGACATTGCCTATTTCACCCCTTATTCAGATTACTTGTGTCTTTTCCTTCTTTTATATTGCTAGTTTTGCTAGTCGTTTGTCAATTTTATTGACATTTTCCAAGAAACAACTTTTGGTTTTGTTGATGGTTTCAATTGTTTTTGTTTTCTAACTTATTCCTGCCTGAATTTGTATAATTTCAGGGGTTTTTTTGGAGGGTGTTGGGTTCTCTTGGTGTTCTTTTTCAGTTTGTTGGAGATGTTGGGTTAGAGAGTCAATGGTCATTTTTTTCTGTCTGTTGGTGTGTTTCCTTATTGCTATAAATTGACCTCTGATTACTGCTTTGGCTGTTTCCCAAGAGGTTTTGCTAAGTGGTATTTTCATTGTCATTTGTTTCAAGAAACTTTTTAATTTAATTTTTTATTTCTTCTAGTGCCCAGTAATGCTCAAGGTGTTATTCAGCCTCCAAATGGATGGG
>NW_006399761.1:23856291-23858288 GCF_000299155.1 Elephantulus edwardii | reverse complement strand
CTTCTTGCTCACTTGCTTTCTCCTGAGAAATTCGCACTTAATCTTATGTGTTTTTCCTTATAGGCTACTCTGTTTTTCCCTCACTGCTTTCAGAATTCTCTATCTTTTGTTCTGACAAATTTGACTATGAGAGTCTTGGTGTTTTTCTTTTGGGATCTACTCTATATGGTGTTCTCTCAACTTCTTGAATATATATCCTCTTATTCTTCATTATGCCTGGAAAATTTTCTTCTAATAATTCTTCCACAGCTTTGTACCTTTAGTTGCTTCTTCTTTCTCTATTGTACAGATCTGCGTTGTAACAGATAGGGTCACCATGAATGTGAATAGATTCAATTGTAATGGGAATTGTTTTGTTCTAATGGAGTGTAAAGCAACACTGACAGAGATCAGCAAAGAGGACATGGATTTTGAGGAAAAATCTCAACATTGCACTGTATCACAGAATACAATTGCCTATCTGCTCCTTCTGTGACTAAAACTCTTCAAAGATAATAAATATCAACAGAATCTACCAGCTGTGAAAGAGCTGAGGGTCATTACTGACAGCAAAGCGATCCTAGAAAATTAGATGCATAGTTGAAATGTTTTGCGTATTTCTGTACTTGCCCACAACATTTTGTAGAAGAAAAGGAATATAAATGCATGTACCTCATTAATTCTCCATCTACATTTTGCTGTTTAAAAGCAGAGGCACTCTTCACCAAAGGCGCTTTGTTTTTGTCAAAGAAAATGAAAGTTAAGTTTGTTATTTTTAGGTACCTTCAAGTAGACTACAACTCAGAGTTGTGAACAACAACCCTGTGAACAACTGATCTGAATTTTGCCCTGTCCAGCACTATTCTCATGCTCATACTTAAAATCTATTGTGGTAGTCTCCATGTCTATTTGTTTCTTTAAGCAGAGAGATGGAAGGTGGCCAGGGAAAGGTTGTAGCATTCACTTATAGCTGTACATCACCTGGATTTCCCTTATTTCTAGCTTTCCAACTTCTCCTCCTCCTCCTCGCCCTCTCTTCTCTCTCCTCTTCCCTCTTCCCTCTCCTCTCTCCTCTCCTCCCCATCCTCCTGCCTCCATGCTGAGTTTCCTCCTGACCTGTACAACCTTGTAGCTTTTATTGATAAATTTTTCATTTTATAAACAGCAAAATACCTTAACCGGACTTGAAAATGTTTTACTGTTTCTTTTCTGATTTGCTAACCTTTCCTGCTTCTCGATCCACCATTACCAGAAGGCAGCTTTAGCAAGAGAATCAAAGTTCCAGGGCAGGGGACTTGTTTTGACTTAACCCAGGCAGCTCGGTTAACTGCTATACCTACGAAAAACAGATCTGAACGTTGCCCTAGTCCTGTACCATTTTCATCACCTCTAATATGCTCCACTCCACTATTATTATTACAATCACTTTGTCAACCCATCTTGTTAAGCATCTTCCTCTCTTTCTCTGCATGATGTCCACCTTTACTCATCATGATGTCCTTTTCCAAGGACTGGTGCCTCCTAATGTTATACTCAAAGATGAAGTTTCACTTTCTTTGCCTCTAAGGAACACCCTGGTTATCTTTACCCAAAGACAGATTTGTTGTCCTTTTGGTTGTTGTTGTTAGGGGACTGTTGAGTCGAGTATGACTCATAGTGACCTTATGAACAACAGATCTGAACACAGTTCTAGCCTGAGCCATCCTCACATTTCCCGACACACAAGAGCAGTCAGTCATCAAGTCAATCCACCTGGTTGAGGGTCTACCTTTCCTTCACCAACCCCGCACACTCCTAAGCATCATGTCTGCCTCCAAGAAATAGCCCCTTCTAGGAATATGCCTAAAATATGTAAACCAAATCCAAGGCAACCAAAATATGACTTTGAGTCTATCCCACCTGAATTTCAGAACCATCTCAGGAACAGGATTGAGGCTTTGAACACTAATGAACGAAGGCCAGATGAGTTGTGGGAGGATATCAAGGGTATCATCTAGGAAGAGTGCAAACGGTCATTG
>NW_006399761.1:23844944-23854406 GCF_000299155.1 Elephantulus edwardii | reverse complement strand
AACAACAACAACATGTAAAGAGAAGCCTCATCATTCTTGCTTCCACAGAGCACTTCGTCTGCACCCTCTCCAAAACATATTTGTTTGTTCTTTTGACAGTCTATGGGATGTTCAGTGCTCTTCTCCAACACAACTCAAAGGCATCAATTGTTCTTCCAGTTTCTATATTCGTTGTTCAGCTCTCAGATGCATAACAAGTGATTGGAAAGGTCATGGCCTGACTCAGAAGCATCTTAGTCCTCAAACTGACATCAGTCCATAGAATATTCAGTACTTTTTTCCAACACCATAACGTGAAGGCATCAATTCTCCTTCTTGTCATCCTTATTCCAGAACATAGGGGGCAACTGAAAATACCATGGATTAGATTAGGTGCCCCTTAGTCTTTAAACTGACACCCTTGCTCTTTAGAACTTTGGTGAGATCCTTTGGATAGCAGACTTTCCCAATGCAGCACATCTTTTTATTTCTTGACTGTTGTTATAATGGGTGTTAATTGTGGATCCAAGTAAAATGAAATAGTTGACTATTTTGATTCTTTCTCCATCTATCGTGAAGTTGTCTGTTGGTCCAGTGGTCAACAAAGGAAGAGAGAGAGGGAAAGAATTCTTTTTCTTTTCTCTCAGTGTTTCTCTTGTTTCGATTGAGGATTTGTGTGGATTGTTTGGCTGTTTTTAATTAAGCTTCTTGTTTAAAGTCAACAAGACCTCCAGGAGGACACTTGCATTTAAGGCCAAGCCCTTGTCTCCATTTTGGAGTTGGGTGAAGTAGCTGGACTTGGTATGATAGGTGCTCTTGTTTTGGTTGAGGGTCAGTGTGGAATATTTGGTTGTTTTTTATTTAAGTCTCTTGTTTAGAGTCAATAAGACCTTCTGGAGGGCCCTTGTATTTAAAAGTTGGGCCCGAGGGATTATATTTTAATCCCTTGTTACTGTATTTTGGAGGAACATTCTTCTAAGTCATACAGCACTCTTCTGTCAGTTTGCTGTGCTGAGGTAACCTGGGATTGTTGTGATGCTGAACCTTGTGCCAGAAGGGTCTCAACTGCCATCATGGCTGCCCATGGTTGACAGTGTTTTGTGGAGGTCCCTATTTAAGTCAGGTTTGGAAGCAGGAGTGGCATCCACTTCCTAAACCACGTGCCTCTGGAAACTCTATAAACGTGGAGAAACAACAGTTATAGAAAGGCCTTAGGACTTTTGTTCATGGTATCACTATGAGTCGTGCACTGATTCAATGGCAATCAACAACAGTACAGTGTTTCTGACAGCATCTATCATTCCTACAACAGATAAATTCACAGAACCTAAGTGTCGGGTCTTGTGCAGAAAGCAGGTGACAGGAAGCAGTCAATAGGTCCACTTCTTCTTTCTCACTTTCAGTTTAGTTGAGACAATAGACACTCAGAAAACAATTGTGCAAAGACATCCTGACCTAATGTGGTGCATTATATGCAGAGAAGAATGGAGCTCATGCGGACACAAAAATGCACACAACCCAGCCTGGGGAGTCAGGAGAGGCTTCCCTCAGACAGCAATTTGTTTAATTGAAAGGGAGGGATGGGAGATGGGGAATCAGTGAGCACCCCAGAACAAGAAACGAGTCCTCCAGGAACCAGCATCCAGAGCCCAGCAGGAGGGTGAGGATGCTCTGAGAGGAGCCGGAGAATTCAACGAGACCTGCAGGGCTAGGTCACCACAGGGATTTTACTGTACCTGATGGGCACTAGGAAACCATTGGAAAGTTCTCAGTGGAGATGGGAAGACAGTGCCAATGGGGCGACAGATTCAGATGTGTTTTAGAACTTCCTCTGCTTGTTGTGTGGTAATAGTTTGGAAGGCTGTCCATGAAAATAAAGGCAAGACTTCCATTTTTACCCCCACTTTATCACAAACTGGATGACTGGCTATCTGTTTGTTTGTTGTGTATGCCAGCAAGTTGACTGCACGTGAACTTCCTCTCCATCTCTGACATATTTGAGCCTGTTGTCACAGTCACTGTGTCAGTCCATCTTGTTGAGGGTCTTTCCCTTTTATGTGACAACAAGTACACAAGCTCGGACATATGCAGATTGTTTCTTTGGCTTGTACTAAAAATTTTAAAGGCATGAGACTATTCCTATCCTGAAGGGTGACTATGTTATGCAGATGACACAGTTTTGCTTGTTGAAACTGAGGAGGACTGAGGTATTTGCTGCAGAAGGTCAAGAACTATAATCTTCAACATGGATTGAAGCTCAACATCAAGATAAGAAAGATTCTCACCATTGGGCCAATTGATAGCTTCATGATGGTTGGAGAAGAGATTGAGATTGTGAACAACTTTAGCTTGCTTGTTTCCACAATCAAAACTCTTGGCACCAGCACTCAGTAAATCAAAAGATGAATTGCATTGGGGAAGTCTGCTGTCAAGGACCTCTCTAGAGCACTGAAGAGCAAAAATGTCAGTCTGGAGACTAAGGTGCACCCTATACAGGCCATGGTCTTCATAATTACTTGCTATGTATCAAAAAGCTGGGCAGTAACTAAGGATGATAGAAGAATTGATGCCTTTGAGTTGTGGTGCTGGAGAAGAGTGTTGTACATACTGTGGACTTCCAGGAGAATAAACAGGTCAGTCTTGGAGAGGGTTAAGACCATGCTACTACCTGGAGGCAAGGATTTTGAAGCTCTATTTCACATATTTTGGGCGTGTGGCCAGGAGGGACCAGTCCTTGGAGAAGGACATCATGCTTGGAAGGGAGGAAGGACAGCACAGAGAGGTAGACCTTGGATGAGATGGATTGATTCAGAGACTGGAGAAATGGGATTAGGCCTGTCAGAGACAATGAGATTGGCTCAGGTAGGGCAGGGTTCAGAGCTAATGTGCATGGTATCGCAGGTGACTTGAAGGCACATAACAACAAGAAGGATGACTATTAAAGTTTTAAGGTTGTTTATTCCTGAAATAGGAACTGATGGTGACATGCTTTCTAGTAAGTTCTGTGGGATTGGTGCTGCTTTCTGTACCTGAAAATCCTTCCTCAGCTGCTATCTTGCTTGGAGATCTTCACTCTCAGTGTATTATGGAATACTGCCCCTTATGCCATGTACCCATGGACAGAGATATTTCATTGTGAAAATTGAGTGGGAGAATATTAATCCAAATCACAGAAAAATAATACAATAATGGATGCAATATCACAATTTTAAATTCTCCCCAGTGCATTGAGATCAGCCTCAGTGCCTCTTAACTACTTAGTTGTTGACAAAATGATAATAAAAAGAACCATGAGATGTTTGGGGAAACACCGCCTACCATCCTTACCTGAATAACTTCATGTATCATGTATGTGATATGGTCTTTCTGCTAGTAACAGATTTCCTGATCATATAGTGTGATTTGAGATAGTATCATTTTTTTATTTTTTTCTTGTTGAAAAAACTTGGCATTGGAGGAGATTGCTGCTTCTTCCTCAGCGGAGCATCTGGTGGATTTGAAACGTGAGCCTTTGGGATTGTAGTGCAGATTCTTGCCACTAGGTCACCAGTGCTCCTTGATATATTAACATCTTAACAATATTTTGCATCAGCAAACTTTTCAAACAAAAACAAAAACAAAAACAAAAAAAACCACAAACAACCCAAAGGAGAGATTCTAACACCTAAACAAGTTTGAAAGCTGCGCTGGGTGTATACAAGAATCCCGAACAGATTCACTTTGATTTATTGACCAATCCCTATGATTGAATCAATAGAACATAATATGGACTGAGGACCATTGGCAACATCACAGCCTGGAGCATTGCTTACATCTAACAAGGGAGCACTGGTGGCCCGGTGGGAAGGAGCTGCGCTGGTAACTCAAAGGCATGTGGTTCGAATTCACAGCTGCTCTTCGGAAAAAAAAAAAATAAATAAAAAAATGGGCAATCTCCTCCTTTGCGAGTTACTGGCTCTCAAACCAGCCTAGAGGCTTGACTAGGGGGTTGGTTCCGACTCTGCATTGCAACAAGACCAGCAACTGGTTCCTAAATGGAATGAGGTTAAGGAGGCCGAGAGTGATGCAAATGGTTAACACTGGACTGTTGACAGAAGAGCATCCACATCCCCCCAGAGTGCAGGGTCAGGGGGGGCATGGGGAGAACTTGTCAATCCACTTTGTGACACTCAGCCATTGAAAACCCCCTGAAGCATATTTCTACCCAAAACGACACATAAGCCTACAATCAGAGTTGACAGGATGACCACTGGTTCAATCAGATCTGTCCTACCTGGCTTGCAAGGCTGTTGTGAAATTTGAATAAAATAATGACTAGAAAAATTTTCACATTTTTTTAATATGTGGGTTTTTTTTTAAAATTAATTTTCATGAAAATTTACAAAGACTTAGGGTTTCCAGTCATTCATTGTTGCTCTTTTCGCCCTACCCATCCCATTCCCCCAATTCACTTTTCTCCTTGAAAAGAAAAAGGAAAACTCTTCGTTACACAATCCCTCAAAAATTTTGACATTTTTAAAAATAATGACTAGGAAAAATTTGAAGAAGCTCAAAGGAGAGCACAATACAAAAATTCATTTCCAGGAGCCTGACCCTTAAGAGACTGTGGTCTCTGTCGGCGCTCCCTGTGGACAAAAAAGTCTTCCTAAAAAAAAAAACCAAAAAACAACCCACAATAGTTTTCAACCCAACAAAACACAGTGAAACTTCTCTTGTTGGCTGTTCGGTGCCATTGAGGCAGAGCCAAATGTTTGGAGGCCATAAATCTCACAGAAGGAGATTGTTCATCTTTCTCCTGAGGTGAATTTGAACTGCCTAACTTTGGGTTAGCAGAGCAACTCCTTACCCACTAGGCCACCAGAGCTCCCTCAACAAATAACTATTACTTATTAAATATTATGCATTTCGTCCTCACAATAACAATATTTTAAAAACCCTCAAACTCATTTCCGTTGAATTGGAACCTACTCACAGTTGACGCTTCAGCAAATTTTCAGAGGCTATAGATCACATGAGAGAAGATTGCTCATTCCTCCCCCACAGAGCAAGCAGTGGGTTCAAACCACTCACCTTTGGTTTGGCAGCACAATTTTTTACCCAGACTTAAGCCAGTTAAGTGAGTTTCCCAAGGCCGCAGTTGCTTAATAATAGAACCAAGGTTCAGGCCCAGCAATGGTTGACTCTTACGCAACATTCTTCTGCTTTCAATTTTCTCCTTCATACTTTATGAGAACCACAGAAAACATGCCTGCTTAAAATAAAATGCTAACTCGTTTGACCCACATATTTGCTATTTGCAATCCTTTCTCTTTCTTAGAACTGCTTTAGCCCAACAACTGAAATGAAAATGAATAGAACATAAATGTTAACAGGTAAGCGATACACATTTTCATCAAATTGGAAGAGAGAATTTTGTGGTGAAATATCTGGTTCTATAATCCAGAAAGTAGTCTGTGATTCTCTGTGTTATCAACATGGCACCAGATTAAGTCTGTCGAGTTACAGAAACATTGGTCACTGGGATGTTTTAATAAATATGTCGTCAGAAGGGGGACAAAGTTGAGGTTTCACGTGTAAAGTGAAAATACACCTGTATCCACCTTGGAACTGGACTTGCTTTTTAAACTTCACACTCTTCAGAGGCTTAAACATATAGCAAAGGGTCAAATATCAGAAATACCAAGCTGTCATGTATTCCTGCTTCCTCACACCAACTTAAGCCAGTTTTGATGAAAGAAGAAGAAGAAGAAGAAGAAAAAAAGAGTGTAATGTGGCCTGTAGAAAAAAAGAGCAAACAGATTTCTTTTAATAACACGAGATTTAGGAATTAAACATAGCAGGCATCTTCTGATCCTGTAGGAATTTCAAATGATATTTTACAGTGCTTCACTAAAGGGTGTTTTAAGCCTTGGTTTACATAGCATGCGACTTGATATAGTGTTCTTTATTCTTGGGATCCCTGCAAGAGGAGATATTGTATTGATATAGATAATCATCTGTGTCTGCTTCCTCCTGATCTGGCTTGGAGGGAATGGGCTAAACCAAAATAATATCTAGCTCTAGAAGTAGGAAATAAATTTTAGAAAAGGCCACTGTACAAAAGAAATCCAAAGGGAAGGTGATATTTTGGGGAATCTATATTACATGGATTTCCTAAAAGACAAATAGAAGTGGAAAATACTTTTTCGTTAAAAGCCAAATACAAGTTGAAAATTTATGTGTGTTCTAAAACAGAACTTCTAAGAATTACCAAAGTGTGTGACCTTTTCAGGCTTATTTATGTCTCGTACTTTAAACATCCAAGGTCTCCTTATAGTCACTCATCGTTCTCCCTAGAACCTTTTAATTAATGGGGTTTGTATTCATTCAGTATCTGAATACCAATCTAGAGACTCTGGACATTTAAAGGCTACAAAAATAGCAGAGTCCTTGACCTTAGCCCGTCCTTGTGTTAGTTAACATTTGGTTGCGGTTCCAGGAGTATGAAATGACTAGCGAGCAGAAGCAATACAGTGACAATATTTTAATGAGGAAAGAATGCCAGGGTTATAGACGGGAGAACTTGTCTGTTCTTATTTGCTCTTTTTCAAGAAACTGGCTCACACTGGTTCTCGGTAGTAAGAACACCTAGGCAGAAGCCGAGGAACCATTAAATGGTAATAAAGAGAGGAATTTGAAGTTCTGGGTCCAGTTCTGGAGAGAGAAGGGGAAGATTAAGTAGAGAAGGCAAGAGAAGAGAAGCCGGGGAGACAGAGCTCGGGGCTGGGCCACAGCAATGCCCACTGTGCTGTTTTGAAATTGCTGGCATTCTTGCAATTCAAGCTCTTGCTTCTCTGGTCCCTCTTAGCAGGTAAACTCTACTTTTTCTCAAGAACGCAGCTTGTGGTGGGTGTCAAGTCGGAAGTGACCCATAGCTGACTCTCTGGTGAGTTTTCAGAGGCAGTAATATTGCTCTGACAAAAATTGCCCATCCTTCTCCCATGGAGCAGCTGGTGGATTCGAACCTCTTCCATGTGGGATTGCAGCACAGCTTCTTACCCCTAGGCCACCACAGCTCCCTGGGGAGGTAGTTTTTGGGTTATGTCAAGAAGGGAAGGAGTTTTTTGGTGGGTTTCAAAGCACCTGGGGAAGAAGGAATGGGGGTCCGGGTGGCACAGTGAGCTCAGCGTCTGGTTGCTCTTCGAAAGGTCAACAGTTCAAATGTATCAGACACCCCAGCAGATGCGAGAAGGACGGGGCAGACTTCCGCCAGGCCTGGCAGCCTGGTGGTCAGTTCAGCTCTGTCTTGTCAGGCTGCTATGGACTGCAATCTACTGGACCGTAGTGAGCTTCTGTTTCAGGGAAAGGAGGTTCAGCTGAATCCCATTCAGGAATAAAGAAGGCTTACTGTGTCCTCTTGGGGAGGCTCCACTCATTGTTACGGAGCTGATTCTGACGCACACCCGCCATGGAGGAGAACCCTGGAAACCACTCCCTATTACTCCCAAAGCTGCCACCTTTTAAAATTTCTTTTTATATTATTGGAGTGAAAGTTGATATAGCAAATTGATTTTTTTGTTCAACCATCCGTACACATTTTGTGGGTGGTTTAAAAAAAATTTTATTTATATGTTTTATTCCCTTTGTAAAATACCATTTTATACTGATTTGTGTAGAAAATTCGTATGCATTGCATTCATTCGTGTACCTTGAGTTTTAACGCATTCCTTCATGCACATTGTGTTTCGTTACAATCATTCCCACAGACTGTGTATTATAAAATTAGTTACAGTACTTGGAACATAGCCTACAGTGCAGGAGAGGAAGACCCAGATGAGATGGACTGACACAGTGACTGGGATAATGGGATTAGGGGTGTTGGAGTCAATGAGACTGGTTTAGGATAGGACACGGCTCAGAGCTCTTATACATCGGGCTGCTATGTGTTTCAGGCCATAAGACAGCACAGAACAACAACAACAATGTAACCACACTCTTCCTCCTTCCTCCTTGTGTTTCTCATTTCCACAAATCCATCTATCCCACATCTTCTTGCTTTCTGAGCTTTCTTCTTTGGCACTTTCTGTCCTTTTGACCTTAAATGATTATATTCTTTTCAGAAGTGAGCATCTATCTCCTGGATGTCACTGTTCACATTCCAGGCCTGTTTATCACTTGGCTGAAAGTGGAGCTGTGAGGGTGAGTTTTGTTGCAGATTTGAAGCGTGACTGAAGGGCCGAGTCTCGGGGATCCCATCAGTCTCTATAGACTACAAAGCCTGGCCATTTTTATGTCTTGCGTTTTACTCCACATTTTCCTTCACTCTGAACAGGGCCTCCTGTTAGGATCCCTTTCAAATTGGTCAGCTGTGAGACAAACCTGTGATCTTCAGAGGCAGCCTGCTCATCTTTCTCCTGAGGAGTTATTGGTTTGATGATGTTGTTGTTGTTATGTGTCATTGAGTTGACTCCAACTCATAGCGACCCTATGTATAATAGCTCTGAACTCTGCTTCATCTGAGCCAATTTCATTGTCTCTGACACACCTACTCCCATTACCCCTGTCACTGAGTCAATCCATCTCATAGAGTGTCCCTCCAGCCTCCCAAGCATGACGTCCCTCTCCAAGGACTGATCCCTCCTTGCAACATGCCCAAAGAGAGGACTTCAGAATCTTTGCCTCGAAGATCAGCCTGGTTTCACCCTCTTCTGGACAGACCTATTTGTTCTCCTAGTAGTCTGTGGTATAGTCAATACTCTTCTCCAGAACCACAACACAAAGGCATAGATTCTCCTCTGTCATCCTTAGTCATTGTCCAGCTCTCTGATGCATAGCAAGTGATTGTGATGACCATGGCACACCTTAGTCTCTAGACTGATATCATTGCTCTTCAGTACTCTGGGGATGTCCCTGACAGCAGATTTTCCCAATGCAACTCATCTTTTGATTTCCTGGTTGTTGGACCAAGACTGTTGATTGTTGAACCAAGTTGGAGCTATTAACAATCTCAATCTCTTCTTCATCCATCATGAAGCTGCCAATTGGTCCAATGGTAAGATTCTTTGTTTTCTTGATGTTGAACTTCAATCCATATTGAAGGCTTCAGTCCTTGATCTTCTGCATCAAATTCCTCCAGTCTTCCTCAGTTTCACCAAGTAAGGTTTTGTCATCTGCATAATGCAAGTTGTTGATGAGTTTTCCTCCAATACCTGATGCCATGTTCCTCCTTAGAAAGTCCAGCCTCCTGGATGATCTGTTCCACATATAGATTGAAAAGCTATGGAGATAGGATGCATCCCTGGCATACACTTTTCCTGATTTTGAACCATGCAATATTTCCTTACTCTATTCTGGTGACCTCTTGATGCAAGTATAGGTTTCACATAAGCACAATCAAGTGTTCTGGGATTCCCATTCTTCTCAGTCAGCCACAGTTTGTTGTGATCCATACAATCAAAAGATTGCCCATCCTCCTCCCGCTGGTGGCCCCTAACTGCGTGCCTT
>NW_006399761.1:23802697-23844714 GCF_000299155.1 Elephantulus edwardii | reverse complement strand
ACAGACGTTCCTCTGGTACTCTGCTTTCAGCCAAGATCAGATTTGGTTAGTAGCCAAATACCTTAACCACAGTTCCACCAGAGTTCCTCTTGAAGTAGTTAGAACTGGTCTATTCGAGTCCAAGTCTTATAGCAAATAGTATTTTTGAACTGGTATAGACCTCATGTGAGCAAGTACACACATGTGCTTTCACACACAGGGTATAAACAAAAATGTTTTGTTATTACTTGGCTAGAAGTTCACTGCTTTAAAAATCTTATGCACCAGAAAGAAATGCATTTTCAAAAATTCTCTTCTCATTACTAATGATTCAAGAAGGCGCATGGTCCCAGAATAGCACATTCCAAATGCATTATTAAGAATCATATTGTCAAACAAAATCTTATCCCAAGTGCAACATATAAAAGTTGCCCTGGTAAAGAAGTAGTGGGATAGTTTTGTCCTTTGGTTCCCCCTCACTTCCACCCCTCAGCCTGAAAATCAAAATTCTAGAACAAGAGAGATGAGACCATTTCAAAGGTCTTCTCTCTTGACTAGCACACATTGACCTTGCCAGGAAAATCTGCTGACATGCATGTGTCAGAAAGTGGAAAAGGTTGATCATATCTAGTACTGGCCAGAGAATGGGGATATGAATAGAGTTTAAATTAAGGCTGCCTTTTTGAAGCCAATTTTTAGAAATTTTAAATGCGTGAGTCTTTTGATCATGGGGTTGCACTTCTAAACATTTATCCAATAGAAATGTTCATAATCTGCACAAGAAGTATATATACAAGCATGCCCACTATTTGTAAGACTTGAAGTCTGAAACAATTTAAATAGAGGACTGGTTTCAATAAGTCATGCTACACTCAATAAGAGACTATTGTGTTGTTTTGGGGCTAGTGCGCTTGAGGGAAAACCTAGAACACTATAGTCAATATTGTAAGAGAGCTCTGGAAGCTTGTTGTTATTATATGACAACAAGTCAAGTCAATTACAACATGTAGGAACCTTATGAACAATAGACCTGAACCCTGTCCTGTCCTGTGCCGTCCTCACAATCTCTGACAGCTGTAGTCACTGTGCCATCCCACCTGGTTGAGGGTCTTCCTCTTCTTCACCATCGCTCCACCTTCCCAAGCCCGATGTCCCTCTCCGAGGAATAACCTCTCCTAGTAACATGTCCAAAGTAGGGGAGGTGATGCTTTATCATCTTTGCCTCCACGGAGCCCTATGGCTACACTTTCTCCAAAACATTTGTGTTTGTCCTTTTGGCTGTGATAAGGAATTGTGCTACCAACACAAATGTGTGAAGTTTGACTTCACCGGCTGCTGGGTGAGAGAAAAATGGGTAATCTCCTCCAGCAACTCATTGGTATGCAACAAAACAAACAATAGTCAATTAGGTAAAGATGTACATTTGTATGTAGTCATATAGACATATGTCCCAGATACACTGCAAAGTAAAAATGGAAGTGCTGTAAAGAACAGATTTCATTTTAAAAAATTCTATTATTTTTGTTCATTCACTGTTGCCCGTTTTCCACCCTTCCTTTCTTCTCCCTCTGCCCCCAATTCACTTTGCAATCCATCTCTTGTTCCACATTGTTGTCATGCATATAATCATATATTCCTTTCTTTCCATTTGTTCCAATGCAATGTTCATTATCCATCCACTCTTTTCCTGTTCTCCCCCAGTGTCAGTCCCATTTTATAACAGCAGTGTTATGCAGTATTTGTCCTTTCGTGACAGAGATACTTCAATCAGACTAATGTCTTTCAGGCTCACTTGTGTCATTTGCAAATTCATTGTTTTTCAATGCCATAGAAATGTACCATTATTTTTCTATCCATTCGTTTGTTGATGGGCACTTGGGTTGCTGCCATATCTTTGCTATTGTGAATAACACAGCAATAAACAAGGATGTGAATACATCTGTTTGAGTCATGGCTCTGGTTTCCTTAGAGTATATTCCCGGTAGTGGATTGCTGGATCAAGTGGTATTTCTATTTTCAACTTTTTGAGAAGGCGCCAGACTGTGTTTTATAGTGGTTATAGCATTTTACATTCCCACCAGCAGTGAATAAGAGTTCCGATCCCTCCACGGCTTCACCAGCATTTGTTGTTTGCTACCCTGTTGAACTTTGCTATTGTTGCTGGGTTGACATGGTATCTCATAGTTGTTTTATTTGCATCTCTCTGAGAACTAGGGACTTTGAACATTTCTTCATGCATTTGTTTGCCATCTGAACATCTTCTTTGGTGAAGTGTCTGTTCAACCCATTTTGTGATTGGGTTGTTTACCTGTTTCTTGTTGAGGGGCTGGAGTATTCTGTAAGTTTTAGATATGAGTTCCTTATCAGATAAATCATTGCCAAATATTTTCCCCCAGTCTGTGGCTTTCCTTTTTACCCTGTTGGAGAAGTTTTTGATGTGCGTAGAAGTCTGATTCTTAGAAGGTCCTATTCATCTATTTTATTCTTTCCTGGCTGTAGGTTTTTCATTATACCTGGAAGTCTGTTGATGCTATGGATTAAGGCTTCTAGAGTTGTTCCTAGCTTTTCTTCCATGAATTTGATAATCTTTGTTTTACTCCTTGAGGTCCTTGGGTTGGTTGTTGTGTATGGATCTTGCCTGAGTTTTCTGCAGATGGTTTTCCAATTGTGCCACGCCATTTGTTAAAGAGGCCATTGTTTCCCTACTTACCTGATTTTGTCTCCTTGTCAAAAATCAGCAGACCATTGGTTTATGAGCTGATTTCTGAGTTCTTAATTCTATTCCATTGATCTATGTGACTGTCACTGTACTAGTCCCATGCTGTCTTGACCACTAGGTGCTGTAGGATTTGAGATCAGGGAGTGTGATGCCTCCTAACTTATTTCTCTTTTTCAAGAGTGCTTTGCTTATTTGGGGTCTTTTTCCATTCCAGATAAAATTGAAAATTGCCTTTTGTGTCTCATTGAAAAATGGAATTGTAATTGAGGTTGCATCAAACTTGTAGATTGCCTTTGGTGGAATTGTCATTTTCACAATATTGAATCTTCCTATCCATGAGCATGACATATTCTTTCCTTCTCTAGATCTCTTTACATATTTACATTTATTCATTGTTCCTAAAACAAGCAAGCAACATTTGCATTCTGTGAGATTGGACAGGGGGGAAAAGTCTAGACAGGAAAGATTCCTTTCAGGAGTTAGGGCTTATCTTCGGAGAGCGGGAGTGGAGGTAAAGGTAAGGTAAATATATTGTTTTACTCTGTAGACATTTGTGCTGAATTCAATTTTTTCAGAATGCATCACTAATGAAGATAAAGATTTTTAACTTGTTGTTGCTGGCAGGTGCCATCAAGCCAATTCCAACCTAGAGCAACTCTACATACAACAGAGAGAAACCTTGCCTGGTCCCACATCACCATCACAATCTCCCGGGGCCTTCATTCATTGGAGGAGATTGCCCATCCTTCTCCCTTGGAGCAGCCGATAGATTTGAACCAAGTGCCTTTGGGATTGCAGTGCAGCTTTTTACCACTAGACCACCAGAGCTCTCGGTCTTCATCTTATATTGTTGTTAGGTGCTGTCCAGGTGAGTACAACTCATAGAGACCCAATGAACAACAGTCTGAACCCTGTCTTATCCTGTGCCAACTTCACAATTTCTGACACACCCAAGCCTGTTGCTGTATTCAGTGAGGATCACCCTGTCTTTAGTCACCCCTCCACCTTTCCCAGCATGATATCCATCTTTAAGGTATAGCCTCTCCTAGAAACATGCTCAAAGTATGTGAGATGAAACTTTATCCTCAGCCTCCAAGGAGCAGTCTGGCTGCACTTTCTCCAAAACATATCTGTTTGATTATTTTGCAGCCCATGAGATATTCAGTTCTCTTCTCCAATATTACAGTGCAAAAGCATCAATTCTTCTTTTGTCATCCTTATTTATTATCTAGCTTTCAGATGCATAGAGTTATTGAAAAGACCATGGTCTGAATCAAGTGCACCTTAGTCCTCAAATTAACATCATTGCTCCTGAATAATTTGGAGAGGACCCTGACTGCAGACTTTCCCAGAGTAATATGTCTCTTGAACTCCCGACTGCTGGTATCAAGTATGACTGTGGATCCGAGTAAAATGAAGTTGTTGACAGTTTCAATCTTCTTCCTTCTATCATGATGCTGCCTATCAGTCCAGCAGTGAGAAATTTTGTTTTCTTGGCATCGAGATGCAGCCTTTGAATTTTTTGCTGCAAGTGCTTCAGGTCCTCCTCACTTTCAGCGAGCAAGTTTGTGTCATCTGCATAATGCAGGTTATAAATGAGCCTTCCTCCAGTCCTGATGCCACATTCTTCCTCATAGAGTCCAGCTTCTGAAATAATTTGCTCAGCATAGAGATTGAATTGAGATGGAGAAAAGATGCAACTCTGATAAGATTCACCCTATGGATGGTGGGAAACCAGCAAAGGTCTTTAAGTAAAGGAGTGACTGTATCTCAACCACGTTTGAAAAGAATAACTGACGGAAGAGAAAGTGGCTTAGCTCATGGAAGTCAGAGATGCTCCTTAAATACCTGTGGAGTGGCTGCATAATTGATGGTTACCCGGCAGGGTAATTGGAAAGTCTGCATTTATTGGAAGGAAACATGCAGCATTTGTCTGTAATGGCTGTGTGGATCATGTGGTCTGGATGTTGTTTGTTGTTGTTATGTGCTGTCGAGTCGCCTGCGACTCATAGCGACCCTATGTACAAGAGCCCTAAACTCCGCTCTGTCCTGTGCCAATCGCACTGTCTCTGACACTCCCATCCCAATTATCCCAGTCACTGAATCAATCCACCTCATAGAGGGCCTTCCTCTCCTGCGCCGTCTCTCCACCCTCTCCAAGGACCGGTCTCTCCTCACTACATGTCCGAAGTAAGTTAGACGGAGCCTCCGAATCCTTGCCTCCAAGGAGCCACCCAGTTTAACCCTCTCCAGGACAAATCTATTTGTTTTCCTAGCAGTCCATGGTATTCTCAGTACTCTCCTCCAGCACCACAGCTCAAAGGCATCAGTTCTCCTTCTATCCTCCTTGGTCATTGTCCAACTCTCTGATGCATAACAGGTTATATGTGGTCTGGATAGGACCTAGGTAGTCTAAATAGACCATGTCATAGGTCCGTTTAGATTTTAAAACAACCACAACAAATCTAGCTTCGCTCAGACTGTAACTATTCAGCAGGTGATTTCACAAGGGAGCGTGGGGACAAGTTCAAAGCCAAGGCGGCGCTGTGACTGGAAAAGATTGAAGGCGGTAGCTCTCCCAGATGAGAAAGGGACTAAAAGGCTCTCTTTTTCTTTTTTCCTCTCCTGCTTGACTTCCACAAAAGCCTTGCAGTACAGGCAGGGGACACTTGTTCCAGGTCAGGCAGGATTCAGAGCTTATTAATTTTGTGACTTTGAGCAACAAAGCAGAAAAGACAGTTTCTTCCTCTGAAAATAGGGAGAGAAAATCACTCACAGCTGTGAGTTGGGAGAGTAAAGCCAGGGAAGTAATGCACGTTCATCCTAAAATGTGTGACAATTATTATTATTATTATTATTCTTTTAATGTTTCGCTTTGAACCCCCTCAGAGGCTTTAAGGATCTAGATGCCATTACAAGTGTCTGGCTTGCAGGATTAAGAGCTTGGGGTGTCAGGTGGTCACATCAAGGGATGTCGCCTTCCCTGTGTGCCTCACTTAGCTGGAATAGAGGGGGCCCTGCATTTGTTCTCAGATCTCTATGGGAACCCAGACTTCAGGACCCACAGACCCCAGCCTGCCTGGTCCAAATGTCTGGGGCAAGTCCAGCATGCTCTGAGTGTCCCATCTCCACCCCTCCACGTCCCGCCGTGACCTCTGTCCCTGCTTAGTGCTGGCAGTTCCTGAGCTTCTCAGAAAGATGAAGAAAGTCAGGTTCCAGGGAAAACCCTTGTCCCCATGACTGAAGGGCACAGATTTTATCAGCCATCTGCAGTTGTAAAGGAGCAAAGTCCTTCTGTGGGCGCATACTCCTCCCCACTCCCCAGAGATGAATGTTGCCCGTGGTCATGCTCCCATGTGCTGCCCACAGGGTGTCAGGCTGTCCCTGAGCACCAAGGTCAGGCCATGAGCTGCTGCTCTGTGACTGGGCCCCTCTGCCACTCTAGGGACCCATAGAATACCAGGTGGGAATGCCTGCACCCCATCCCAACCCCGAACTCCATCCTGGGTATCCTGTTTGTTACAAACCAGGCTCCAGAAGCCACAAGGGGCTTTCTTAGTTTCTTTTCTTAAGAAAATTAACATTTATTTTAATTTTTATTTTGACAGAACTTCCCAGAAAAGCTGGATTTTCATTCATTCATTGTTACACATTTTCCTCCCTCCACCTTTCACCTTCCTCAGTTTATTTTCTTTTTAATTTTTTCTTTTATATTGATTTGTTCACAAAGTTTGTCTACATTGTGTTTCACACTAGTCTTCATTCACATTGTGTTTGATTGTGGTGATTGTTATAAAGTCAATCACTAATGGACCTTGTCCATCATTACCTAGTCTATTTTCTTGTCAGCAGGTGGTGTGGGGGTGCAGAAGAGGTGGATGGTGACAGTTAATCAGTGCATGTTGGTAAGCCAGAGGTGATTGCCACGTGTTACCGGTCAAATTGCTGGAAAGGATAATTGTGTGACTACAATAAAAACGGAACCAAAACAAACCAAAAAAAAATCAAAGGTTTTTTGGTTTTTATTTACACTCACACAACTCTTTTCTAGGAGTTTGACCATCATTTTTCTGGGGTAAGTGTCAAAGGAATTAGTGACTTAAAAAATGTTGTTGTTGTTATTTTTATGTGTCGTCTAGTCACCTGCAACTGACAGAGATCCTATGTACAAGAGCCCTAAACCCTACTCTATCCCTTGCCAGTCTTATTGTTTCTGACACGCCTATCTTCATTACTCCAGTGACAGAATCAATTTGTCTCATCCACCCTCCCAAGCATGACATCTGTCTCCAAGGACTGGTCCCTCCTTGCAATATGTCCAAAGAATGTCAAACTGAGCTTCAAAATCCTTGCCTCCAAGGAACAGCCTGACTTCGCCCTCTCCAGGACAAATTTGTTTGTTCTCCTAACAGTCCATGGTTTATTCAATACCCTTTTCCAGCACCATTGCTCAAAGACATCAACTCTCCTTTTATCCTCCCTAGTCATTGTCCAGCTTTCTGACGCATAGCAAGTAATTGCAAAAACCATTGCCTGTATCAGGCGTACCTTAGTTTCCAGACTGACATCATTGTTCCTCAGTACCTTGGAAAAGTCTCTGACAGAAGGCTTTCCCAATGCAATTCATCTTTTAATTTCCTGGCTGTTGGTACCAAGAGTGTTGATTGTAGAGCCAAGCAAACTTAATCTGTCAATAATCTCAATCTCTTCATCATCCATCATGATGCTGCCAATCGGCCCAGTAGTGAGAATCTTTGTTTTTCTGATGTTGAGCTTCAAGCCATATTGAAGACCGCAGTCCTTGACCCTCTGCAGCAAGCGCTTCAAGTCCTCCTTAGTTTCAGCAAGCAGGGTTGTGTCATCTGCAAAACACAGACTGTTGATGAGTCTACCTCCAATCCTGATGCCACACTTCTCCTCATAGAGCCCCGCTTTCCAGATAATCTGTTCTGCATAGAGATTGAAAAGATATGGAGACAGGATACATCCTTGACGCACACCCTTTCCAATTTTGAACCATGCCGTGTTGCCTTGCTCTGTTCTGACAACTGCCTCCTGGTCCAAGTATAAGTTTCGCATAAGCACAATCAAGTGTTCTGGGATTTCCATTCTTCTCCAAGTCAGCCACAGTTTGTTGTGATCCACACAGTCAAATGTCTTTACCAAATTAATATTTGTTTAATATGTGGGCTGCATCTCAAACACATTACGATCAAGAGAGAGAGAGAAAAGAAAAGCTCGTGTTAAATCTCCCTTTACCACACCAATCCTCACCACTGGACCAATAGGCAGCATCATGACGGATAGAGAAAAGATTGAAATGATCAACAATATCATCTTACTTGAATCCACTATCAACACCCATTATATTAGCAGCTGAGATATCAAAAGACAGTTTGCATTGGGAAAATCTACTGTCGAAGACCTCACCATCAAAATGCTAAAGAGCAATGACTGAGGAGTGCTCGATCCAAGCCATGGTCTTCTCAGTTACTTCTTAAACATCTGCGAGTTCAGTAATGACTAAGAATGACAGAGAATTGATGCCTTTGGATTGCGGTGTTGGAGAAGAACACTGACTATTCCGTGGACTGCCAAAAGAACAAACAAGCTTGTCTCAGAGGATGTGCAACCCAGGTGCTTCTTAGAGGCAGGGTGGTGCAATTTATTTTCAGATACTAAGGCCTGGTGTCAGGAGGGGCAAACCCTTGGGAAAAGACAGCATGCTGGGAAAGGGCAGAAAAAGAGGAAAACCTACAACCAGATGGATTGGCAAAGTAACAGTGGGCGTGGGCACATCAGAGATGGTGAGTGTAAGGTCTCCAAGGAAGGACAGAGCCCAGTTTAAGCCAAGAAAGACAGTTTAGTGAGGAGAAACTGCCGGGCTGGCTCTAAAGCATGATAGGGTGAAGTTTAGATCTGTTGTTCACAGGGTCGCTGTGCGTGTTAGTCGACTTAATGACATGTAATAACTACAACCACCACACTTGACAAATATGGGGGTTCTATTTTTCACTCTTGTAATGGCTTGCCTCTGGAAACTCTGTGTATGAACAGTGCTCAGGCCTTTCGTTCATAGGGTCGCTATGAGTCTCGTCTACGACTCGACGGCACCAAACAACAACAATTTAAGTGTATTGGGGGGAGGGGTGAGCAGAGAGAAAAACGCAACAATGAATTAATGGAAATCCAAAGTCTCTGTAAACTTTCATTAAAATTAATTTTAAAAGAAGTTGAGTTCAAATTGACATATTCTACTTCTGGAAATTTTTTTAAAATAGTACTGCCGTCCTCTGTCTCGACTCATCTGTCTTTTCCTTTTATCTTCTGTGAGTTAAAAGATGTTACAAGTCATATCCTAGAGAAATTCTCCTTACATCAAATCGGGGCTATGATGTGATTAAAGAATGCTACTTTCAACATTTAAAAAAAAAAAAAAAAAGAAGTATCCATCTCAAAGCTTTAACAAACCTTTCCTTTGGTAGCAATTTTTACCATTTCTGTTGACTCTTCCTTCCATACTCTTGAGAACTTTTGCTGCACAGCATAAGCTCTATTGTCTTAACATGCTTGCTAGCAGATGAGGAAAATGAGGAAGACACACGTTTATAGAGCTCATCCACAGACCAAGCTTTAAACTGTCTTCAAACCTTGTTTCACACACGGAGAAACTCGGGCACAAGGAGCTCAAATCCTGCACCTAAGTATTTGGATCTAGATACAAACACTTTGGATCTGAAGGTAATACCTTTTCCAGGCCACAGAGAATTTCCTGAGGGAGCTTGGGTGGCCCTAGGGTGTTACACTGCTAACTGAAAGGCTGAGCATCTCTGCTGGTTTGAATCCACCCTCAGCATCTTGGGAGAAAGATGAATAATGACTTTTGATAACAATTTGCAATCTCAGAACCCACTAGATTAGTGGCAATGAATTGACATTTTTTAGAAGAGTTATCAAAGGCAAAATCTTAATTACAGGTGAAATTTGTATATTAAGGCCAAAATACTTCCAAACTCTTCCTCCTTTTAAGAATGTATAAGAATGAAACTTAATGTATATTAATTTTGTATGCAAATCAATATAAAATAAAATTTTTAAAAAGCAATATCATCCAGTTGATGAAAGGGCTTCTGAATGACTCATATCAGAGTAGAACTGGGTGCCCTGTAAATTTTTCAAGACTTGATTCTGGGGACATGAATCCCTCAATGTTTCTTTTAAGGCTCTCTGTTCTGAGCAGGCTTTAACGTCCAACTTTTAAATTAGCAGCCTACTATAGTAACCAAGAGGCAGTCGTCAGAACAGAGCAAGGAGACACTGCATGGTTCAAAATCAAGAAGGGGCTTCGTCAGGGATGTAGTCTGTCTCCATACCTTTTCAATCTGTATGCAGAACAGATCATCCAAGACGCTGGACTATACGAAGAGGAATGTGGCATCAGGATTGGTGGAAGAATCATCAACAACCTGTGTTATGCAGATGACACAACCCTGCTTGCTGAAACTGAGGAGGACCTGAAGCCCTTGCTGCAGAAGATCAAGGACTACAGCCTCCTATATGGATTGAAGCTCAACATCAAGAAAACAAAGATTCTAACCACTGGGCCAATTGGCAGCATCAGTATAGATGGTGAAGAGATTGAGATAGTTAACAGTTTTAGTTTACTTGACTCCACGGTCAACACTCTTGGTAACAGCAGCCAGGAAATCAAGAGATGAATTGCATTGGGAAAGTCAGCTGTGAGGGACCTCTCAAGAGTACTGAAGAGCAACAATGTCAGACTGGAGACTAAGGTGCGCCCGATCCAGGCTATAGTCTTCGCAGTTACGTGCTATGCATCAGAGAGTTGGACAGTGACTAGGGTAGATAGAGAATTGATGCCTTTGAGCTGTGGTGCTGGAGAAGAGTGTTGAATATACCATGGACTGCTAGGAGAACAAACAGGTTTGTCCTGGAGAGGGTGAAGCCAGAATGTTCCCTGAAGTCAAGGATTCTGAAGCTTCATCTGACATATTTTGGGCATGTTGCAAGGAGGGACTGGTTCTTGGAGAGGGACATCATGTTTGGCAAAGTGGAGGGGCAGCGAAGGAGAGGAAGACCTTTGAGGAGATGGATCGATTCTGTGACTAGAGAGGTGGGAATAAGTGCGTTTGAAATGGCTAGGTTGGCACAGGATAGAAGAGCGTAGAGAGCTCTTGTACATAGGGTCGCTATGAGTCGCAAGCAACTCGATGGCACATAACAACACAACAACAACAACTATAGTAGCCATTTGCATCAACCCGAGAACTTCAAAGCAATGTGTTGCTGTTGTTAGGCACCATCAAGTCAGAACAGACTCATAGCTGACCCTTTCAGAGGCAGTAAATCTCATGAGAGGAAAATGGGTAATTCCTTCTCCTGCAGAAGAGCTGGTGCATTCGAACCATGTGCCTTCAGGTTGACAACACATCCCCTCACCACCAGGCCACTTTCAAAACAATATGTGTTACTCTGTGGTTTTGCCCTTACCCTCCTCTCCTTAGGCTCTTCTCCTCCCTCATTCATATATATATATATATATATGTATATATGTGTGTGTGTGTGTGTGTGTAGCATATGAATCGATGCTGAGATGTCACGTCTTTCCAATTCTACAAACAAGGTTGTGTCAGTCATCTGTGCAACATAAATTATTGAGGTGTCTTCCTCCAATCCTGATGCCACATTATTTTTCTAGCTCCTCAAAGGATTTGCTCCCCATATAGATTGAATACGTATGGAGAAAGGATACAGCCCTGATGTACACCTTTTCTGATTTTAAACCATTCAGTGTTCCCTTGCTCTGTTTGGACCATGTATAGATTTCTCATGAGCACAATTAGGTATTCTGGGAATCCCATTCTCCTCAATGTTAGCCATAATTTGTTATAATCCACAAAGTCCAATGCCACTGCATAATCAATAAAACAGAAGTATCTTTCTTGCAGGAAAAGAAGTCAAAACAAGAGACAAGAAAGCTGAATAGATGCTGTAGCAATGATTTAAAAAATCACTACATAACCTGGTAGGGGCTGGAAAGCATTATGCTGAGTGAACTATCTCAGTCCCATAAGGACAAATATTGTATACGACCACTATTGTAGAAATAGAAAGACAACTAGTAGAGCGTGTATGAGGATTGGTGATAGGAGCAGAGGGGTGAAGATGGGCGGGGGGAAATCATAAGGTTGTGCAGTTTGATGGGTGGAGTGAGAGGTGGGCAAAGGAAATGGGGAAAATCCAGCAGGGATCTGGAAAGACAGCATATATTTCAATGTTGATTAATTTTATAAAATATAATTAATCGGAATAATTGCATGAACCACAATGTGAATGAAGATAGTGTGGAAAACGTATACAAACTTTGTAAGCAAACCAATATAAAATAAAACTTTATTTAATTAATAAACAGAAAGCTGAGCAGAAGATTTGACAGGGAAGCTCAAGAAGGTAAAACAAAGTGCTAATTAAATGTGCAAGGAGCTGGGGTTAGACAATTAAAAGGGAAGAACACACTCAACATAAAGAAATGAGGAGCAAATTCAAGGTTTGAATTGCAACACTGAAGGATTCGATGGGCAAAATCTTGAACAATTCAGGAAATATCAAGAGAAGATGGAAGGAATACACAGTGTCACTGCATCAAAAAGGGTTGGTCAACACTGAACCATTTCAGGAAGTAGCATATGATCAGGAACTGATCTTTCTGAAGGAAGAAGTTCAAGCTGCACTGAAGGCACTGGCAAGAAAAAAAAAGTCCCAGGAACTGATGGAATGAGAATGAAGGTGTTTCAGGAAACAGATGCAGTCTCTGCCAATAAATATACGAGACAGCTAGCTAGCCAGCCAACTGAGAGGAAGAAATCCATATTTTTCCTCCTTCCAAGAAAAGGCGATCCAACAGAATGCGGGAATTATCAAGTAGTATCATTAATATCACATGCAAATAGAATCTTGCTGAAGATTGTTTTAAAAGGGCTACAACAATACATTAACAGATTGTGGGAGACAATATCAGCATCCTGGAAGCCGGAGGAAGAGACTGGGAGAGAAGACAGACAGGCCTATAGCTGTTTCCCACGTCAAGCATCTTGCAAAAACCGCACCTGAGATTTGAAGATTAATTGTCGCTGGCAGGGCGATGCTCTGACTTCTTCATCAGTGCATGTGAGTAAGCAAAAATGAGCCTGATCTATCTATCTATCTATCTATCTATCTATCTATCTATCTATCTATCTATCAATCATCTTTCAACCCTAAAATGACTATTTAAAGAAAGTCAGTTTCTGAGTTAAGATGGTAGATTGAACATAATTTTACTCCCTGTTGAAGGACCTTAAGGAAACACTGGTGGCCTAGTGGTAAGGAGCTGCGATATGAACCCAAAGGCATATGGTTTGAGTCCCCCAGCTGCTCAATGGGAGAATGATGGGCAATCTCCTCCCACCTCTCTGAAAACCTGCTAGAGGGTCAGCTATGAGTCAATTCTGACTTGACAGCACAAAACAACATCACTGAAGCACCTTAAAACTACATTAGAAAGGTTTTTATAAAAGAAAAGAAAAACACACTCAGAAATATTAGAAAATAGAACTAGATGGTGTCTGGCTACTGTAGGAGAACAAGATGGTTCTGACTGAGAACACAATAGAGAAATTCTGATACAAAGGGAGAAAACTGTGGACCAGAACGTCACATTCTTTAAAGAATCCAGATTTACTGAATCTGAACAAATTTCAAGAACTATGGCCCAGAGAATGATCCAAGAAAGATCAAAAGAAGATGGAAGAAAGATACAAAGTCAGTGTAGCAAATGGAATTGTGGGACACGGAAAAAAAGGTCATGAAGCATCATATGAACAAGAGCCAATGGAAACAAAAGAAGTTGTTCAAGCTTCACTGAAGGCACTGGCAAAAAACGAAGGCTCAGGAATCGATGAGCTAACAATTGACATGTTTCAACTACCAGACACAACCCTGGACATGCTCACAGTTTATGCTGGAAATTTGGACGACAGCCACTTGTCCAACTGACTGGAAGAAAGCCATTATTTGTTCCCGTTCCCAAGAAGATGATCCAACAAAATGTGGCAATTCACAAACAATGTCATTAATATCACATCAAAACAAAATATTACCGAAGAACACCCAAAAATGACTAGAGTGTTATATTGAGAGAGAACTGCCAGAAGGTCAAGCTAGATTTAGAAGATGTTACACCACAGATATCTTGTTGATGTTCAGTAGATCCTAGATTAAAGCAGAGAATGCCAGAAGAATGTAATTTGTGTCTTATTGACTATGCAAAGGCATTTGACTCGGTGGATCACAACAAACTATGACTAACATTGAGAAGAATGGGAATCCAGAACACTTATCCTCATCTAAAACCTATACTTGGACCAAGAAGTTGTTGTCTAAACAGAGCAAGGGAACACTACAAGGTTTAAAATCAGGAAAGGCAAGCTGTGCATCAGGGATGTATCCTTCCTCCATACCTATTCAATTTGTTTGTTGAGCAAATCATTCAAGAAGCTTGATTCTATAAAGAAGAATGTAAAATCAGGATCGGAGGAAGACTCATCAACGACTAAGTTTTGTTATGCAGATGACAACAACTTTGCTTGTTGAAAATGAGAAGGACGTGAAGCATTTGCTGCAGAAGATCAAAGACTGCAGCCTTCAGTATAGGTTGCATTTCAATATCAGGAAGACAAAAGTCCTCATTACTGAATGGATAAGCAACATCTTGATAGATGGAGAAAAGGTTAAAGTCATCGACAATTTCATTTTACTGGGTTCACAATGAATACTCTTGGTACCAGCAGTCAGGAGATCAGGAGATGGATTGTATTGGATAAGTCTGCAGTCAGGGCCTTTGCCAAATAACTAAGGAACAATGATGTCAGTTTGAAGACTTGATTCAGGTCATAGTGTTTTCAATCATTCGCTTTTCATCTGAAAGCTGGACAATGAATAAAGATGAAAGAAAAATTGATGCCTTTGAGTTGTGGTGTTGGAGAAGAGTACTGAACATCCCATGGGCTGCCAAAAGAACAAATGGATCTGTCTTGGGGAAGGTGCATCCATCGTGCTCCACAGAGTAAGGGATGCCAAGGCTTCGTCTCACATACTTTGGGCATGTTGCTAGGCAAGGCTATTCCTTGGAGAGGAACGTCATACTTGGAAAAGTGGAGTGTCAGCCAAACAAAGACCCTCAACCAGACGCATTGACACAGTGATCACAGCAGTGGGTTCAAGTGTGTCAGAGATGATGAGGATGGCACAGGGTGTGAGTTGTACTTGTCTCAACAGTACCTAATAACAAGAACAAAATAGCCCCGCGTTGCCCTTCAAACTTTGAATTGAAACTATCCTGGGAAATCATCTTTAAATTAAGTAACACATTAGCCCAAAAACTACCATCACTTTGATGATATATGTATTTATTAATTTATTCAAAGGGTCAATGGTTGTTCATTAAAGCACACACGGAAAGGTTGGAGGATAGGGATTAAATAAGTGGAAATTAAAAGCTAGGGGTTTTGTCTCTTTAGGGGCTAAAACAGGTATCCGGGACTTTCGTTCATAGGGTCGCTATGAGTCGCCTACGACTCGACGGCACTCAACAACAACAACAACAACAGGGGCTAAAACAGAAGGACGTCCAGGCTGGATGATGGCAGGCACAGCTGAAAGCAGGACTTCCTAGTAAGGGGGATGAAATGAGCTCATGTGTTCTGACAACTAAGTACAAAGACCCTCCCCATTCCCCAGTCCTAGGACCATATTTCTGCTTCAGCCATATAACATGTTGTCTGTGTTTCCCAGGATTAGCTTATGGTCTCATCTACTGACATCCTCAGAAAAGGCTCTTCTTGTAGTTGGGTGCCATTGAGTCACAACTGACCCCCAGCTGACCCTCCAGCAGGTTTTCAGAGGCAGTCAATTGCTTAGGAGAAGACGGTCTATCTGTCTCCCGCAGAGCAGCTGATGGATTTGAACTGAGTGTCTTTGGGATGGCAGTGCAGCTTCTTACCACTAGGCCACTTGTGCTCTCTAGAAATGGCTCTTAGGGAAGCCCATGCCAGCTCAAGAGTTTTTATCCTCCAGTAGAGCCATTTTGGTCTTTCTTTACACAGCAACTACAGTTTCAAAGCCAACCAGCATATAGCACAGGTATAGATGTATAAGAAAACATACAGAAAAGAAAAGGGGAAAAAATCAGCACAAATAGTGTGACCTCTGGGTGGCTGCTGAGAGAGTGAGAATGAGAGGATGCCGCTGGAATGGGCACAGGGGACATAAAGGCACTGTTAATGTTTCGTTCTTTTTCTTTCAATGTCGTAGTTGAAAAATGCAGAACAAAACATATACCAAGTCAACAGTGTCTACATGCAGAGTGCGGTGACCTTGACTCGGTTCTTTGAATTGCACTGCCCTTCTCACCCTCCTTTTCTGAATTGCTTCACCTCTATTGACACAAACTCACTGTCCTCTACGTTTTCTGCCTAATCTTTCATGTTGCTGCTGCCTGTTTGATCTTAACAAAACTCAAGGTTCACTCAGAAGCATATGAAACTTGGGAGAGACTAGAGAATATTATGCTGAGTGAACTCAGTCTCATAAGGACAAATACTGCATAAGACCGTTATTGTAAAAATAGAAGGATAACTAGTAAAACATGTATGGAAATCCAAGGGGGCTGGGAGCAGGGGAGTGAGGATGGGTACGGGCAAAACCACAGGGTTGCACAGTGTGGTGGGTGGAGGGAGAAGGTGAAGGAAATGGGAAGAATCTGGTGGGGACCTGAAAAGATTGTGTAATGATGGGCAAGGTCCAATGGTGATTGATTTTATAGGACATAATGCATGAAAAGAACTGTATGAAACACAGTATGAATGAAGAATAGTGTGAAACACTGTGTATACAAACTTTGTGAGCAAGCAATAGAAAATAAAAAATATGGACACTGAAAATTTTATAGAAAAAAAAAGAGGAGGGAAAAGGGGTTAAAAAAGGAGCATAAGATTCAAGGCAGGCATTTTTTATTTTACAACAAACCAAAAAATTATTTGGTTTGAAAAGACTTCTGGAGATCCTTTCTAGTTATGGCTTAAAGATTACGTCAGAGCAATAGTTTCAGGTGTTCGCCCTGCCTCCATGGCTCTGAAAAGTCTGGAGTTCTTCAAGCCAAAATTCTGTTTTGCATCCCTCACTCTATCTCCCATTTGTTTAGGATTCTTCTATGGAATCTTTTATTCAAATGCTAACTTACTGGTAGTCAGGCATCATCTAGCGCATCTGGTATCACTGCAAAGGAGCCAATTATACTTGTAAGCAACTGACCAGTATTTCCTTATCTTCCTCCAGTTCCTCATTCTCCTTCCTCTGTTGCTTCAGGCAACAGAAACCCATTATTGTGCCTTGGCTAACTGCCTGCAAGCTTTTAAGCTTTTAAGACCGGAGGCATCTCCCAATGGACTAGGAGAGAGAACAGAAACACCAAACATGCTATTTGACCAATGACTAGGTTGTGCCTTGAAGCCATAACCTTTAACCTCCAGATTAAGGAAACAACTTTGTTTGGTATACATTACTGTATACATCATAGCTCTGAACTCTGGCTCCATCCTGAGCCAGGCAACAAAAGTAGCCTCATTGTCTATTTTCTGTCTTGTCATTGTTTTGAATATGTCTATTATGCAATTTTTAGTGACATTTTTTTTGCCAAATCAGCCTTTGCCAACATTTACAGTAATCAATGCAAATTTTTCATGCCTATAAACTGAAACTCATAATCCATAGCTCTCCCTTTCTGTCTCACCTTCCTCCCTGTACTAACCACTAAGGAGCTTCAGTCCCTCCACATTTTTCTTGTCTTTTTCCATAAGTGAGGCCGTGTAATTCTTGTCCTTCTGTGGCTGACTTATTTTCCTCAGCTTAATATTTTACTCTTAAATGAGACTGTGGTGAGCATGTGAATATTTGGATTTTCTCTTTAAATTCTATCTAAAGTTTATGAAACTCTTCTGAATGGGTGCTACAGAAAAATCAATAGATTAAGTAAAGAATGCCAATGCCTGATTTAAAATGTGGTCTTATCGATTACTTGCTATGCATCAGAAGTGACTAAGGATGACAGAAGAATCGATACTTCTGAGTGTGGTGTTGGAGAAGAGTGACAAATATCCCATGGACTGTCAAAAGAACAAACAAATGTGTCTTGGAGAAGGTGCAACCAGGGCACTCCTTAGACGCCAGGATGATGAAACTCCATCTTTTTTTAGGGCAGGTTCCTAGAAGGAGCCAATCCTTGAAACAAGACATCACATTTGGAAAGGTGGAGGGTCAGCAAAAGAGAAGAACACTCTCAACAAGATGGGTTAACACATTGACTTTAACAATGGACTTGAGTGTATCAGAGATGGTGACTCAAATCTAAACTGCAAGGGAAGCTAAGAAATGTACAGCATATGAATAGTTAATGAGGACTGATAGCTGCAGTTATCCCACCAGTAGTTAGTCTACACTTCAATTCCTAGGAAAGGAACATTGGGTGAGCTTTGGTTAGATGTCTACTTTGATTCAATCTACATAATAAACATATTCAAAATAACGAGAAGACAGAAAGTAGACCATAAGGCTACTTTTTTGCCTGGCTTAGGATAGAGCAGGGTTCAGAGCTATGTTCTGTTCTAAGCTGTAGGGTCACTAGGAGTTGGAATTGAATCAATGGCAATGAGTGGGCTAGCATAGTCATTTTATTGTGATTGAAACAGAAGAATACTGGCTGAGAAAAAAAGAAAAGAAAGATTTCTGATATACAAAGAGGGAGAAAAATTATGTACTGTATGACTAAGGATGACAGAAGAATTGATGTCTTCAAATTGTGATGCTGGATAAGAGTCATGGACTTCCAAGAAAACAAGTAAGTCTGTCTTGGAGAGGGTGAAACCACATTTCTCCTTAGAGGCTAGAATTCTGAAGCTCCATCTCACCTACTTTGAGCACATGGCCAGGAGGGACTGGTCCTTGGAGAAGGACATCATGTTTAGAAGGGTGGAGGGACAGTGCAAGAGAAGACGACCCTGGATGAGATGGATTGATATAGTAACTGAGGCAAAAGTGAGTCGGGATTAGTGAGACTGACTCAGGACAGGGCAGGGTTCAGAGCTGCTGTACATAGGGTCGCTATGGGTCACAGGTAACTTGACAGCACACAACGACAATAGAAGAGAATACTGAGTGCCTGGTTCTAAAATCTTCTGAGGACAAATCACACTTCTACCTTCTACTTCTGTGATTCCTTTATATTCTGATTCTAGTTGACTTTTCATTTTTAATCAAATGATGCTAAAAAATTGTCTCTGGAAATAAAAAATTTATAACTGATATATTCCGTATTTCAGAGCTTCAGCTCATACTTAATTTATTATATCATGAAAACAACACACAAATTAGCGGGTATGGCTGATTCTAACTTAGATTTGAAACTCTGTCATGTCTTTTGATAGGTTCGGAGTTGTCAGAAAGAACAGCAAAACATTGTCCAGATGTGATTAGTACATAGTTCCAGAATTACAGATCTTGTCTGTTTATTCCAAATTTAAATAGAAAAGGATAAACTTTTCTTTTTTTATTGGTTACAAATGAGCAGCTGACAAGTTACTCAACTTCTGCAATTATGGTAGAATTCTCGAACTCTTATGAATAGGTTGCTTGTTCAAGAACAGCAAAAGAATTGAGTGTTTCTTCAGAAGTTGTGCCAACTTCCTTTCTGCAGGCAGGCAAAATAGTGGATACCTTTCTAGACGGGAAGCCATCAGCTGAGGGAGGAAAGCTCTTTCTGTTATATGAACAAGCTAAATCCAATCACAGCAGCTGCAGACGAAAGAGCTTTTGATGACAGATAGTGCCGGTGCCTGGTATCTTCAAAGGCATTCCAGGAAAGGTGAAGGAATAATTATGACTAATAAGAACTCATATTTGTCCAGGATGTTACTCACTGGATCCATGGAGAGCTTGAGAAATGTGTCAGTGAGTCAGCTCGTATCCAGTTTGACAATAAGACTTCAGGCCCCAAACTCAATGCTGAGAACTAAGCCGGATTCTCAACAACTGCCCGTGGGAGTGGGTAGTGAAGGTGGAAGGATTATGATAGTAAAAAAAAAAAAAACCCTCACAGTTTTCTCTTTTAATCTCCCACCCACCACTCAGCTACATCTATCTGAAACAGAAGAATGAAACTATCAAGGTCAGTGAAGAAAATCTTGAGTGGGCTCTTCAAATAAATAATGGACTCTGATTAAGGACAAGAACAGACAACAGCCTATAAGGAACAAGGAGAATCCAATTCACCAACAATCTAAAACAATATGAACTAGATGTTTCTATAGCAACTTCTATGACAAAGTTGTTGTTGTTGTTGTTAAGTGCCGTTCAGTCATAGACAACTCATAGTGACCTATGAACGAAAGACCTGAACACTTATATAACTTTCATCATTTCTCCATGTTCATAGGGTTTCTGGAGGCAAGCTATTTGGGAAATGGGTGCGACTCCTGCTTTCAAGCTTGTTTTAATTGGGGCTTTTAACATGTGGCTTGGGAGTAGAAAGGAAGGGTAGTACTCAGAGAAGTAGACTCTTTAGACAACTAGTTGATGTCCACTACCTGAAATGTCAAGTCAGCTTTATATTCTTTCTCTATACTTATTCGATTTGTATGCTGAGCAAGTCACTTGAGAAGCTGGAGTGTATGAGGAAGAATAAGGCATCAGTATTGGAGGAAGACTCAACCACCTACATCATGCAGATGACGCACCCTTGCTTGCAGAAAGTGAAGATGACTTGAAGCACTGCTTGCAAAAGATCAAAGACTTCAGCCTTCAGTATGGATTGTACCACAACATCAAGAAAACAGAAATTCTCACCACTGGACTGATAGGCAACAACATGATAGATGGAGAAAAGATTGAAGTTGTCAATGATTTAATTTTACTTGGATGCACAATCAACCACCCATGGTAACAGCAGTCAAGAAATCAAAGGACTTGTTACATTGAGGAAATCTGCTGCCAAGGACCTCTGGGCATCTGATTCAAGCCATTTTCAATTTCATCCTGGGCATCTGAAAGTTGGACAATGAGTAAGGAAGAATGAAGAAGAATCGATGCCTTCACATTGTGGAGTTGGAAGAGTACTGAATATCCCATAGACTGCCACCAGTCTATATTCATTAGAGGATTGAATAAGTTTATCTTGGAGGAAGAGCAATCAGGAAGCACCTTAACTCTGTCTCACTTACTTTAAGGCATGTTAGCAGGAGAAGTTGGTTCTTAGAAAGACTTCATGCTGAGAAAGGTGGAGGAAGAGAGGAAGCCCCTCAAGATGGATTGAAAGAGTGACTGTAACAATGGGCCGAGCATGGTGAAGATTGTGAGAGAGGTTTGAGATACGGCCAGGCTCAGACTGTGGTTCATAGAGTCGCTGTGAGTCAGAGCAATGCTGACGGAGCCTCATTAACACAAAACTAACAAGAAACGATTTCTTTTTTCCAGATAGAGTTAAAGATGTATTTTTAAAAACTCATCTCTGTGGAGTCAGAACTGACTCATAGCCGGCCCTTCGGTTTTTCCAAAGCTGTAAATTGCATGGGAAGAGATTGTCCATCCTTCTCCTGTGGAGTTGCTGGTGGAGCCAAACCAACAGAGAGGCTCAACCTTTGAGAAACAGTGCGACTCCCTAAGGACTGCACCACCACCAGGTTCCCTGCACACGTATGTTGTTGTTGTTGTTGTGTGCTTTAGGGTTGGAACCGAGTCATCGCTGACTCCCTAGTGGGTTTTCAGAGGCAATGAATCAAACAGGAGGAGATTGCCCATCCTTCTCTTGCACATGTATATTGTTGTTGTTATTGTTGTTATGTGCTGTCAAGTCCCCTGTTACTCATTGTAATTCTGTGTACAACAGCCTTCAACCCTAGCCTATCCGGTGCCAATATTGCTGTCTCTGACACAGCTACCCCCATTACCCCAGTCACTGAATCAATCCACCCCATCCAGGGTCTTTCTCTCTTGCACTGCCCCTCTCCCCTCCCAAGCACGACTCCCTCTCCAAGGACTGGTCCTGCCTTGCAACACATCCAAAGTATGTCAGACGAAGCTTCAGAATCCTTGCCTCCAAGGAGCAGCCTGGTTTCACCCTCTCTAGAATGAATCTGTTTGTTCTCCTAGCAGTCCATGGTATATTCAATACTCTTCTCCAGCACCACAGCTCAAAGGCTGTGTTCCTAGTCATTGTCCAGCTTTCTGATACATAGCAAGTAATTACAAAGACTACGCCCTGAATCAGGCACATCTTAGTCAAGCACACGTATATAAGGGTTAGAATTTACAACACATGTTTTGGGAGGGACACAACTCAAACCACAAGATGCCTTTCTTAGGAAGGCCATCTTGATGACTGGCATCAGCTTCGCCACGATCCAATCTGTGGCTCCATTTACATGGCCTCTTTTTGTAATAGTCATGTGGATTAATTGGTCATAGATATTTTCAACTGGAAAAAGAAAAATCTTTGGACATGGAGAGCCACCGAGCAGAATCTATGGGCAATCAGTATGTAGATATGCCTTAAGACTGCCTTGTTCCAGACAGGCTAGCTGATTCTGCTTGCCCTAGACTGCCTGCCGCAGACTCTGCTTTGTTAAGAAAAAGCCAAAATGAGGTGCTAAACAGAAAGAAGAGTGTGAGCTGCTGCTACAGCACAAACAAAGCCTGATTATCAAACAAAGGGGTGCGTGGGGGAAACCAACACAAAAAACAAAGCAGCTATGTAAAAAATCTTCACAGGCTCTAAATTAATGAGCCACACGTTAACTCGCCTTCTAGTAATCTTCCCTGGATGCTCTGGGGCAGATCACGAGTCAGGCCGATCTGACTGAAGAGCCTGATTTTATGAAAGCTGTAATGATAAGAGAACGAAAGAGAGGCGTGGGGATAAAGAGTAACCCTAAAATTACAGGTTGTTTGTTGTATACCATCAAGTCAGAGCCAACCCATAGCTGACCCTCTGGTGGGTTTTCAGAGGCAGGTAATCACACGTGAGGAGACTGCCCAGCCTTCTCCCGCAGAGCAGCTGGTGGATTTGAACCAAGTGCCTTCCGGGATTTCAGCGTAGCTTCCCACCATTAGGCCACAGGAGCTCCCTAGTTACATTGTAGGCACTGTAATTAATGTTATAAGACAAAATATGTATAAATGGTTGGATGACAAACTTCTTTGCTTTGTAAACTTTCAGTCAAATCACACACTAAAATTGTCAGAACCTTTTAAAGTTCATTTACAGCTGGTGGTTTTTATGTGCTGCTGAGTTGCTTGCTACTCCTAGTGATCTTATGTACAACTCTGAACTCTGCTCTCTCCTGAGCCAACCTTACTATCTCTGACACACCTACCCTTATTACTCCAGTCAGAGTCAATCTATCTCATCAAGGGTCTTCCTCTCCTGCGCTGTCCCTCTACGCTCCCAAGCATGATGTCCCTCTCCAAGGACTGTTCCCTTCTTGCAACTTGTCCAAAGTATGTCAGATGAAGCTTCAGAATCCTTGCCTCCAAGGAGCAGCCTGGTTTCACCCTCTCTAAAAAGAACCTGTTTGTTCTCCTTGTAGTCCACGGTATATTCAGTACTCTTCTCCAGCACCACAGCTCAAAGGCATCAATTCTCCTTCTATCATCCCTAGTCATTGTCCAGCTTTCTGATGCATAGCAAGTAATTGTGAAGACTATGGCCTGGATCAGGCAGAACTCACTAAATGGAATTTCTAAAAAGCGAAGGTGAAGTACTAATGGCAGAAGTCAAAGGACACCATTACAAAGGCTTTTAGGAAAACCTGCCTGAGGGAGGTAAGAACGGAAGCCCTCAGTTGACATCACAATCTTGAAACTGAGTCTAAACACTGCAATGCCAAACATCTGTTCACCAAGTTGACCTTCAAACTCAAAGCTCATGCTCACTGTCATCCACGTGACTCAGACCCACAGCTGCCGCTCCTTCTAAGTATCCGAGGCTGTAAATAGCAATGGGAGGAGACCCCTCCCCCCCATTTTTCACCCAAGGAGCATCTGGTAGTTTGGAATTTGGGAGAAGCAAAACCCCCAAATTCTGGCTTTGAAACTCCTCCTGAAAATCATGGTGTCTCTTTGGACATGCTGCCTGGCTTTGCTTACCTATCTGTGGATGAAGACCAGGTGAACCTGAGCTCAGATCCCAGCTAGCCCAGACACACATGAGCCGATGGGAAAAGGTGTCCTACCTCTTGGCAGCGACGGTGGTGGTGATGTTCTGCCTGGAAAGTGGAGCACAGACAAGATTTCAGACTTCATTTGCCTCCTGGGCCCGACTCTGAGGCATAGGGCACAACCTCACATCCACATCCTGCAGCCCCACCCGTTTTTCTCATGACCCTTGAATTCTTCTGTCACCCAGCCTGATATATGTTGGTTACTTCGGTAAGTCCCCAAAGAGATGTTGAGGATGATGATAGTAATAACTGTTAGCTAGATTGACATATTGACTACAGCAGTTGGTTAAAGCACAACGGAGATTTGAGGATGGCGCAGGTCTCAGGCAAGGTTTTGATGTGTTGTGTAAAGTTGCTGTGAGTCAGCATTGACTCCACTACACTTAACAACTCTTACTATTCTCAGGGAGCTCTAGTGATAAGAAATCACACTACCAACATAAATGCTCTTGGAATCCACCAGCTTCTCTGCAGAAGAAAGACGGGCCATTCATTCCGGTGAGGTTCACCTCATCTGAAAGGAGGGTGAGGTCCATTCTGAATCAATGGTACACAACAACAACAACACTGTTACTGTCAGTTACAACAGCGATTAAAAGAGTGCTGGTGGCCTCGTCTGTAGGGAGCTGTGCTGGCCGCACAAAGGCTGACCTCTTTGGTGGGTTCTAACCCACTTGAGGTTCTGAGGGAGAAAGACGGCACTCTCCTCCCATGTGACTTCGGACCTCGAAACCCCGCTGGAGGGTCAGCTACGAGTCAGTGCCCTCTAGACGGCAATGGGTTGAGTTGAGTTGACTTGAGTTGACTTGATTTGATTTGGGGTGACAGCAATTAAGGAAGCTCTGGTGGCATAGGCAGTAGCAAGTTATGCTGCTGAGAGATCACATGGCTTCAGTGGTTCAAATCCATCAGTGTCTCTGTGGGATGCCAATATGATTTAGAATCGCAGCAACCCATTGGTGGATTAAAACCAAACACTGGTGTATTGCTTTTCTTAAAAAAAAAAAATAATAATAGCAGTTTACTTATCAGTATACTTCCATAAAAACCAGTAGAATGAATAATGTTGACAGATTTGTATACTAATAATATTTACTTAAATTCATTTGGGGAGGAGCAAGGACTATATCTTTAAATGAGAGAAGGGATGGGAAAAAGGACAGGGGCAAGCATGAAGCACTTTCTTTGAACATACATTGGGCCGACGTATGTTTGATTCGAACGCTTTCCACCTCTCCTAGCGTGGCCTGTGCCCTTGCTGAGTCGTATTTGTGCGCACGCGCATAACCCGCCCCACTTCCAGAAGTCTCCCACACTCTAAAATTATCTATTTGTCTTCCCTAGTGGACAGGATTCCCTTTTCTTTGTCCAGCAAGTTGTTAGAAGGGAAACAATCAGACTGATCCAAATGATTTCTAAGAATTACAGATGATAACAATGTTCTTAAGATTGATTTGTTTTCAAGGGGATGCTTACCAAAACAAACAAAAAAAAAACCAAAACAAAACCCAAAAAACAACCCACCCCTTCCTGGTTAGATGCTCACTCCTGGGAACATTTCCTCCAAGCCCTTCGTTCCTGCTTGTGACTATTTCTTCTTTTCCTCCCCTTGTTTCTGTTGTTGTTAGATGCTGTCAAATCGAGTACCACTCACAGGGAATGACAGTGACCTGAATGACAGACACAGTGAACAACAGACCTGAACCCTCTTCTCTCCTGTGCCATCTTCATCATCTCTGACATACTTGAATCCATTGCTGCAGTCACTGTGACAACTCATCTCATTGAGGGTCTTGCTCTCTTTCATCGACCCCTACCTTTCTAAGCCATGACGTCTTTTTTCAGAGGAACAACCTCTCCTAGCAACATGCTCAAGATACATGAGACAAAAGATTTTCATTCTTGCCTTCAAGGAGCACTCTGGTTTCACTTTCTCCAAGACATTTGTTCTTTTGGCAGTCCATGGAATATACTCAAAGGCTTGGTTCAATTCCTGTCATCCTTATTCATTGTCCAGTTCTTAGATGCACAGCAGGGGATTGGAAAGACTATGGCTTGAGTCAGGCACACCTTAGTCTTTAGACTGACATCATTGCTCCTCATGACTTTGGAGAGATCTCTGACAGCAGACTTTCTCAATTCTATACATCTCCAGATCTCCTGACTGCTGCTACCAAGGATGTTGATTGTGGATTCAAGCAAGATGAAATTGTTGACCGTTTCAGTCTTCTCTCCACTATGATTTTGCCCACTAGCCTAGTGGTGACGATCTTTATTTTCTTGATGTTGATATATAGTCCTTCTTGAAGGTTACCATCCTTGATCCTCTACAGCAAGTGCTTCAGGTCCTCCTCACGTTCAGAAAGCAGAGTTGTATCATCTGTAAAAGATTTTTGATGAGCCTTCCTCCAATCTTGATTTCACACTCTTTTTCATAAGGTCCAGCTTCATAAATAATTTGCTCAGCATTTTTAATTTCCTGGAGGATTTAAAGGGCTTATCCCCCCCGCCCCCCCTACAGTGGTTCTCAAGCAACAGAACCAGCATCCCTGTGGTGGGGTGACTCCCAGGTGCAGGGAGGAGAATAGAAATTATGTCCAGTTTGTAGCTGGGGATTGCAGATCTTGGGAACAAGGTGGGGTCTGAGGCAGCCTGAGCATCTCACTCTGTCCACATGACACAATCTTCTGTAGGACAGCATGTTTTCTAGACCAGCCCAATTTGATTCTGGTCAAACATGAACCAGTGTGAAAGACAAGGGTGGGACAGACTGTATCATCTTACAGTCATTAGTGTCTCAGCTGATGCTGAATTGCCTGGAATTTTACAAGATGGGAAATCGGCTTTTTAATGAAATGACTTAATGGTGAACAGCGAACACTAAGTGAGCTAATGGCTCAGCACTTTAAAACAAAACCCGTGTGGGAGGAGAAAGTTGTACTTTCATGGCTCCCCCATCACTCCTGAGTCGCCGTCAGTGGAAGCTGCTGAAGACAGACTCTATCTTCTACTATTGATCCCACAGCCTGATGAAGGCAGCAAGAACACAACCCCGAGAGCAGAGATAGACAGGCACAGTCGGTTTCCGCTCTCATGTCAGGACTCTGGAATAAATGCACATCAAAGTTTTAGATGTGGAGTGTGTGTGTGTGTGTGTGTGTGTGTGTGTGTGTGTTTTGAGGGGGTGGGTTGTACTGGCTGAAATTCTCTCCATTTCTTGCCTCCACTCAGTTTGCACAAAAGCACACACACAGAGAAAAATGTGCTGGGTGTTGCATTTTTTATTCTTATAAACAGAAATGGGGAAAACTCGTGGAGAATATTTCATGACTCAAGTTCAAGGGCAGAACAGCCAGAGGAATTGTCTCCCCGGAATGGGGTTTGGGGCAGGGAAAGGCTTGCTCGGCAGCGCCCCTGTGGGAGGGGAGTGCGCCCTGAGTCCCCACTTTACACAAAGGGGCCCACAAAGACGATTTTGTTTTCTGCTTCACCAGGGAACGAGCCTAAAGCATATGCTGCTTGTAATTAATTCGGGAGAGAGGGGAGAAAAAAACAAATTTCACGGAACTAGAATTTTTTCCAAGATTTAAAACAAAACAAACAAGTAAGGAGCCCTCTCCATATTCAAAACCCACAGAGAATAACCGGCATTGTTCCGTGGAGGGAGCTCTTAGGAGAATGTGTTGCTTATTGGTTCTCTTCCAAGGTAATACTCAGGGCAAGTCCTAAGGCCAGCAAGGGACAAAGGCAGGGGACAGGCCTGCCCTGGATGAGTGCTGAGTGGGCAGCCTGGGATGGAAGCAGGATAAAGTTTAGGGTGTACATAGCTCTCCACTGGAGGCCTAGAACAAACCTTTAACCTCAAGACCTCAGTTTTTGAATCTGTCAAGTGGGCAACTAAACTAAATCAAGGGTCCCCATCATACATCCTCTCAACGTACTATTTTGGCTTCTCTGTGATCGTTTCTTATACATAATTGTTATTTGTTCCACACAGATCTGTACTTTATTAGCTATTGTAGAATTCCTGCCCTGATGGGTATATAGTGAGAAGTCCCTGGCTGCTAGGTGAAAAGTCACAAGTTCAAGTTCATCCAGAGGTGCCTCAGGAGAAAAATGGACTTCCACTGAAAGCTTTGAACTCAATAGTAACTTGGGTTTTGTTACCATTTATCTAGATTGTAAGTTGCTCTTATGATGAGACCCAGTTTTGGTGGAGTAGGGTCAGCTGTGAGTCAGTTCCAACTTGTTGGCAATGAGGTGGGTGTTGGCCTAGTAGCAAGAAGCTGCACTGCAATCCTGAAGGTACACAGTTCAAAGTCACCAGCTGCTCCATGGGAGAAGGATGGACAATCTCCTCACAGGCAATTAACTGCCTCTAAAAACGCACCAGAGAGCTATGGTTGGGTTCCAACTCTGTGGTACACAATAACAACAACAACAATAAAATGAAACCAGGAGACAGAGAAATGGAAGTTGAAAACAGTAAAGGGAATTGGGCGAAGTAAAAGTTTTTGTCATGAAAAATTTGGGCATTGCAAAGGCAGACAAGTAGCACTAACTGGACCTGCCAGCATCTCCTTTGGTATTGATGAGGACAGGAGGGGTAGCATTTGCCCGGCCTGGGGTCACCACAGGTAAACGAGGGTGGCACAACGCCAGGAGAGATCAATTCCCAAGGGCTTGTCTTTCTGAAGCTTTCACGTTTCATATTTACCCTAAAATGTCCAATGTATATAAGACAAAGCTTCACTAGCTTCTAAGGAAACCCTGGTTCTAATTCCCCCAAGATAGACTCATTTGTTCTTTTGGGAGTCTTTGGGATAGGAAGTATTCTTCAATAACACGATTCAAAAATGTCAACTATTCTGTCATCCTTATTCATTGTTCAACTTTTTGACACACAGTAAGCAATTGGAAGTATCATAGCTTAGATCAGGTCTTCAAATTGGCATTAGCCATTGTTGTTGTTATGTGCTGTCGAGTTGCCTGCAACCCATAGCAACTCTATGTACAGCAGCTCAGAAGCCTGCCCTGTCCTGGGCAGTCTCACTCATTCCAACACACCAACCTCTACTGCCCCAGTTACTGTTTCAATCCATCTCACCCAGAGTCTTCCTCTCCTGCTGTCCATCCATCCTTCCAAGCATGATGTCCTTTCCCAAGGACTGGTCTCTCCTGGCCACATGCCCAACATATGTGAGATAGAGCTTCACATTTCTAGCCTCCAAGGAGAAGCTTGGTTTCCCCCTCACCAATACAAACCTGTTTGTTTTCTTGCCAGTCTATGATAAGTTCAAGACTCCTCTCCAAGACCACAATTTGAAGGCATTGATTTTTCTTCTGTCATCCTTAGTCATCGTCCAGCTTTAGAAAGATGCAAATCAAAACAATGAGACATGAACTCACCCCGGCATCAGAAAGATGGAAAACAACAAATGGTGGAGAGGATGTGGAGATATTAGACCCTCATTCCCAGCTGGGAAAACCAAAACAGGGGGTAGCTATTATGCCAAACTGTGTAGCACTTCCTTAAAAAGGCGGGGACAGAAATACCACGTGATAGAGCAATCTCACTCTTAGGTATGTACTCTAGAGGACTGAGACCCGTAACCTGCACATCCATGTTCATAGCAGCATCATTCACAATAGTAAAAGAAGGAAAGACTCTAACCACTGCTCTGAAAAGGGAGCACAGGAGAAAGTCTGGAGCAAAGTCAGAGGAGGAAATGTGACTAAGACTTGAAAGAATAGAGACCAGGTTTACTGATCTAATCGCGACTGGTGGGACTCCCAAGACCAGGGCTTAAGAGACCCTTCAGACCTGGAACTGAGCTCAACCCTGTAGTTAACTTTCCGTCAAATGATAGCTAGGCCTGTAAAGTGAATAATAAAATTCAGCCATGCGATTATAATTCCATAACTAAGAGAAATGGAGGGCGCTCTGGTGGCCTAGTGGTGAGAAGCCGCGATGCAATCCTGAAGGCGTGTGGTTCGAGACCACCAGTTGCTTCATGGGATGGGCAATCTCCTCCTGTGCGATCGACTGCCTCTGAAAACCCACCAGAGGGTCAGCTATGGGACAGTTCTGTCTCGATGGTACACAACAACAACAATAGAAATGGGGCATGAACATCTTAAAACAACCAACTATAGGAAATTAAAAGGGCAGCTGTGGCTCAGGGACAAAGCTCCTAAGATAGGAAGGACTAGGAAAGAAGGATGGGTGGAAACTGGGAAAACAAGGAGGAAGTGGGAAGCATGGTGCTGACTGTGGGAGCTGCAATCAAAGCCGGGAATCAGAATGTGTATGAATTTTTATGTGCTAACCCAATTTCTTTAGCTTCCGTTTGAATTTGTAGTAGTTGGTGTTCTGTTCTACAGTCAGCACCTGGCCTAGTTTTGACAGCTGATATTGAGCTTCTCCAAGGATTGTTTCCACAGTTGTAATTAACCTGATTCCTCAGCAGACCATCAGGTGAAGTCCATGTGTATAGCTGCTATTTGGGTTTCTTATAAAAGATACTTGCAGTGAATGAATCATTGATTGTACAAAATTCTGTCATTGTATCTCCAGTCTCATTTCTGTCATCAAGTCCATGTTTTCCAACTAGGGATCCTTCTTCTCGGTTCCAAACTTTTGCCTTCCAGTCGCCTGTTATTATTAATGCATCTTGGTTGCATGTTCTATTTATTTCCAACTGCGAAAGTTGATAGAAATAATCTATTTTCTCCTCTTTGGCTCTGGTTGATGGTACATATACTTGAGTGACAGTTGTATTAACAAGTCTTCCTTATAAGCATATGGATATTATTATGTCACAACATTGTATTTCAAGATAGATCTAAATGGTCTTTTTAACTGTGAGTGTGATCCCGTTTTTCCTTACTTTTTCATTTCTGGCATAGTAGATCATATGATTATATGATTTAAAAAAAATCTCATGCCAATCCATCTCATTTCTCCAATGACTAGTATTTCACTATTTATGCATTCAATTTCTATCTTAACTATATCCAGTTTTCCTACATTTATGTTCCTCACATTCCACGTTCCAATCACTCGTGTCTGTTTACAACTGTTTCTCCTTCTTTGTGTTTCCCGATATAAGGGCTCAGTCTCTGGTGTCATAGTTGGTAGTCTAATCGAAGTGTGCTCTATCATACATAGACAGAAGCTAAAAAAAAATTAAAGCAAATCCACAAGAACCAAAATTTGACCTTGAGTCTATTCCACTTGAATTTGAAAACCATCTCAGGAATAGGTGTGAGGTCTTAGACACTAGTGAATGAAAACCAGATGAGCTGTGGGAAGATATCAAGAATACTATCCGTGAAGAATGCAAATGGTCATTACAACACAGAGGAGAAAAAAACTGACCAAGATGAATGTGAGAAGAGACTGAATATTGCACTAGAGTACCAAGAAGCCAAAGTGAAAGGAAGAAATCAATCTGTGCGACCCCATATTCGAAGGGTAAAGGGAGAGGTGAGTTAAGGAAAAGGAAGTGATCCAGTGTGAAAAATAATGTGTATGAACTTCTCAGGTGAACAAGTATAAAAATTTTTTTAAGAAAGAGAAAAATCAGGAAATTAAAGAACTGGACAGAAGATATCAAAGGCAGATCAGGAAGACAAAGCGAATTATAATGAAATAGACAAAGAGCTGGAGATAGAAAATGAAAAGGGACAAGTTCGCTTGGCATTTCCTAAGCTGAAGGAACTGAAAGAACAAACTCAAGCCTTGAATTGCAATTACTTAAAGACACTATGAGCAGAATGTTGAATGAACCAGGAAGCATCAAAAGAAGATGGAAGGAATACACACTTTACCAAATAGAATTGGTTGACAGAAGAATTTCATGAAGCAACATACGATCAAGAGGCAATGGAGATGGAGGAACTTCAAGCTGCTCTGAAGGAACTGGGGGGGGGGGGAAAGGCCCCAGGAATTGATTAAATTGACATATTTCAACAAAAAAATTGCAGCCCTGCATGTGCTCACCAGGTTGTGCCAAGAAATCTGGAGGACAACTTCCTAGCCAACAGCCTGGAAGCTATCCATTTAAAAAAAAAAGGTTATATAAAAAGTCAAAATTATCATTAATATCACATGCAAGGAAAATCCTGCTGAAGATCATCCAGAGATAACTGGAACAGAATATTGACAGAGAAATACTAGAAATATAAGCTGGATTTAGAAGGGGTGGTGACAGTAGGAACATCATAGGCAATGTCAGATGGATCTTGGCAGAAAGCAGAGGAACATTTAACTGTGTGGATCACAACAAATTGTGGCCAACCTTGAGAAGAATGGGAATCCCAGAACTCTTGATTGTGCTCATGTGAAACTTATACTTGGATCAGGAGGCAGTCATCAGAACAGAGCAAGGAAACACTGCTTGGTACCAAATAAAGTAAAGAGTGTGTCAGAGATGTGTCCTAATTTCACACCTTTTCAGTCTATATGCAGCACAGATCATTTGGGAGGCTAGACTTTATGAGAAGGAACATGTCATCAGAATTGGAGGAAGACTCATCAACAACCTGCATTATGCAGATGATACAATCTTGCTTGCCAAAATCGAGAAGAACCTGAGGCATTTGGCTGTAGAAGGTCAAGGACCAAAGTCCTTGGATTGAAGCTCAACATCAAGAGAACAAAGATTCTCACCACTAGCCCAATTAACACCACCATGGTAGATGGAGAAAAGATTGAGATTGTTAACAATTTCTGCTTACTCCATTCCACAATCAACACTTATGGCCCCAACAGTCAGGAAATCAGAACATGAATTGCATTAGGAAAATCTCCTATTAGAGACCTCTCTAGAATGCTAAAGAGCAATGATGTCAGTCTGTAGACTTAGGGTGTGCCTGATCCAGGCCATAGTCTTTACAATTATTTGCTGTGCATCAGAGAGTTGAACAGTGACTAAGAATGACAGAAGAAGAATTGATGCCTTTCAGTTGTGGTACTGGAGGAAAGTACTGAACACACCATGAACTGCCAAAAGAACAAACAGATCTGTCTTTGAGAGAATGATTCGTCTTCTGTCTTCCTTATTTATTGTCTAACTTTCAAATGCATCAAAGCGATTGAAAATACCAAGGCTTTCCTCAGATGCATCTTAGTCTTTAAACTGATATCCTTGCTCTTTAGGACTTTGAAGAGGTCCTTGCCAACAGATTTTCCAAACACCTTCAACAAAATGTTGTTATGGTAGTGGTTTTGTACCGTCGAATCAAAACGGACCCAGAGCTGAGCCTCCAGCAGGTTTTTAAAGACACTAAATTGCATGGAAAGAGATTACTCATCTTTTTCTGCTGAGCATCTGGTGGATTTGAACCCTGTGTCTTTGGATTGCAGCACAGCTTCTTACCTCTAGGCCACCAGAGGGATTTATATCGACAATCTAATAAACTATAGTGAGAATAGTGCATAAACATAAGTTGTGAGGATACTGACGATTCTGTGACTAACACTCTTTTTCTAGAGAACATCGTGGCTACACATGGCGTGAGTGAGGGATTACACCTTTAAAATTCATCTTGGCCAGGAGATTGTAATTCCATGCTTGATAGAAATGATCACACACTTTGTTGCGTAAGATGGAGGAAATCGACATTTACTGAGTTTTAAGACTGGACAACAACAACAACAACAAAAGATTGGACAACAATGCAAGTTAAGAACAACAGATAACAGTAGTTAACACTGCTCTTTATTATTATTATTTATTAAGCACAGCTCTAAGGCTTTGCATATACTGCATATATTACCTTATTTAACTCTGGAAAATGTAACACATCTATAATGCTGTTGTTAGGTGCTGTCACATAGGAGCTCACTCACAGCAGAACCTCCAGATTGAGCTCATGAATAACCTATAAATGGACTAGGAGACTGTTGTGTGAATGGAGCAGCGGAGCACTGCATGGTTTGGAATTGGGAAAGGAGTGCATCAGGGATGTATTCTATCTCCATACTTGTTCAATCTATATACTGAGCAAATTATCTGAGAAGCTGGACTCTGTGAAGAGGAGTGTAGCATCAGGATTGGAGTGAGACTCATCAATAACTTGTGTATATATGCAGATGATACAACCTTGCTTGCTGAAAGTAAGGAGGATTTGAAGGACTTGTTGCAGAAGATCAAGGAATGCAGCCTTCAGTATGAATAGCATCTCAATATCAAGAAAACGAAGATTCTTACCACTGGGCCAATAGGTCATGTCATGATGGATGGAGAGGAGATTGAAGCTGTCAACAGCATCATCTTGCTTGGATCCACAATTAACACCCTTGGTATGAGCAGTCAGGAAACAAGGAGATGCATAGCAATGGGAAAATCTGCAGTTAGGGACTTTTCCAAATTATTGAGGAGTAGTGATATCAATTTGAGGACTAAGGTGCGTCTGATTCAGGCTATGATCTTTCCAATTATTAGCTATGCATCTGAGACCTGGACAATGAATAAGGATGACAGAAAAATAATTAATTGATGCCTTTGAGCTGTGGTGTTGGAGAAGAACACTGAACATTCCATGGACAGCCAAGAAAACAAGTAGATATGTCTTGGAGAGGGTGCAAGCGGAGTGCTCTTTGCAGGCAAGAATGATGAGGCTTCGCCTAACATACTTCGGACATATTGCTAGAAGAGGCTATTCCTTGGAGAGTGATATGATGTTGGGATGGTGGAGGGTCAGTGAAGGAGAGGAAGACCTTCAACCAGGTGGATTGACAAGGTGACTGCTGCAGTGGGCTCTTGTGTGTCAGGAAGTGTGAGGCTGGTACAGGACAACACTGGTTTCAGATCTTTTGTTCATAGGGACACAATGAGTTGTACTTGACTCAATGTCACCTTACAACAATAACAAATAAAAATCACATGAGAGGAAAGAATTCATCTTTCTCTCTGGGAGCAGTTGCTGTGTTCAAACCTGAAATCTTTGTTTTGGCAGCACAACTCCTTACCACTAAGTTCCTGGAGCTCTCCCATTTTATTTAAAGCACACAAATGGAGATAGAAAAAGCTTCAATGTTCCACCCAGAAAAAAAAAATAGATCTTTCCACCTCGTTACATAGAAGAATGCTGATGACATAGCATGTAATGAATTGGGCTGTTCAGTCAAAAGCCAATGATTCTAATCCACCCCAAAGGGAGAAGATGAAGAGTTTCCATCTATAAAGATTTACAGCCTTATTTAAAAAAGAAAAAAATGGCAGCCTTGAAAACATGATGGAAGGTCAAGTTGGATTAACTCAACAACAGTGACCTTGGTTTACGGCTTGGTGTTCTTGGCCCTTTCCTATGCATGAGCTCAATAAGGGGTAGCAAGCATGTATCTTAATGTCTTTGTAAACCCCAGTTGTCTTACTACAATTTACTCATTGTGGGTGCCCTACACGTGCTTGTTAGGTGAATAAACCATAGGACAGTGAAGATACGTAAGACTTTTAAAAAGCACAGTTTTGAATAAGTAACAATGGCTGGGAGTATTGGAAGGGCTGTCCTCAATGAAGTGATTTCTTCTGCCAGACCAAAGCAGTGAGTGCTGTCATTCTGATAAACTCCAGAAGGACTGCAGAAACAAAATTAGTTTAAAGTACCTTGGCTTGTGAGCTCTAAAGCTTTTATGTTTAGGATCCAAAAGCAATGACATGTTCTGGCTATTAATAACTGAAAAGAATATTGGAAATGTGCAAAGTTGAGGGAAAGGTAACGGGGAAGGGATATTTGAAGAAATAGTCAAGATTTTACCCGAGAGAAGGCTGTTCTTTCTCTCCTAACACCCAAAGTCCTTCCATCCAATGTTGTTATTATGGTGGTCCACCACGTAGTCAGAATCGACTCAGAACTGACCCTCCAGCAGGTTTTCAGAGACAGTAAGTCTCATGGAAAGAGCTTGCCCATCTTTCTCCCTTAAACCACATGGCTTTGGGTTGACAGCATAACTCTTCACCGCTAAGCTGTCAGAGCTTCTTATGGTTAAGAAAGAAAGTAAAATTTCCTGTTTCTACTTCCTTCAATCATAGTTCATTGAGAGGAGGGATGTTGATTGGCTCTCTTTTTGAACTAAGAAATCTTTTCACACCAATGATGACTTTATTTTTTTTTTAATTGAAAAGAACACACAGTGTCAAAGGCTTGTATTCTTAAAGTTCCGAGGCAAGGATATGATGTTGGGATGGTGGAGGGTCAGTGAAGGAGAGGAAGACCTTCAACCAGGTGGATTTCACACCAATGATGACTTTATTTTTTTTTAATTGAAAAGAACACACAGTGTCAAAGGCTTGTATTCTTAAAGTTCCGAGGCATGCCTTCATCAGACAGATGGTAACCTGGAAGGCAATGAAAGCATCCCTCATTCAAAAAATATAGAAAGACTATTGTGGCTCTTCCTTCTCTATCCACCTGTGTCGTGGACACAAACACCTTGCAAGTTGGAGTTGTAAGCTTTTTAAGTGCAGGAACAAGGCACAATTCTATGTACAGTGTCTGAGTGATGTCGAACTAAATATTTACTAAAATGGTTTTATCTTATCCACTGCCAGGTACAAAGACATAATGTTCCCAGTACTCACTCTTCCACAAGCAGATAATTCCTCTACCTCCTTGCCTGTCAAATACATAATTTTGTTTTTCCAACAAGCACGCCATATTAGTCTTTTTTAAAAGTTATTCTTTAGTAAATGCTTCGTGCTCTCTCTCTGTAATACAGAGACAGATAGAGACAGAGATAGAGATATAGTCTCATGGATGACATTGCAAAGAAAATGAGTTTCAAAACATTGAACTGTGCTCAAGAGGAACCTGAAAATGGATTAGGAAGCAATTGTTGTTTTAAGAGATTTAGAGGATATTTTGGAGCTTAACATTAGATATGATGCTGCATTCTTTCACCTCATTTATTCAATCTGCCTGTTAAACAAATTGTGATTGTTGTTAGGTGCTGTCAAGTAGAGCACAACTCAGAGTGACCCTCTGAACAACAGATTTGAACCCTATCTTATCTTGCGCCACCCTCACACTTCCTGACCCACAAGAGCACATTGCCGTAGTCACTGTGTCAATCCACCTGGTTGAGGGTCTTCCTCTCCTTTGCCAATCCTGCACCCTTCCAAGCATCACGTCCCTCTCCAAGGAATAGCCCTTCCTAGCAACATGCATGAAGTATGTGAGGTGAAGCCTCATTATTCTCCCCTTCAAAGAGCACTCCGGCTGCTCCCTCTCTAAGACGTTTTTATTTGTCCATAGGATGTTTAGTGCTCTTCTCTGACACCACAACTCAAAGGCATCAACTCTTTTTCTGTCATTCCTATTCATTGTCCAGTAACAAATAATCCAGGAAATTCAATTATATGAAGATGAATTATTAGATTTAGATTAGTATTAAGGATTAGCATAGGAGACTTAATAACAACTTGAGATATACAAATAACACAACTTTGCTTGCTGAGTATGAAGACAATTTGAAGAAATTGCTGATGAATGTAAAACTCTCTCTGATAACCTATCACTCACAACATTGTACTTTGGGCTAAACCTTGATATTGTCCTTTTAATTATTAATGTAACATCATTCTTTTCATTTATTTTTTTTCATTCACAGCGTAGTAGATCATATGATTGTCTGAATCAAAGTGGCCCATGCCAGTCCATTTCATTTTACTAGTGTCTAGGATGTCAACTTTCTCTCATTCCTTTTCATTTTTTACAACTTCCAATTTTTCTACATTCATATTTCCTATATTCCATGTTCTAGTTACTAAATGGTTGTTTGAAGCTGTTTTTCCTTCTGATTTCCTATCTGAGTTCTACCACTAATAGAAGCTAACCATGCTCCTTTGTTGTTCATAGGTTTTTTGAAGGTCTGATATTTCACAAGTGGGCAGACAGTCCTTTTTTCTAGTCTGTCCAAATCTAGGAGCCCTTCTACAATCTGTCCACCCTGGGTGATCTTTCTGGCATTTGTCATACTGGTGGCATAACTGTCAGCATCACAGCAAGCCACAAGTTACACCAGTACAGCAGACAGCCAGACAAGTACTGTACAAATAAGAGCAAATACTAAGTAAGGATATACACACTCAGCTATAAAGCAATTGCTGTTGTTGTTGTGTGCTATCAAATCAGGACCAATCCATAGCTGACCCACCCTCCACCAGGTCTTCAGAGGCAGATAATCATAAAGCAGGAGATTGTCCATCTTTCTCCTAAGGAGCAACTAGTGGATCCGAACCACAGGCCTTTGGGATTGCAGTGCAGCTTCTTACCACTAGGCCACCAGAGCTCCAATCATAAAGTAATTGTTGTTGTTATGTGCTGTCCAGTTGCCTGTGACTCATAGTGACCCTATGTACAATATCCCTAAACCCTGCTCTATCCTGTGCCAATCTTATTGTCTCTGACACATCTATCCCCATTACCCCAGCGATGGAATCAGTTCATCTCATCAAGGGCCTTCCTTTCCTGTGCTTTCCCTCCAATCTCCCAAGTATGATGTCCCTTTCCAAGGACTGATCCCACCTTGCAACATATCCAAAATATGTCACACGAAGCTTCAGAATCTTAGCCTCCAAAGAGCAGCTTGGCTTCACCCTCTCCAGGATGAACTTGTTTGTTCTCCAAACAGTCCATGGTATATTCAATACTGTTCTCTAGCACCACAGCTCAAAGGCATCAACTCTCTTTCTATCATCCCTAGTTATTGTCCAGATCTCTGATGCATAGCAAGTAATTGCAAAGACCAGGACCTGTATCAGGCACACATTCGTCTCCAGATTGACATCATTGCTCTTCACTACTTTGGAGAGGTCCCTAACAGCAGACTTTCTCAATGCAATTCATCTCATAATTTCTTGGCTGCTTATACCAAGAGTGCTGATTGTGGAACCAAGCAAACCAAATCTGTCAACAATCTGTCTCTTCATCATCTATCATGATACTGCCAATTGGTCCAGTGGTGAGAATCTTTGTTTTATTGATGTTGAGCTTCAATCCATATTGAAGGCTGCAGTCCTTGACCCTCTGCAGCAAACACTTCAGGTCCCCCTCAGTTTCAGCAAGCAGGGTTGTGCCATCTGAATAACGCATATTGTTGATGAGTCTACCTCCAATCCTGATGCTACGCTTCTCCTCATAGAGCCCAGCCTCCTGGATAATCTGTCCCACATATAGATTGAAAAGATATGGAGGTAGAACACATCCCTGGCGTACGCCCTTCCTAATTTTGAACCATGCAGTGTGTCCTTGCTCTGTTCTGATGACTGCCTCCTAGTCCAAGTATAGGTTTCACATAAGTACAATCAAGCATTCTGGAATTCCCATTCTTCTCAGAGTCAGCCACAGTTTGTTGTGATCCACACAGTCAAATGCGTTTACATAGTCAATGAAACACAGATAGACATTCCTCTGGTACTCTCTGCTTCCAGGCAAGATCCATCTGACATTAGCTATAATATCCCTAGTGCAAATCAAGCCCCAATAAAATGATGATAGATTAGGTGTTGTACAGCTAACAACAAACCTTAAAGACAATCAGGTATACAAATATCATGATGCAGGGCACCCTTTTTTGTGATGGGGTCCTGAATGTGGGTTTTTGGCCCAGATAGTGGCTTAGCTGGGTCTTTGGTGGTGGTGTTTGGCCTGCTGGCATCAGGCTGTGGTGGGCTGCCTTCCTAGATGTATCCTTTCCCCATACCTATTCAGTTTGGATGCTGAGCAAATAATTTCTGAAACCAGCCTCTGAAATGGCGTCAGGATCAGAGGAAGACTCATTTACCTGCTTTATACAGATGACACAACCTTGGTTTTGATAGTGAAGAGGACCTGAGCACTTACTGTAGAAGACAAAAATTACAGCTTTCAGTATGAATTAGATCTCAACATCAAGAAAAACAAAAGGTCCTTACCACTGGGCCATAGGCCACATTGTGATAGATGAAGGAAGAATTGGAACAGTCAATATCATTTTACTCGAATCCACAATGAAGAAGAATTGATGACTTTGAGTTGTGGTGTTGGGGAAGAGCACTGAATATCCCGTGAATATTCATTGCGAAAAGAACTGACAGACATGTCTTGGAAAAGGTGCAGCCAGAGTGCTCCTTGGAGGCAAGGAGAGTGAAGCTTCATCTCTCATAGCTTGGACATGTTGATAGGAAAGGCTATTCCTCGGAAGGGACATGATAGTTGGAAAGGTGGAGGGTCAGTGAAAAAGAGGAAGACCCCCAATGAGACGACAGTGAATACAGCAATGAGCTCAGGTGTATCAGAGATAATGAGACTGGCACAGCATAGGACAAGATGCCGATCTGTTGTTCTTAGGGTGGCATTGCTGTAAGTCCTACTCGACAGCACCTAGCTAGCATCAACACATAGTAAAAGTCTATAATCCTTTAAGTATGGATGTTGTTGTTTCATGCCATTGAGTTGAGTATGACCCATAGAGGCTCCAGGAATAGAAGACATGAACTCAGTCCTATCCTGTGCCATCCATACCATCTCAGACAGACTACAGACCACTGCATCAGTCACTGTGTCAATCCATCTGGTTAGGGTCTTCCTCTCTCTCATCAAACCTCCACCTTCCCAAGAATAATGGCCCTGTCTAAGGAATAGCTCCTCCTAGCAACATGCCCAAAGTATGTGAGATGAAGCTTAAAAGAGCACTCTGACTGTACTTTCTTCAAGACATATTTGTTTGTTATTTTGACAGTCCATGGGATATTCAGCACTTATCTTCAATATGGAAATTCAAAGGTATCTATTCTTCTGTCATCCTTATTCATTATCCATCTCTCAGAAGCACAGAGAATTATTGAAAACTTCATGGCCTGAATCATGTACACCTTTGTTCTCAAGCTGACACCAATGCTCTTCAATTATTTGAAGAATTCCCTAGCTACAGACTTTCCCAGTGTAATATGTTCTCTTGATCTCCTGACTGCTGATATCAAAGGTACTGATTGTGGATCCAAGTAAGATAAAATCATAGACAACTTCGATCTTTTCTCCATCTATCATGATCTTGCCTATTGGTCCAGTGTTAAGAATTTTTATTTTCTGTGTGTGTGATTTTGGGGGGGGTTTTTTGTAATTTTTTTATTTTAATAGTTTTAATCAACATTTACAGAGATTTTGGATTTCCATTCATTTAGAATTTTTATTTTCTTGATGTTGAAATGCAATCCATATTGAAGGCTGTATTCCTTGATCTTCTGTAGCAAGTGCCTCCGGTCCTCCTCACTTTCAGCAAGCAAGGTTGTGTCATTTGCATAACAGGTTATTGATGAGTCTTCCTCTGATCCTGATGCCCCATTTCTCCTCATAGGGTCTGGTTTCTCGAATAATTTGCTCAGCATACAGGTTAAATGGGTATATAGAGAGGATACAACCCTGATGCACTCCCTTCTTAATTTTATTTAATAATTTTTTTAGTTTTAATTGTGATTTTAACAGTTCAAAAAGTTAGATTTTCATTCATTCATTCATTGTTGTACTTTTTACCCCATGTCTCTCCCTTCCCCCTCCCCCAGTTTGCTTTTTTAAAAAAAAAGAATATTCATTCATTGTTGCACAATTACCTCCCCACCTCCCCTCAATTCTTTTTGCAGTGTGCCTCTTATTCTGGGCTCTTGTTGTTGTATGTATAATGCCTAATCATATATTCCTTTAAACAGTTCTTTCCTTCATCTATTCCAAGGCAATGTTTGTTATCTATCCACTCTTATCCTGTTTTCTTCCCACCCCCACCCATGTCAGATCTGCTTTATATCAATGGTGCTATGCAGTATTTGTCCTTTTGTGGCCATCAACAAATGAGCAAATAGAAAAACTATGTTCATACAGTGGAATACTACGCAGCACTGAAAAACAATGAACTTATAAAACATTACACAACACAGTGACCCATCTTAATTTTAAATTATGCATGGTTTCTCTGTTTGGACAACAGCCTCTTGATCTAGGTGTAGTTTTCT
>NW_006399761.1:23793744-23801927 GCF_000299155.1 Elephantulus edwardii | reverse complement strand
GAAATACTTCGGTATCAGTTAATTCTTTTTGGTAGAGTGACTCTGTGTATTCCCTCCATCCATCTTCTTTGGTTGCTTCCTGAATCTTTCAACATACTGCCCAGAACATCATTCAATATTGTGACCAGGGGCTTGAATTTGTTTTTCAGTTCTTTCAGATTGAGATATGCAGAGTGAGTTCTTCTCTTTTTATTCTCTAATTCCAGCACTCTGCATATTCCATCATATCATTTGCTTTGTCTTTTCAAGCTGCCCTTTTGAAATCTTCTGTTCTTTACTGTAGCATCTTTTCCATTATTTTGGCTTCTCAAAGCTCTAGTGTAATTTTTAGAGTTTCTTCTGGCATCCCTTTTGGTTTTTCCTTTCACCTCTGTCTTTGAAATGACCTTTTGCTCTCTTCATGGAATATATCCTTGATGTCCTCCAACTCCTGTGGTCTTCGATCACTGGTGCTCAATGCCTGAAACCTATTCTTAAGATGACTTTCAAGTTCAGGTGGGATAACGCAAGATCATATTTTGGTTCACATAGACTTATTTTCATTTTATTCGACCTCTGTTTAACCTTGCACATGAGTAACTGATAATCTGTTCCATAATCTGCCCTGGCCTGGTTTTAACTGCTAATATTGAGCTACTCTAATTATTTCTTCCCCAGATGTAGTTAATCTAATTTCTATACAGTATTTCAGATGATGTCCTTGTGTAAAGTCACCATTTGTCATCAAACACAGATAATTGCTGTTTCCTAAATAATAATTTAGGGAGCTCTCATGGCTTATTGGTAAGGAGTAGCCCTGCCAATCCAAAGACATGTGGTTCAAATCCATCAATTGCTCCACAGGAGAAATACAGGCAATCTCCTCCTATGTCATTTATGATCTCTGAAAACCTTCTTAATGGTCAGCTATGAGCTGGTTCTGATTTGACAGTGCATAACAAATAATAATGGCATCTCAGCCTTCCAGGTCCTGGAATGGCTAGTACCTTTGCTTACTCTAACTGATTCAAAGAAGTGAGATTACAGAGTATTCATTATTTTTTAAATTTTATTTTAGGAGTTGTTCTTTCATACTTGACTTTTTTCCCCCCACTCAGTATAGTAATTGACACATTTCAGCTAACAAATGCTTCCCTGAACGTGCTCACCAAGTTGTGTCAAGAAATCTGGAGAACAACCACTTGGCCAACTGACTGGAAGAGATCTATACTTGTTCCTATTCCAAAGAAAGGTGGCCCAACAGAGTGTAGAAACTATAGAACAATATCATTGATTTCACATGCAAGAAAGATTCTGCTGAAGATTATCCAAAAAACAACTGGAACAGCACATCAGCAGAGAACTGCCAGAAGTCCAGGCTGGATTTAGAAGGGGTCGTGGTACTAGGAATATTGTAGCTAATGTTAAATGGATATTGGCTGAAAGCAGGGAGCACCAGAGGAATGCCTATCTGTGCTTCATTGATTATGCAAAGACGTTTGACTGTGTGGGTCATAACAAACTGTGGCTGACTCTGAGAAGAATGGGAATCCCAGAACACTTGATCATGCTAATGAGAAACTTATACTTGGAACAAAAGGCAGTTGTCAGAACAGAGCAGGGAAACACTGCATGGCTCAAAATTGGGAAGGGTGTACACCAGGGATGTGTCCTGTTTCCATACCTTTTCAACCTGTATGTAGAACAGATCATCCGGGAGGCTGGCGTCTATGAGGAGAAATGCGGCATCAGGATTGGTGGTAGATCTATCAACAATCTGTGTTATGCAGATGACACAGCCCTGCTTGCTGAAACTGAGGAGGACCTGCAGCCCTTGCTGCAGAGGGTCAAGGACTGCAGCCTACAATATGGATTGTGGCTCAATGTCAAGAAGACAAAGATTCTCAGCACTGGACCAATTGCCACCATCAGGATGGATGGTGAAGAGATTGAGATTGTTCACTGCTTTAGTTTGCTTGGCTCCACAATCAACACTCTTGGTACCAGCAGCCAGGAAATTAAAAGACGTATTGCAATGGGAAAGTCTGCTGTTAGGGACCTCTCTAAAGTACTCATGAGCAACAGTGTGTCTCTAGAGACTAAGGTGCATCTGGTACAGGCCATAGTCTTTGCAATCACTTGTTATGCGTCAGAGAGCTGGATAATGACCAGGGAGGACAGAAGGAGAATTGATGCTTTTGAGCTTTGATGTTGGAGAAGAGCATTGAGGATGCCATGGACTGCTAAGAAAACAAACAGATTCATCCTGGAGAGGGTTAAACCAGGCTGCTCCTTGGAGGCAAGGATTCTGAGGCTTCGTCTGACATACTTTGGTCATGTAGTAAGGAGAGACTGGTACTTGGAGAAAGACATCATGTTTGGGAGGGTGGAGAGCAGGCGCAGGAGGGGAAGGCTCTCTGGGAGATGGATTGATTCGGTTACTGGGGCAACTGGGATGAGTGTGTTGGAGACAGTGAGATTGGCACAGGACAGAGCAGAATTTAGAGCTGTTGTACATAGGGTTGTTATGAGTCGCAAGTGACTCGCCGGCACATAACAACAACAACAACATAGTACCTTGAAGGTTCACCATGTCGTGTTGATGCTGTTATGGACCATGGAGTCAGGACCAACCCAGAGGTGACCATCCAGCGGGTTTTTGCAGAGTGTAAATCACACAGGAGACTGGCCCTTTTTTTTTTTTCTCCCTCTGAGAAGATAGTAGATTTGAACCACAAGCCTTTGGGTTGGTAATGCAATTCCTTACCACTAGAACACCAGAGCTCCTTCATTATGCCATCAACTTCTTTACAGGAATTTTCCCCCTTTTAGGTAAATTTTGGTTTATTTTCTCTCTCATCAATAGAATAGAAGCTGCATGAAATGAAGAGCATTATCTGTTACGTTGTATCCTTCAACTGATCTATCCGAAGGATACTTAGAAAATACGAAATGTTCGACAAGTGGGTGAATGAGAGAATGAATGATCAAGCGTTGCTCTATGGTTGTGGGTTTGATTAAAGTCTTTAAAAAATAAATAAAATCAACTTGAATATATTAAATGTGCACACACAAGCGTGACTTCTCAGTCACTTGCCCATTTTGGTCCCATCCTTCCCACTGTTGGCTATGTGCGAGGATCAATCTGGCTTTCTCTGAAGAAAATATTTTTTTTTCCAAAACCTGACACGGGGAACTTGCATCTCAAAAAAGATGCTTCTAATATCAAAGTGCAATTTGTTTGATTAAATCCAGAGTGTTGGGTGGAGTACCTAGCCAAAAGTCACTCTCAGGCAAAAATCAATTCCTTATTATCCTTGCAAAGAATTTACAGGAAGCCGCTCATAAAGGCTGGCATTAGGCTGAACTCATCATTGGCACCGGGAATCCGTGTGTCATCCACCCAGCAGCATTGATTGAACCTGAATCTGCTCAAAGGATCTCTACAGCACAAGGATAATTGAATTCTACGGCCTCGGATGATCATCACTTTTGATATTATTCCAATTTGATCATGGAGCTTAAAGTATTTGACATGTCAGTTTCCCCTCACCCTGCCACTGTGTAGAAATCCCTACTTTACATGTACTTGACATTGGTCCTATTGTTACCAATTATGTTGTGATGATTTTTTTTTTTTAATCTGTTCTCCTTTCCTCTAGGCATGGCCAGGAAGAGAATCATTTGTCAGTCTACTCAGGCTTTTCTATCCTGTAGCCTTCCTCATAGTTAAGGAATAATAACAAATCAGTATTTAATCCTTTTGAAGGAACTATCCTTCAAGCTAGGTGACATGTGGGAAAATTGTTCTAAGTTGGCTTTTGGGAGACTTTTTATTAATAGCTGAGAAATACTGAGTTCAAGCATGAAAACAGACAAATCTTGCTCTCATTTTCTGATAATGTGTGTTTTTTTTATCATCTGGAAAAATAGAGCTAAATAGAAGGAGTTGTTGTTGTTGTTGTTGTTGTTGTTGTTATGTGCCATCGAGTTGCCTGATGCCAACACACCAACCCCCATTGTCCTAATTACTGTATCAATTCATCTCATCCAGGGTCTTCTTCTCCTGTGCTGTCCCTTCACCCTTTTGAGCGTGATGTCCTTCTCCAAGGACCAGTCCCTCCTGGCCATGTGCCCAAAGTATGTAAGATGGAGCTTCAAAATCCTAGCCTCCAAGGAGAATCTTGGTTTCCTCCTCTCCAAGACAGACCTCTATGTTTTCTCAGCCGTCCATGGTATGTTCAAGGCTCTTCTCCAGCAGCACAATCCGAAGGCATCGATTCTTTTTCCGTCATTCTTACTCATCATCCAACTCTCTAATTGCAAAGATCCTGGCCTGGATTAGGCACACTTTCGTCTCTAGACTCACATCGTTGTTTTTCAGTACACTGGAGAGGTACTAAAATGGAACTAAGTTCTTATGTGAATACCAAATCAGAAAACAAGGTCCTAACAAATTCAAATACTTACTACTTTTTTAATCTGCACACAACCAAAGTTTGATTAAAAATGCATGAAAGATTCTGAGCAGCCAGTAAAGAGCTGTTTGTGGTTGGGTAGACACCAATTCTTAGAAAACCTACAGGACAGAGCAGAACTGTCTCATCAGACTTCCTATGTAGCAACCTGTTGAGAAGCAGGCTGCCATATTTTTTCTTCTTTGGAGTTGCCAATAAATCCAAATGTTTGATCTTTTAGTTAGTAGCTAAGCACTGCTTAAGCACTGTATCCCCAAGGGTTTCTTCAGCACACAACTATTGTGGTAGTGGTAGTATGCCATGAGTTGAAATCAATTCATAGCGGACCCTCCAGCAGGTTTTCAGAGGTAAATTGCACAGGAAGTGATTGCACATCTTTCTCCCGTGGAGTGGCTGGTGGATTTGAACCATGTGCCTTTGGGTTGACTGTACAACTCCTTACCCACTAGGCCATCAGAGCTCCTTACAACACACAGTGGTGCTGGTGGTGTTGCTCCTCCAACAGGTTTTCAGAGGCATCTTTCTCTTGCAGAGCAGCTTATGGATTTGAACCACATGCCTTAGGGATTGAAGCACAGTTTCTTACCACGAGGCCACTAGAGCTCCTTTTAACACACAGAAGACCCTGAAAATGATGTGAAAAGAACTTATTCCCAATGATTCTGAGTGAGTTTCCCTTACATTCATCCTAAGTAATGAATCTTGTCATTATTTAATTGCAGCTGATGAACTGGGCTGAGATCCTTCCTTCCGAGTGACTCAACTGGAAGACGTGGCAACCATCTGGTCTTGGTGCTTCAGGATGCTGGCCACCAATGAACAACGAGGCCAGAAAAGCCTGACAAGAACTATGGGGAGCTCTCCCTTTCTTCTTCACACACAATCACGCCCTTTGTTGAGCGGCTGAGGCTGCTGTTTCTAAGGCCTGTCATTCAGCACCCTGGCCCCTGGGCCTCCCAAGCTGAACAAGATTGCTCGTGTGAATCATCCCGCACATCTGCTGACGGTCCTGGGTGAGTGTGGCCTGCTGGCAGCCGTCTCAATCCAGCAGCCAGTGCTTACGGCAGAAGCTGGCGTGGCCCAGCAGCACTTGCACCTGCCTCCTCGCATCCTCATCTCCTGTCCAGGCCAAAGCTGATTAGGCAGCCAGCCTCCTGTCTGCGGTGGCCAAAGAAATTCATTAGCTCTTTGTCATTATTTAGTTGCAGCTGACTACATGGATTCAAGGGTCATTTTTTTTGCCCTACAATGTAATTAATCAAAGCCGATTGAGTTAGTCGTTGCAATCTTTGTTCAACAGATATGTGTTGGGTGTCTACTATTTCCCTGGCTCTATGCAAAGTGCGGAGGGTACAGCAGAGACCAGGCAACACAGGTTCCCGGGAGTTACATGCCATGGTCTTTGCAAACACTTGTTATGCGTCAGAAAGCTGGACAACGACTAGGGATAATAGAAGGAGAGTTGATGCCTTTGAGCTGTGACGCTGGAAAAGAGTATTGGGTGTACCATGGACTGCTAAGAGAACAAACAGGTGCATCCTAGGGAGGGTCAAATCCGGCTGCTCCTTGGAGTCAAGGATTCTGAGGCTTCATCTGACATACTTTGGACATGTTGCAAAGAGGGACCAGTCCTTAGAGAGGGACATCACGCTTGAGAGGGTGGAGGGGCAGCGCAGGAGAGGACGGCCCTCTATGAGGTGGATTGATTCAGTGACTGGGGTAATTGGGATGGGAGTGTCAGAGCCAGTGTGATTGGCACAGGACAGAGCAGGGTTTAAGGCTGTTGTACATGCGGTCACTGTGAGTCGCAGGTGACTCGACTTATTGAAATATAATTTGTTTAATTTATTCATTATATCTAAGAATCCATTGTCTCATTAAGGCTAAAATACAGTGAGCCTACAATTTCTTCTGAAAGCTTAAAAGTTTTATCTCTTACATTTAGGTAGGGCATGAATTTTGAATTTATACTCATATATTTTGTTGCATAAGGACTTCAACTCCATTCATTTTAACCACAACCACAATCAGGATTCAGAACAGTTCCACCAGATTAAACATCTTTCTTGTCGAACTGGCCGATTGTGTATGAGTTGAACATTATTTTAGCGTCTTAATATACGCTGTGTTGTTTTGAATCATTTTAATCAGCAAACACCTGACAGTATGTCATGGTTTTAGTTGGACAATAGTCCACTAATAAGTGGCTTGGTTACAGCTATATTTCTTTTGATTCTAGGAACAGAAAACCAGAAAGTTTAATTAGAAGAATTACTGCACTGAATAGAGTTTATTTTAGGGGTTTGAAGTTTTCATAATATATCTTTCTTTATACTTTGACTATATTACATTAAGGGATCTCTGGTGGCCTAGTGATAAGAAGTTGCACTGTCAACCCTAAGGTACTCAGTTCAAATCCACGAGCTGCTCTATGGGAGAAAGATGCCTAATCTCCTTCAGTACAATTAAAAACCTTTGAAAACCCACTGGAGAGTCAGCTATGAGTTCCAACTCAACAGTACACACCGACAATAGCATATTATGTTTCAAGATTATTATGTGTTCTATTTCAGGGTTTCAGGTGGTTACCAGTGAGTGAGCTGCACTTACTTCCACCTAAAGTTTTTGAACTGACTTTTTGGCTTTTGCATGCCAATTAAGTTTTTCCACTTTCAAGAATTATTGCTATAAATTCATCATGTTGTTTCTGTTGTCAGGAGCTTACAACTCATCGTGATGTTATGAACAGACCTGAATCGTCCCCTTTCCTGTGCTGTCTGTGGTGTCTCTGACGTGGTCCGCAGCCCCTGCCATGGGTGCTGTCTGTGCTGCTGGGACCCGGCTGCTGTGATTTCCCATGATCCTCCAGGCCAGGGCATGGGGCTGTGGTTGCTCTTGAGCAGCAATGGGGCTCCCCAATGGGAGGGGAGGAGGAGGCTGCAGCCGACCTCTGGCTGGGTTTGATAGGATGCTTCAAGTTTCATTCACATCTCCAAGATCAATCTTTCTCCCTCTGAGCTGCTGGCATATTCAGATTGCCCAAAATGTGAGACCTTAGTGATATAGGTTATCAGTGAGACTCACTACGGACAACCTCACTGTTGTTCTTGTTGGGTGTCATCAAGTTGAACACGACTCAGTGGCCCTATGAATAACAGATCTCAACGTGGCACTATCTTTCTCTCTCTCACCATCTCTTACATGTTTGATCCCATAATTACAGTCACTGTGTCTTCCTCTCTTTCTCTGACCCTTCACCTTTCCCAGCATGCTGTATTTTTTTCCATGAACTGACCCCTACTGATAACATGTCTACAGTATATGAGACAAACTTTCACCATCCTGCCTCAAAGGACAGCTTTGGTTGCACTTAATCTGATAAACACAGGTTTGTTCTTTTGGGATATTTGGTACTCTTCTCCAACATCACAATTCAAAGCCATCAATTCTTCTTTTCTCAACTTTATTCACTGACCAACTTTCAGAAGCATAGGAAGCAATTGGAAAGACTATGGCGTGCATCAGAACCACCTTAATCTTTAAACTGATATCATTGCACTTTAGTACCTTGGCCCTCCTTGACAGAAGATTTTTCCCAATGAATTGTATATCTTGACTTCTTTCTTTCTTTTCTTTCTTTCTTTCTTTCTTTCTTTCTTTCTTTCTTTCTTTCTTTCTTTCTTTCTTTCTTTCTTTCTTTCTTTCTTTCTTTCCCTCCTTCCTTCC
>NW_006399761.1:23792250-23793629 GCF_000299155.1 Elephantulus edwardii | reverse complement strand
TTCCTTTTATATATTTTAATTAATATTTTTATCTTTCACATAAGTGCTTCAAGTCCTTTTGCAAGCAAGGTTGTGTTTTCTTCATAATGCAGGTTTTTAATAAGGCTTCCTCCAATCCTCATGCCCCATTCTTCTTCATATTATCAGGGTTGGCAAATTATTTGTTTAGCGTATAGATTGAGTAGACATGAAGAAAGGATGCAACCCTGGTTCACAATTGTCCTGATTGCAAACCAACCTGGGCTCCATGGGGCTTTTTGGGCCACTGCTTCTCAGCTAATGTATATGTTTCACCTAAGCACAATTAAGTATTCTGGGATTCCTATTCTTCTCAATGTTAACTATAATTTATTATGCTCAATGCAATCAAATGCCTTTGCATAGTCAATAAAACACAAGTAGACATCTTTCTGGTATTCATATTAGGACTTCTTCCACAGCTTTTCTGAATCCAGCTTGATTTTCTAGTTAGTTGCCTATAGATTCATTATTCTGGCAGTCCTTGAAAAATCTTCAATGTGATTTTATACTCCTTTAACAGGTTCTGAACCAGAAGAGTCACTGCTCATGTCCTGGTTCACATTTCAGATTTTCTGTCTTCACTCAGAGGAGCGGAAGGTCTGGCCTTACTGGACACCCATACGCCAGTCTTGTGCTTGGCTGGCAGATACCCTGTCCCGGGCCAGACAGTTTGTCTTCACTTTCTCATGTATTCATGTTTGTTTTATGACATTTGTACGCTTTGTTTGCTTTATAGTTTCCGCTGAGGAGCACAGCACACATATTGTACTATTCTGTACTGGGGATAGGGGAGAGGCATGACTCACAGATTGCTTTAATGCAGTTTGCTTTCCAAATCCTATGTGCAAATGCTTGTTTATAGCTTTCTGTTCTGAGGATCGCACCTGTCCATCAGTTTGCTGGATTAGAAGGTCTTGTGTATTACTGGAAGATACTCCACCTGTATTACAAATGACAACAGCGTCACTGTCGTGGACAGATTTCAGGGGAGTTCCCAGACAAAGAAGAAGCACTGACCATCCACTTTTGAAATAATAGGTCATCAAAACCGCAAGGAGAGAAGGAAGATTCCTCTACACCTCCAGCATCACGTCTCTGTACATGTTCTTCTCTTCAGCGCTCCTGTGAAGTCCACACTGGTATCTCCGAATATAAGAGTCTGGAAAATTGCCATTGGGACCACTATTTGTCTTCATAAACTATCTGTTCAATAGTTTTCGGAGGGAAACTTCCTTTAGGATGCCCGACACAAAGACTACATGCCAGAGAACTCTGTTCACTTACATATAGGTTTCCCATGAGTACAAGTGCATGCTCTGGGTTTCCCATTCTTCTCAACGTTCTTCTCAAGAGCAACT
>NW_006399761.1:23756577-23791681 GCF_000299155.1 Elephantulus edwardii | reverse complement strand
TGCAGGTTGAACTTCTTCCTTCAGCACCACAGGCTCTTGATCATACACTACTTCCTGAAATGCTCAGTGTCAGCCATTTCTTTTTGGTACAGAGATTCCGTGTATTCCTCCCATCTTTGGACCATCCCTGCATAAATAAAGATTTCCCCCATAAAATCCTTCAGTATATGCTAGTATATATAATAAAACTGCCTTTTCCACTCAAACCCCTGTCTCTAAGAATTAGTTTTCCAGTAACAGAACTGTGCATATCTGCATATCCTATAATGTTAAAATTTATGTATTTTACAGAAATGAAAAAATTTTATATAGCCACACTTATCCATCTTTTCCTTTGTAACTTCTGCGTTTTATGTATTAGTTAAGATTTCTTCTTCCTTGCCAAGGTTTTAAAAATATGTGTTTTATTTCATTCTAGAATTATTACAGCTTAGCCTTCTTACATTTAGCTATTTAATCGCATTGGAATTGAGTTCCTAAAATGTGTATTATAGAGAGAATTCCAAATTATATTTTTTACTTCCAAATTATTTCTTAGTTAATCCACTCTTTCCATAATGGTTTGAATCACATATTCCCACCTATATCTAAATTTCAAGTTGATATGGGTCCGTTTCCTCATCCTCGGAGGCAGGGACGGTAAAACTTTGCCTTACAAATTTTGGGCATGTTGCTAGGAGAGGCTGCTTCTTGGGAAGGGACTTCATGCTTGGAAAAGTGAAGGGTCAGTGAAAGAGAGGAAGACCTTCAATGAGATGGACTGACGAAGTCACCAGCAATGGGCTCAAGTGTGTCAGAGATAATGAGGACGGCACAGGACAGACCAGGGTTCAGATCTGCTGTTCATAGAGTCACAGAGAGTTCTACTTGACTCGACAGCACTTAACAACAACAACAATTTCTGAGCACTCTTGAATTTGATTGTCTTTTTCACTACCAACATTGCATTATTTTAATCACAGTCACTCATTAAATTAACTTTGCTACATGGGGGTTTCAGTTCCTTCTCATTTTGTTACTCTCTCAACTTGTTTAGCTATTGTCAATAATTTACCCAAATGAACTTCAGAATCAGTCTCCTAGGTTCCACTGGCACTTTTGAATTTGACCTGATGCATCTTTATCACATTTCATCTTCTCATCTAGAATGATTTAATCTTTTTCTCTTTGGCTTTTTCAAAATACCTGGTAGAAAATTGTATAGTTTTTATCACTTGCTTATTTTTAAGCTGCCAGCAGAATTTCTTTTGTCGCAGTTGTAGGACCAAGGTTCCCATTTTCTCGGTGGTTATGCGCGGAAGTTTGTTCAAGGCTTCCAGAAGTAATGGCATCTCTTGGTTGATGGCTTCCTTCTTCTGTCTTCGAAGTCACCAGTATTAGCTTATAAATAAATACTGCATCTCTCTGACTGCCACAATTCAAAATCTAAAATTATCACAATAATTCACTTCCAAATGATTCCTAATCATACCATTTGTCTTCTTTTTTAAATCTAAAGGTCATTTAGAAACCTGTTTTAAAATGTCTCCATACATTAATTTGGGGATATTATTGTTGTGTTTTTTAAAAAAATCTCTTTCTTACAATGTGGTCAAAGCATATAGCTTCTGCAGTGTCAAGTTTAGGAATTTTATTGGAGTTATATGTTGTTGTTGTTGTTTATGTGCCGTCGAGTCGCCTGCGACTCATAGCGACCCTATGTACAACAGCCCTAAACTCCGCGCTGTCCTGTGCCAATCGCACTGTCTCTGACACTCCCATCCCAATTATCCCAGTCACTGAATCAATCCACCTCATAGAGGGCCTTCCTCTCCTGCGCTGTCCCTCCACCCTCCCAAGCATGATGTCCTTCTCTAAGGACCGGTCTCTCCTCACAACATGTCCAAAGTATGTTAGACGGAGCCTCAGAATCCTTGCCTCCAAGAAGCCACCTGGTTTAACCCTTTCCAGGACAAATCTGTTTGTTTTCCTAGTAGTCCATGGTGGAGTTGTATATATGACCTAATATGTGATCTTTTTTCCCCCCAAAGTTCTGTAGGCTTTTTAAAAGACATTCTTTTTCTGTTTCCTAATGTAAAGCTTTATATGTCTATGAAATTTAGTTTGTGAATTCTTTTAATCAAATCCTTTATATTCTTGTAACCTCATTTATTTTCGTTGGGTGGGTGGGCCTATCGACTTCTGAGATAGTTATACTGTGGTATACAATCTAAAATAGACTGTGACTTCTTTTCTAGTTCTATGGGAGAGAAAAATGGTACAGAGCCGTGAATCAGGTTACGTATAATCAATACCCTGGGACTGAGACAGAAAAAATTTAAGGCAGGAGAAACTTGTTTACATAAATATCACAAAAGCATTCAAACATGTGGCTGGCACCTTTTCTCCTTGTTTGTTTTACTTGGGCCTTAACCCCATTGGGACCCCACCGTTAAGTATATTCTTCTATATTTTTTATCAATTTTTCTAAGCACAGGATGGTACTTGTTTCTCCAGCTCTGTCTTCTGTGCTCTTGTGGCTAGAAATCTTGGAAGAAGCAGGGCCATTCAGAAAACTGATAAAATGTTCTAATTCTGTAACCAATTTAGTCCTCAAGTCCCAAGAAAGGAAAGTTGATAGATGGGATGGCTAAGTCCTGAATCAGCTCAGTCCTGTGCTTGTAGATTTATCACGGCCTTCTATAGTCTGTAAAATAGACAGGCAACCTCCTCCCGTGCACTTAGTCGCCTCTGAAAACCTGCTGGAGTGTCAGCTACAGGTCAGTTCTGACTCTACAGTGTACAACAACAACAAGAGTATAGACAGCAGATCAGTCAGCACCTGATGAATTACAGCTGATTCTTATTTTCATTTAAATCTTTTCACAGACTAGTGACTCCACACCATAAAGCTTTCTTACTATAAATTATCATCTCAAATGCTATTTTAAAAGAAATTGAAAAGCAAGTCTTTTTAAAATAATCACGTAATCCCTGTCTTAACTGCAGAGCACTTTACAGTCCTATGTGAAGACTTCACTAGGGTACACCCGGAAAGAATTGGTCCTTTTTTTAAAAAAAAGAAAATTCTTTTTAGATTTATGGGTTTTCATTGTGAAATTGCTTTTTTTTTCCTTTTCCTTCTTCTTAATCTTAAGGACCTTAAGTGTCCTGTAGTCAAATTTACTTCGTTTGGAGAGTGAGGAAAATGGAAAACCTCTTTTAAGAACCACACTTTGCTCACTTACTTTTGAGGAAAGCAAATTCAACAGGGTTTGGAGAGATAATGGGCCAGTGGAGATTTACTGTCTTAGTCACTTCAAGAGCTGAACCTCTTGGTTTTTCTGTACCTTCCTAAACTGGTTACTCTTCTGAACTTTGAATTAACAAAATAAAAGCCATCAGCAGCACAAAAGGAAAGCTGCTGACATAATATCCTCTTATCAGAAAAATAAATAAATAAATAGAGACAAGGCATAAAATCTTCGGCTTTAGGAACAAATAGTAAATCATTTATGCAAGAGAGATTTGGGAGAGGAAATGTAGCAATTGGACAAATAAATAAAATACTGACAGTGCAGTATTAAAATGAACTTACTAGCATTTAACCAAAGAGTGAAAATAGCCTGGTTTTAGCTGCAGGCTGGTTGAAGAGTACAAATTCCTTGGGGCTGTGCATGCTGACCTGCAAGATGGAATTTACCTGTCAATTCGCATTTCACAGGTTTCCCCGAGAAATGAATAGTCAAGCTGTGGAAGCATCAGGGTCATGGTTCAAGATGGTGGGCTGGAAAAGGTCACAGTGCGAGTTCAGATGCAAAGTGTGCTGTTTATCTGTCCATGTCCTCTCTTGACGGCTCCTCACTGGCACCCACGCTGGACAACACTCTTTTCTTTTCTCTCATCTGAACTAGAGACCTGGAGGGGCGAGTCTCAGGCCATGAGCGTTCCCTGACAAGTAAGCCTGACAGGTCCCTTTGACCTTAAAAGCCCAAAGTGGGCTTTCTAGCTTACTTCTAAATTTGTTTTCAGTTCATCAACACCCAAGCCATTTGCTAAGTACCTTAATGGACTGACTTGTAATTTCCCTTTAACATCTTCTTTTTGTTTTTTAATATGGGTTGTATTTTATTCCCCCCTCCCTCTGGTGGTGGTTGAGAATACCACAACAAAACACACAAGGGTTAACAATTTCTGCGCATCTGGTTCAGTGACATCCATTGTCCTTAGGGTTGTACAGCTACTCTCTCCCCCCTTTGAAAAGCTGTTTCTCCCTCATTAACAAAGTCATTGTCACCTACACTTTCTATCCAGTCTCTTAACTTGCTCTTACCAACGCAATCCCGTAGAAATATATATTAAGTGAGCACAATATTCAAGGAGGATAGTCTTCATTGCTTGCTAGAAACTGCTGCTTGATTTACAAAGACTTGAGGGGATATTTTCTGATTAAAGCTTAAAGATTATCTCACAGCAGCGGGTCTAGGGTTTATCCACCTTCTGTGGCTCCAGGAAGTGTACGGTATATATTGTTGTTGTTATGTGCCATCACGTCACCTGTGACTCATAGTAACCCTATGTACAACAGCTCTGAACCCAGCTCTATCCTGAGCCAATCATATTGTCTCTGACACACCACCATTACCCCAGTCAGTGAATCAATCCATCTCATCGAGGGTCTTCCTCCACCCTCCCAAGCATGACGTCCCTCTGCAAGGATTGGTCCCTCCTTGCAACATGTCCAAAGTATACCAGACAAAGCTTCGGAATCCTTGCCTCCAAGATTCGTCCTCTCTAGGACAAATCCGTTTGTTCTCTTAGCAGTCCATGGTATCTACTCTTCTCAGAACCACAGCTCAAAGGCATTAATTTTCCTGTCATCCCTAGTCATTGTCCAGCTTTACAAGAGAATGCGAAATTCTGTTCAACATTCTTTCCCTTTTGATCAGGATCTTCTGTAGAATCTTTGGTCACAATGTTCAGTGATGGTGGCCAGACATCCAGTTCTTCTGCTCCCTCAATTAAGAAGACAATTAGTCTGACATTCTGTTTCCTCCTCTTATTCATGACTTTCCTTTTACCTCTGTTGCTTCAGGAAAATAAAGACCAATTGTATTTTGGATAACTATTTGCAAGCTTTTAAGATCCCAGACTATGTAACAAACTAGGAGGTAAAGCTAACCACAATATTGAGCCATTTAGCCAAAATGTCTCATGAAACAATGGCCTTCGACCTATAAACCAAAGAACCAAATTTCCTGAAGTATTTAGCTCTTTGTAAGTAGCTTCAGCAGTTACTTCTTTTTTTTTTTCACTACTCTAAATATCACAGGAGAAGGATGAGCATTTTCCTCCTGTGTGGCAAACTGCCTCTGAAAACCCACTGGAGCGTCAGCGACGGACACAACTCTACAGTACACAACAACCAAAGACAACTGTAAGTCTATCTGTTGTTGCAGTTGTTGTGTGCCATCGAGTCAGGACTGACCCCTAGCTGACCCTCCAGAAGGTTTTCGGAGACAGTCAATCACAAGGGAGGAGATTGCCCATCTTTTTCCCACAGAGCAGCTGGTGGATTTGAACCTCTTGCCTTTGGGAATGCAGTGCGGTTTCTTAGCACCAGGCCCCCTGAGTTCTGTATTTACCTAGTACACAACTTTTGCACATTCAAATTTTTGCAGATGTACACTTTGTTGAAGAGAGCTCTGTGGCCTCTAAAAAACCCCTGGAGCGTCAGTGATGAGTTCGTTCTGACAATAATAAAGGGACAATAATACTTTATTAAAAGCATTTCAGATAATTGACTGTGCTACCCTGCTATCCCACCCTTTAGACAATCTTTTAACTGTATCTTTTTTAATTGTAATGATTTTTTACCTGTTATGCTATTAAGCTCTTAATACTTATGCTTGATCATTCATATTAGTTTGATAATTTCTTGAAGCCAAAATTCCATGCATTATTCCTATTTGAATAACAGAGAATGTAGAAGTTTATCGTTGTCTACAGGCTCTGGAGCTCGCTGTGATTCAAAGCCAGAGAAACACACACAAATTTTATGATCATCGGTGGAACTCAGCCAGGCTACGTGGGATAACATGATCATTATCACGGTCACGATCATCTTGGAAATACTCACCCATGGTTTAGCAATTGCAATCATATCTTATCAGACAGTCTCGTACTGAAGATGCTGAGAGAGGGCAAATAAAAAAGGTCAATGAGAGTTCATAAGGTAAGGCGAAGGACCCAGAAAAGCTGGCACAATGCTGAAAAACAGAGGTAAGGAAATGATGCTAGCCAGCTTTAAGATCTGGACTAATGCTACAATGACCTCTCGGTCAGTGTGGTAATGGCAAAGGAATAAAAAGATAAAAATGATCATGAGAATAGAATAGAGAGAGCTAAGAGAACCCACACAAACATTGCTAATTGATCTTTGTCTAAAGAGCAAAGATATTTCATTTAACAAGTGGTGCTGACATAACCAGTCCCTTGCAAATAATAATTTAATCTAGACACAGTTATAACTTTCACAAATATGAACTCAAAATAGATTACAGATTCAAATGTAAAATGCAAATCCTACAACTTCTAGAAGACAACACCGTGTGAAATTTAGGTAATCTAAGGCTTTACAATGATTCTTGAGATGTGATATTAAAAGTATGATTTGTAAAAGGTGGGAAAAAACCTCTGATAAATTAGATTACATAAAATTAAAAACTGCCAAAAGCCATTGGGTTGTCTTTTGTTTTTGTTTGATGGAAAAGACAAAATGAAAATCTGGGCAATAATTGTAGAACACATAGCTGATAAAGATCTTGTGTCCTAAACACAAAATGAACTCTTCAAATTCAAACTTAAAGAGGCAAAATGGGCCAAAGATATGAACAGAAATGTGACCCAGGAAGATATACAGATGGTAAAGAAGTGTGAAAAATGCTCTACTTTATATGCCATTACAAAATTGCACATCAAAGCAATAGTGAAATATCACTGCACACCTGTTGATGTTGTTAGATGCCACTGAGTTGACTACAAGTCATAGAGACCCTGTGGACCTGAACCCAGCCCTATCCTGCACCATTTTTACCATCTCTGATGAACTTGAGCACATTGATACAGTCACTGTATCAACCCATCTTACTGAAGGTCTTCCTCTCTTTTGCTGTCCCTCCACCTTTCCAAGCATGATGTCCTTTTCTAAGTACTGGTCTGTCCTAACAACATGCCCAAATATGTGAGGCAAAGCTTCACCATCCTTGCCTCCAAGAAACACCCTGGCTGTACTTTTTCCAAAACATATTTGTTATATTTTTGTCAGTCAAAAACAGCATGGTATTGGTACAATGACAGGCACAGAGTCCAATGGAACAGAATGGAGAACCCAGAAATCAACCCAGCTATCTATGGTCAACTGATATTCGACAAGGACATCAAACCTATCAGATGGGGAAATGATAACCTCTTCAACAAATTGGAGCTAGCAAAACTGGACTTCCACCTGCAGAAAGCTGAAACAGGATCCACATCTCACATCATACCCAAAAATCAGCTCAAGGCAGATCAGAGACCTGGGAGTAAAACCTGAAACCATAATGTTTGTAAGAGACAAACTGGGATTGAGCTTAGAAGTGCTAGTCCAAGATGTAAAGAGACTGCCAAATACAACCAGAAATGCACAATCTAAAGAGGATAAAATTAAAAAGAAAAAAAAGAGGATAAAATTGATGCCTGGGACCTTCTCAAGATTAAATCCATGTGTGCATCAAAAACTTCTAGCAACAGGGTGAAAAGAAAACCTACAGACTGGGAAAAAACATTTGGTAACACCATCTCAGACAAGAGTCTTAAACAAAAGTTTACAGAATACTCCTGGGCCTCCACCAGAAAAGGGCCGATAACCCAATTACAAAATGGTCAAAAGACATGGAAAAAAATTTTCACAGAGGAAGATATTTGAATGGCAGACAGACATGTGAAGAAACGCTCCAAATTTTCAGTACTCTTTTCCAATAACATACTCAAAAGCATTGATTCTTCTATCATCTTTAGTCATTTTCCAACTTTCAGATGCATCACAAGTACTTGAAAAGACCATGGCTTTGATCAGCCACACCTAAGTCTTTAAACTGACATCATTGCCCCTTCACACCCTATAGAAGTTTTTACAGATTTACCCAATGCAATATGTCTTTCGATTTTTTTTTTTTTATTACTGGTGCCAATCATGTTGATTGTGAATCTAAGCAAGGTTAAATAGCTAACGTCTTCAACCTCTTGTACATCTATCATGATATTCCCTATTGGCCTTTGTCTTTTTGGATGGCTAAAACGAAACAAAAAAACTCAGAGCACCAAATACTGTGCTGTATGTGGAGCAATAGAAGCTTTCACTGATGCTGGTGGAAATGCAAAATGGCGCAACTGCTTTGGAAGACAGTACGTTTGTTTGCTACAAAGATAAACATTGGCTTGTCATACGATCCACCAACCGCATTTGTCAGATTTATCCTAATGAGATGAAAATGTATGTCCACATAAAAATCTGCACCCGAGTGTTGATAGTAGCTTTCTTCATGCTTACCAATAATTGAAGGCTCAGTAGGTGAATGGATAAACAAACAATGGTACATTTAAAAAATGGAGTGTTGTTATATGTCATCAGGTTGGAACTGATTCATAGCTGATCCCCCAGTGTGTTTTTAGAGGCTGTACATTGCTTGAGAGGGAATTGCCCATCTTTCTCTCAGGTCCACAAAACAGCTGGTGGACTTGGACGGTGTGCCTTTGGGTTGGCAGTGCAACTCCTTATCCATTAGATCACCAGAGATTGTTGTTGTTATGTGCTGTTGAGTCACCTGACTCCTAGCAGCCCTATGTACAACAGCTCTGAAGCCTGCCCTGTCCTGAGCCATTCTCACTGACTCCGGCACGCCTACCCCCTTTGCCCCCGTTACTATCAATCCATCTCACGCAGAGCCTTTCTCTCCTGCACTGCCCCTCCACCAGAGATTGAGTAAAGTGTTGTTCAGTGATAAGTAGAAATGAACTACCAAGACAGAAAACTATACCCAGAGACCTAAATTCACATTGCTACGTGGAAGACTTTAGAATGGGGGGGGGGGGAGAGAAAGCAGCAGCATAGTGTATGACTCCAAAGACATTACTCTCTGGAAAAGACCAAACTACAAAGACAGTGAAAAATATGAGGGGTTGCTTGAGGTGCAGGAGGAGAAGGATCTGGGATGAACAGATAGAGAACAAGGCACTTTTAGGGCAGTGAAACTGTTCTCTGCAACCAAGGAACGGTGGATATGTTACATGGTGTGTTTCTTTGAGCCCATAAAACTGTACAGCACAAGTTTGAATCCTCTGGCAACTATGAACTTTCACTAAAAACAGCAGATTGGCCCATTAATGGTAACAAATGTAGCCCAGTAATATAAGACATTAATAAGAAGAGAAGCAGTACACAAAAAAAAAATATGGGAACACTCTGCATTGCCCCATAAAGTTTCTCCAACAACAAAAAACTGCTCTAAACAATAGCTCACTCATGTCCAGCTGATCCTGTTAATGACCCTCCACCAGGTTTCAAAGACTTTAAATATTTTTTTTTATGTTTAGTTGAGTGTTTTTGGGTTTTTGTTCATTTGTTTTACAAAACATAAAAATGTTTTACTTTATTCCCCCCCAATGTTGCAAATTATCTTCCTCCTTCCCCCAGCCCACCCAGCAATGCACTCCTTGTTCCAGATTGTTGTCATACATATAATACCTAATCAAATATTTATTCCTTTTGGATAGTTCTTCCCCTCATCTGTTCCAATGTAGTATTCATTACCTACCCACTCTTTCGCATTCTCTCCCCGACCCGTCCATGTCTGTCCTATTTTTAGAACAGAGGTGTTATGCAGTATTTGTCCTTTTGTGACTGAGATATTTGACTCAGCCTAATGTCCTCCAGGCTCCCGCATGTTGTGTAATGTCTTACGAGTTCATTGTATTTCAGTGTTTCATAGTATTCCATTGTGTGGATGTACCATAGTTTTCCTATCCATTTATTTGTTGATAGGCACTTGGCTTGCTTCCCTATCTTTCTTTTTTTAAATAATGTAGCAATAAACATGAGTGTGCATTAGGCTGTAAATCTTAATGGAAGCAGACATAACTGCACGGTGATGCTGCCCGGGACAAACTTAGACTGAGAGCCTGAGAAAAAAACAGCCGTTCCTGAACCACAAGCACAAATTCAGGGTCCCAATACTCTCTCTCAGCGTCTCCAGGCTTTAAAACAAAACAAAACAAAAACCCCAACAAAGCAACAACAAAAACAAACCAACCACCACAAACCCAAACACCAATGGCATCGAGTCAATTCTGGCTGAAAGAGTCTGTTGGACAGAACAGAGCTTCCCCATCGAGTTGAGAGGCTGGAGGTCTTTGCTGGAGGGAGCTCTGGTGGCCTAGTGGCAAGAAGCTGCTCTGCATTCCTGAAGGCATGCAGCTCAAATCCACCAGCTGCTCCGAGGGAGAAGAATGAGCCATCTCCTCCCGTGTGATTAAATGCTTCTGAAAACCTGCTGGAGGGTCAGTTATGGGTTAATTCAACAGTTAGGAAAAGGTCTTCGTTTGGCAAAATGGTAACAGTAATCATGTTTATAATTTTGAGTAATGTGATTTGACATGAAAGATTTCTTTGTGGAGTTTTTTCTGATATTATGAATGTATAGTATTATTTGCACAGCAAAAGTAATATAGTTCTGAAAAAGGAACTTCACAGATGCGAAATGAAATAAAAGGCAGATTGAGATATTTTTCTTTTTTTTTTTTTTAAAGTCTTCCGAAGCAGCGTAGTCTCATTTCAGTCGCTCAGAGTGGCTCAGTCAGTCGTCAAGTGCCTTAACCACGGTGCCACCAGAGTTCCTCATGCTTGAAGGAAGGATGAAATCTATTCCAGAACAGACACGTGTCTGGTGCCAGGTGACTAAGGCACACTCTGCACGTGTGGAGGTACAGCTGTGCTCCTCAGGGCTTCCAGAGGCTGCTTCTCCAGCAATTGCCAGGCCTTTCTTCCGAGGAGCCTCTGCACAGACTCCAGGTGCCAACGTTTTGCTTACCAGCTGGGTGTGCTGCCGACTCGCACCACCCAGAGACTCCAAGGAGGAAAAACCCAGTTTGCTCTGTCCATCCTTTCCCTGCTTTCTGTTCCGCCTCTGGTTCCACTTCTCACGCTCTGTCTTTTGCTCACGTGCTCAGGACACCTTTGTCTTATCCGAATGCTCCCTCCTGTCTCCTCCGTGCCCCAGCTGCCAACATGAATTCCCCACTTCAGAGAACCGCCTCTGTCGCTCTGTGTGCCTCGTGGGTCCTGGTTGTCTTCGCGTGTGTCCAATATCAGTGCCCGGAGTGGCAATAAAGCCCTATTCACACAAGATGCTATGTCAGACTCCCACACGGACTTTTATTATCCCAGTCCTTTGGGCCATTCGATAGAGACTTATCTGTTCCTCACACTTTCCCCAGCATTAGCCGTGCGCCCATTTCTCCTGGCAATTTGAGTCGAGTGTACCTGTTTGGGCTGTTTGAACAGGAATTAGGAAGTTCTGTTGATGGAAGCTTACAGGGTTACCCCGGGTCTGTACAGACTTGCTATTTCTCAGATTATTTATACAATTTATTGTCTACATTCTCTTACGTCTGTATCTCTGAAATGCATCTTAATGCAATCCAGCCCTTAGTGCCAAACCAATTTTTTCTAATACATGTTTTCCCTAAAGCCCCAATACCTTCATTCCTTTGTTCTGATTTATTGCTGCTGCCTAACCACAGCTACGAGGCAGAAAAAAATAATAATAATAAAAATTTTAAAGCCCCAGTAACAAGCACATCAGGATTAACATACGAGGCCTATGTTAAAGCACCCAACAAGAAATGGACTCATCTTTAATTTATTAGCCTGATTCTGATATAAATTCTGAATGAAAAGTAAAAGGATGTGTAGATTAATACCATTAAAGTCGCAAAACAAACCCCTGCAAAGTAGGAAATGTTAAGCATCTTTAATTCACTTCTCCACCTTCCCGGGCATTTCTGTGCTTGCAAGATGCAGATTTGTTGCTGCTTTTTAAAAAGGCTTTGCGGTCTCAAACCCATCAGTACATGTAGTAATCAGAACAACGTGTTGTTACTGTTATTGTTGTTGTTAAGTGCCATCAGGTTGCCTGTGATGCATAGAGAACCTATGTACATTAGCTCTGAACCCTGCCCTATCCTGAGCCAATCTCATTGTTTCCAACAGACCTAATTCCAGTGCTCCAGTCACTGAGTCAATCCATCTAATTCGGGGTCTTCCTCTCCTGCACTGTTCCCTCCACCCTTCCAAGCATGATGTCCTCCAAGGACTGGTCCCTCTTGGCCATGTGTCCAAAGTATGTGAGATGGAACTTCAGAATCCGTGCCTCCAGGGAGTAGCTTAGTTTCACCCTCTCCAGGACAGACCTGTTTGTTCTCCTAGCAGGCCACAGTATGTTCAACACTCTTCTCTACCCTCCAAACAACATACTATCCCAAATTCTAGAGCCTAGCTCACCTGCATTCTGTGGTGATAGCATTAAGAGCATCCCACTACCCCACTACACAGATGAATCTCTCATTCAGGAGACTAAGAATACAAGTCAGTTACTAGATAAATCGCCATGTGGCCTACTAAGCATTATCAAGTATGCACCGTATTGAGCCCGCAGACAAGGCTTAGCTACCACCACAGAGCTCAGGAGTCTAGATCAACAGTCTCAGCGGGGCTGTCAGCCGGCTTGAGCTATCTCAGAGCTCAAGATTCAGTGAGATCTTATTTGAGTAAACTGACTAGGAAGATCAGATGGAATTTGTGAGATGAACACGGAAGAAGCTATACCTAGGTAGGTAAAAGCTATCAATGCAAAGGCACATGGTTCGAATCCACCAGCTGCTCCATGGGAGACAGGCGGGCAATTAATTGCTATGCCATTCACTGCCTCTGGAAACTTGCTGGAGGGTCATTTAGGAGCCAATCCCAAGTCATTGGTATACAACAACAGCAGATAATTTAATAAGGTGCTCTGGTGGCTTGGTGGTAAGGAGCTGTATAGCCAACCTGAAGGCATGCAGTTCTAATCCATCTGCTGCTCCATGGGAGAAATATGGGCAATTTCCTCTCCTGTGATTTACGGCTTCTGAAAACCTGCACGATGGTCAGCTGCGAGTTGGTTCCAACTCAATGGCACATAACAACAGCAGACACCGTTTAAGTGATTTCTTCATTTCCAGCAACAAAAGGATACTTCAGTGGAAGCTCACAACGCCACCAAACTGGAGTTTTGTCCCTCACGATAGATACGACAAGAAAGGGTGAAAGTGATGTGTTAATGTCTCAAATATAACAAATTTGTTTTATTATTATTCTGTGTGTCTGTGTACCGTCAAATCAAATCTGAATGGTACAGGAGGAGATTGTCCCTCCTTTCCCAGCAGAGCATCTGGTGGATTCGAACCATGCGCCTCTGGGATTGCGGTGCAGCTTCTTGCCACTAGGCCACCAGAGCTCCCCAACAAAATTCTTATGAACAGTTTGGTTCAAGATTAGCTGAAACGGTCACCCTTTAGTATTTACGTCAGCAGTTCTCAACAGGACGCAATGATGTGCTACAATCAGCTTAATATTAATCACTGTGGACACATGAAACTGTATGGGGTGGAAGAAGACTTTTAAAAATAAATTAGAGAATTAATAGCACTGTTATTCTTAGGAGACAAAAAAAAGCAGGGTGAAGTTACAGACATAACTCCAGGAATCGCACATGAGGTCATGTTACTCAGGCCAACAATAGTCTTGTAGTCACAGGGGAGAAAAGAAGGAAGAACCACTGATTTATATCATCAATTTTCCGAGCAAGCTTTCAGAGGCTATAAATCAGAGAAGGCTGTCCATTGTCCTCCCATGGACCAGCTGGTGGATTTGATCCTCACTACTTTGGGTTTAGATGCACATCTCCTTACCACTAGGTCACCTGGGCTCCCTAGCTTTTAGAGTTATGTGTTATTGAATTGAGTATGACTTGGAGCCACCCTATGAACAACAGATCTGAATCTTGTCCTATTCTGGGTCACCTCGTCATCTGCGACACACTTGAGCCCATTGCTGCAGTCACCATGTGAACCATCTTGCTTAGTGGACTTAGTTGCCATCAAATCAATTCCAAGTCATGATGAGCTTTTGTGTGACAAGTAGGACCCTCCTGCATGATGTCCAGGATGTGACTGACAGTTCAGAAGCAGACCATCAGGTTCGTCTACCGAGGCACCTCTACATGGGCTCGAATCCCAAACCTTTTGGCTGGTAGTTGAGTTCTTAATCATTTGTGTCAACCTTCACCTTCAATTTCCTGAAACTCTTTTTATCATACAAAAGTAGACCTCAAGCTTTTCATTCAAGTTTCTAATTAGAGGTGATGTTTGGAATCACTAAGGTTTTCCTTCTTTTCTGAACCTACATCTAGCAAAGAATGTGGATTTTGGAGGTTTTTGGTTACACACTTGGCTGCTAAGTGAAAGGTTCACAGCTCCCTGGGTGGAGGTGGTAGCTGTTTGCCCCTGTAAAGATTTGCTGCCGTGGGAGCCCTGTGCAGCCTTTCTGCTCTGTCCTTCAGGGTTTCGATGTGCTAAGATTGACCCCCTGGCCACCTGGTCACCTGCAGCAGCAGTAGCATGACAAGTCAGCCTTGTAGCAAAATGAGACCAGAAAAGGAGAGGAGGAGGAGGAGGATGGCTTGGGCAAAAACCAACCAACTGCAGGCCAATCTTGGTCATGTAGGTTCAAAAACTTGACTTTGCTAGAGCTCTCAAGGTTATCGGACTGAGGCAACTGACCTGGGCTGTCCAAACTTTTCAGAATACTATATAAACCATGTGCTCTGGTGGCCTGGTGGGTAGGGAGTTTTCACTGAAAACCCTAAGGCAGGTGGTTCGAATCCACTAACAGCTATGAGGAGGAAAGATGGGCAAACTCCTCCAGTACGATTTACAGCCTCTGAAAACCCATTGGAGGGGCAGCTATGGGGGTAAGATCTGACTTGATTCAATGACAGGAAGAGAGTTTTGAGATTCTTTGATAATGAGGAATATTCCTCTCCAATGACCAGTGTTACTTCCCTCTTGATCACCCAAGACTGAAAATGGAATTTGACCAAAATGTTTGCTGGGTTATGGCTTTAGTTGTGTTCTCCCAAAATATGTATTAAAATCTTAGTTCCTATACTTGTGGATGTGGTCATTTTGAGAAATAAGTTTTTTAAATGTTAATTAGATTGTACTCTTGTGTAGTGAGTACATTCAGAAACTTACTAAGTTCTGAATTATAAAAGAAGTAGAATAGACAGAGAAACACACAGAAGGGAGATACGAGGATTGTCCAAAGTTGGGCAACCCTAAGAGACCATCAGGCTACCAATAAAGAACAAATCTATATTCTGATGCCCTAGTCTGAGCCACCAAAACTGTTCAAAGTGAATGTTATGGTCCTTCGAGCTGCCCGCTTGTGCTATTTGCGTCCTAGCAGCCTAGGGTGGATAAGACAGCTGGGAAACATAGGAGGATGCAGTCATTGTGTCAAGCCCTCTTGTTGGCGGTCTTCTCTTTCACAGTCTTCTCTTTTCCTGAGCCTCTGCCTTTCCAAGCATGATGTCTCATTCCAAAGAGTAGCCTCTCCCAGCAACATATCCAAAGCATGAGAGACAACGCTTCATCATCTTTCTTTTCAAGGAGCACTCTGGCTGCACCTTTTCCAAGACATATCTGTTCATTCTTTTGGCAGTCCATGAGATATAGAGCCCTCTTCTCCAACACCACAACTTAAAGGCATCAATTCTTCTTCTGTCATCCTTAGTCATTGCCTGGCTCTCCGATGCACAGCAGATTAGAGTAGACCAGAACCCAAATCAGGCACGCTTCAGTCTTCACACTGACACCATTTGGTCATTTGGAGAGATCTCTGACTGCAGACTTTGCCAGTGCAAGACATCTCCTGATCGCCTGACTGCTGCTACCAAGGATGTTGATTGTGGATCCAAGTCAGATGAAATCATTAACAACTTCAATTCTTTCTCCATCTATTATGATGTTGTGTATTTGTACAGTGGTAAGGATTCTGGTCTTCTTTTTTTTTTCAAGAAAATTTTTATTTTATACTGGTTTACTTACAAAGTTCATATACATTGTTTTCTTGATGTTGAGAGATAATCCATACTGAAGGCTGTAGTCTTTACGCGTCTGCAGCAAGCATTTCAGGTCCTCCTCACTTTCAACAAGCAAGATTGTGTCATCTACACAATGCAGGTCGTGGATGAGACTTTCTCCAATTCTTACGCCACTTTCTTCTTCAGAGAGGTCAGCTTTAAAGATTATTTGCTCAACATACAGATTATATAGATACAGAGGAAGGCTACAACCCCGACACACCCACAATAATTTTTGTTTTTGGTACTGATTTTAAACCATGTGGTGGTCCCTTGCTCTGTTTGGACAACAGCTTCTTGGTCTATGTAGTGAGAACAAAATGAGACAGGAGGTGAGAACTGATGTCAGAGAAACATGTTGCGATAAACTCATCACAGGAGGGTCCTCATAATTCCAAAACCAGGTATGACGTGTCAAACTTCTACAATCCAGAAACTTTGTAAAAAGCGTATATAAAAATGTCCTCCTTCCTCCCCTCTGGGCCCAAACCCCCACGTAGTCATAAATCCGTAACGTTCTATAGTATTTCATGCCCACTGCAGCTGTTTTTCAAAGTTTTGAGCAAGACAAACCCTGGAAGGTAACCTCATCCAAACCAAGTAGGCATTATCTCCTAGGGAACCATGATCCAAAAATCTTGCCCTATCAGTGGACACCTTGCCAATAAGAAATTGAGTAATGTCTGGGAAATAATTTCCTTGGTAAGAGAAGGTATTGAGCCAGCTTTTCTAATCCATACTTGGCCTTCAGATATGTTTAAACTACTTCCTCTAGCTGAGGCTGTAGAGTGTAATTCCTAGAGCTGAGTATCAGACTGCTCTGGGCTCTTTTTTCGTCTGTTCTCATGGATGCACACTAATGTAGCGTGTATCGTGTCCAGACATGAATAAGGGCTGGGAAGGAAGGATTCCGAAAAGTTTGTTGGTCCTGGCCACAAGAATGTAGACTCGGCTAGTGCCTGTTCAGCTCAGCTCACTGGAAAAGAACTAAACTTTCATTTGGGAATTTCTGAAGGTAACCAGTGAGTTTGTTGAGAGTGGTTAAATTAATATTCTGAACTGAGAACAGACTTTTAAATATTACAGAATATACACTTGAGTACAGTAAAGGGTATTTTGTACCTAGTGGGAATGGATTGCATCTCAAGGTGAAGAAAACAAAAATTCTTACCACTTTGTCATGATGGAGAAGACGTTGAAACGGTCAACAACTTCATCTTACTTGGATCCACAATTAACACCTTTGGTACCAGCAATCAGGAAATAAGGAGACTCATTGCACTGGGAAAGTCTCCAGTAGAGATCGCTCCAAATTATTGAGAAATAATGATGTCAGTTTGAGGACTAAGGTGCATCTCATTGAGGCCATGGTCTTTCCAATCACTTGCTGTCTGCGAGCTGGACAATGAATAAGGATGGCAGGAGAAGAAATGATGCATTTGAGCTGCGGTCTACTCCAACAGTAGAGCACTGAACATCCCAGGGATGGCCAAAACAACAAATATATCTTGGAGAGGGTACAGCCAGAGTGCTTTTTGGAGGCAAGGATGATGAGACTTCACCTCACATATTTTAGGCATGTTGCTAGGAGGGGCTATTCCTTGGAGAGGAACATGATGTTGGAAAGGGTGGAGGGTCGGCAAACGAGAGGAAGACCCTCAACCAGGCAGACTGACACAGTGACTGCCACCATGTGTCAGGAAATGTGAGGGTGGCACAGGATAGGACAGGGTTCAGATCTGTTGTTCACAAGGTCACAATGAGTCATACTTGACTCGACGGCACCTACCAACAACATAACAACAGTGGTAAGAAACTATGCTACAGTCCCAAGGGCACGCAGTTCAAATCCACCAGATTTTCTGTGGGAGAAGGATGGGCCACTCCTCCCATGTGATTTACTACCCCTGAAAATCCACTAGGGGGTGAACTATGGGTCAGCTCTGACTCGATCGCAAACACTGCCACCAATAACATTTCCTTTATTATAGATTATGCTACTTACTGTCCTTACTTAGTAAGAATCCAAGATAAAGTCCTAATTAGTTTGACCCAAGACTTGTCTCTACTCTTACATTTTAAAATGATACTGCCCAGATCCCTGGGCTAAGATTCCACTCTCCTTTCCAGGGTCCTTATTTGGACTGGCAGGTTTAGAGGTTTTAGTTACATAGCCTTCAAAGCTCAGCATTTATCTTTTTATCAATTGATTTCTGTAGAAGGCTTTGCTTTCCCTTAAATTGCTCTGCAGCATGTGATCTGCTTCCCATACTGCCTGCCAGGCCTGGCTGCATGTGGCTGCAGCTTTCTGTCTGTCTGTCTGTCTGTCTGTCTGTCTGTCTAACCTGAGTGCTCTGTGGTCATCTAGTCTCCTCTCCAGTTGTCTTATGTGAGGTGAAAAATGATGTGGGGGAGAGAGTATTTTGACACCCCTGATATTCTTTCCTTCCTTCTTCCACACCCCCCACCCCCTGTGAAGTAGAGGCCCAGAGAATTTTCCCAACATAATGTAACATTAGTCTCTCTGCCAGTAGAGACGATCCAGAAATAAAACCAAACTTCCTATTTTCAATTTTGCACAAAATCACAATTAAACTCTTTAATGAGGAAGGGAAGGGGGTTTTTTAAGCCCTAAGATTATTTGTAAATATTGATTCTTCATGTCATTTCAGATCCTTATTACCATAGTTGTTTTCAACCCTGGCAGATGGGATTTCCCAATGAGGACTGTAACAATATCCCATCCCATATGCTCTTCTGCAGAGTGACGTCCCTGAGATGCCATCGAGAGGAGAAGAGTAGTTCCCACCTCCCTTGGAGCTAGGAGCACCCCGTGTTTGCGTCTGTAATAGCGGTTAAGAAATGACGTTGTCCCAATTCCAAACCATTAACTGGCCTGGCTGTTTCTATTTCTGCTTCCAAGAAGTCAGCTGCTATGTAGGAAGAGCAATTTCCTCCAGACCTGATGAGAATTCCAAGCCACAAAGGCAAGCCCTAGAGGGGAAGATACGATACAGAGAGAGAAAGCGAAGCCCAGGGACAACGAAGGTGTCATCTTGAACAGTGCTACAGAGTCTTCAGACAACTTATATCTACAACTGTGTGAAAGATCTCAAATGAGAGTTTTCCAGATGAGTTTAGTATTGAGAAAGATAATATAGCTTGTTTTGAACTACCAAGTTCAAGGAATGGTTTATTAAGCCACAGTACCTAGGTAGAAGAGGGAAGCCTGGTGGTGTGGTCCAGTGGGAGTTAAGCTGTTAACCCAAAGTCCACCCCTTTGGTAGTTCGAATCCACCAGTGGCTGTGATTGAGAAAGATGGGCAATCTCCTCCCATGCAATTTACAGCCTCCAAAATCTCCAAGGGCGTCAACTCTGAGTTGGTTCCTGTTGTTGTTGTTGTTGTTGTTAGATCGGTGCTGTCGAGTGGAATTTGACTAATAGTGACCCCATTAACAGCAAATCTGAACCCTGCCCTATGCTATTGTGTGTCACCCTCATAATCTCTAACCCGCTGGAACTCATTGCTCCAGTCACTGTGTCAGTCTGCCTGGTCGATAGTCTTCCTTTGTTGATAGTCTTCCTCTCCTTCACCATTCCTCCATCTTTCCAAGAATGACATCTTTTTCTAAGAAATAGTTTCTCTTACCAACATGCCCAAAGTATGTGAGAGAAAGCTTTTCTCATTCTTGCCTCCAACAAGCACTGTGGCTGTACCTTCTCCAAGACATATCTATTTGTTCTTTTGTCAGTCCACGGAATAGTCAGTACTCCTCTTCCACACCACAGTTCAAAGGCATCAATTCTTCTGTCGTCTTTAGCCATTTTCCAGCTCTCAGCAATATAGCAAGTGATTGAAGAGACCATGGCTTGAATCAGCACCTCGCTCCTTAAACTCACATCATTGCTTCTCAATAATCTGAAGAAGTCCCTGACTGCGGACTTTCCCACTGCTGGTACCAAGTCTATTGATTGTGGACCCAAGTAAGATTAAGCAATTGATGGTTTTAATCTCTTCTCCATCTGTCACGATGTTGTGCATGGGTGGGGAGAATTTTTTATTTTCTTGATGTTGAGATGCAATCCTTATTGAAGGCTGCAGTGCTTGATCTTCTGAAGGAAGGGCTTCAAGTCCTCTCACTTTCAGCAAGCAAGGTGGCATCATCTGCATAATGCAGGCTATTGAGTCTTCCTCCAATCCTGATACCACAGTCTTCTTCACAGAGTTCAGCTTCTCTAATAATTTGCTCAGCATACAGATTGAATAGCTCTGGAGAAAGGATGCAGCCCAGATGCATACCGTCATTACTTTTTAAACCACGTAGTGTTCCCTTCCTCTGTTTGCACAACAGCCTCCTGGTCCAGGTATAGGCTTTGCATGAACACAATTAAGTGCTCTGGGATTCCCATTCTTCTCAATGTCAGCCACAACTTGTTATGATCCACCCAGTCAAATGTCTTTGTATAGTCAAGAAAGCATAAACAGACATTCTTCTGGTATTCTTTGTTTTCAGCCAGGATCCATCTGACATCAGCAATGATATCCTTATTGTCACAGCCTCTTTTAAACCCAGCTTTTACTTCTGGCAGTTCTCAGTCTATATACTTTTCCAGCCATTTTTAATGATCTTCCATAGTATTTTGCTTGCATGTGGTATTAATGATATTGCTCAGTAATTTGCACATTCTGTTGGATTACCTTTCTTGGGAATAGGAATAAATATGGATCTCTCTAGTCAGTCAGCCAGGCAGCTGTCCTCCGAATTTCCTGGCATAGACTGACGAGCACATCCAGGGTTGCATCTATCATTTGAAACATGTCAATTGGTATCCCATAGATCCCTGGAGTCTTGTTTTTTTGCCAATGCTTTCAGTGCAGCTGGAACTTCTTACTTTATTACCCCGACTCTTGATCGTGTTGTAGATCCTGAGATAGTTCAATGTTGGCCAATTCTTTTTAGTACAGTGATTCTGTGTATTTCTTCTATCTTCTTCTAATGCTTTCTGATCATTCAAGATTCTGCCCATAGCATCTTGAGGCTTGAATCTGGTTTTCATGAAACCGTAATGACATACATAGGTAGAACACAACCTAAGTGACTGTGTCAGGATCTAAAGAAAGTTCTTTTTCTTAAAATTTAAATGAAATATCTCTACTTTTATCTGCTTTTTATCTTGATGTTCCTTATAAAAAAAGTGTTTCTGGAAAAAAGAGTCATCTTACAAAACAGTTTGACTATCTCTGCCATGGGTAACTGTTACCTAAATAGATACAGGCCACTCTTGAGAACTATTAAAACGTGTATCTATGTACACACACACACACACACACGCACACACATTTGTTGTTGTTGTGTACCATTGAGCGAGTCAGAACCGATGCATAGCTGCCTGTCTGGTGGATTTTCAGAGGCAGTTAATTGCATGGGAGGAGATTGTCCGTCCTTCTCCTGTATCCTTTGGGATTTCAGCAAAGCTTTTTGCCACGAGTCTACACACACACACACACACACACACACACTTAAGGGAAAGGAGGGAGAGAGGGATGGAGGGAAAGACAGAGAATAAAAGAGGATGGGGAGAGGGAGGGAGAGAGAAAGAAAGGAAGAGAGAGAGTACACACACTCTGGTTGGCCTAGTGGCAAGAAGCTGTGCTGCAATCCCAAAGATTCAGAGTTTGAGTCCACCAGCTGCTCCACAGGAGAAATCTCCTTCTGTGTGATTAACTGCCTCTGAAAACCTGCCTGAGGGTCAGCTGTGGATCGATTCCAGCTCCATGGTACACAACATCAACAATATATCATGATATCAAACCTTCTCTGACCAGGTTTTTAAGATATAAACACATATAGTCCCTTCCACATGGAAATGTGTCTATATTTAATTCCTGTTTGTTCTTGATCTCATTAGGTGCCATTGAATCTGTCTCAATTCCACAAATGACTGAATAGGACTGCCCCATGTGGCTTTCAAGCCTACACTCTTTCTTTTAGTTAACTTTTCTTACAATTGAAAGTTTACAGAGCAATTCTGTTCTCCATTCAACAATTCACACACATTATCTTTTGGAACATTCATCACCTTTCGAACAGCACTCTTCCCAGTTCCTCTCTGTGTTTCTTGTTTCCCTTCAACTTCTTTTCTATCCTTCCTTCTTCTAATAGTTCTCCCTAGATAGATACTACCCTTGTGATCTTGTATTTTTTTTATAATTTTAGGGAGTAAATCCTTTTTTGGTTTTAATGTTCATCGTATAGGCCTGTTTATCGATTGGTTGGACACTGAGTCACAGGAGTGGTCCTTGGTTAGACATAAAGAACTACTCAAGACTGGAGTTTGGGGACGCCAATTAATCCCGATATCCAGGTACCAGCTAGTTCTTCTGGTTTGGGGGGTTGTAGAGGCTGAAGTTCATGTGGTCAAGTGGAGAGTCTGATTTTCTTCACTCTGGTTTGCTCCACACAGGAAAGATCAACACTTGCACTTTTGATGACCACCAGTAAACTTTTAAATCCTAATCTCTACTCACTAAAGTGAACTATAGAATAGTCTTCATGGATTATGTTATTCCTATTGACTTTGATGCCCCATCACTGTGGTCCTGGGCTCCTAGGCCCAGAGGCTCATTCAACTATTTGCTTATGGCCAAGATGTTTGCATAATTCTGCCCATTGTTTGTTCTACCATTTACATGGAATCGTTGGCAGCACACACAGATGCACATTGTAGGACTGGCCCCTGTCAAATCTCACCCACCTATGCAGGCATGTTTCTCTTGCCCAATGCTGCACTTACTACTGCTGGAATGATTACCACCCTCTGTGGCTGTTGATACCTCACAGAAAGAGAGCCTTCCTATCCACTCACAGACTGAAGAACGCTATGATCTTTAACAGAACAGATTGCCAGGTCTTTTTACCAAGGAAGCTTTGGGTGAATTCAAATGACCAGCTGTTTGATTAGCAACTGAATCGTGGCACTAACAAAGCTCCCTGGTACAAGGTTCCAGGTGTGTCTGACTTTCATCAGCATTTAGAAATTCTTGTTTACTCAGAGATTCATAGATTCTAAAGCATGCCTTTCTCATTCTCCTGCATCTGTCTGCTTTCAAAAAGAGGTGCATGTAGCATCTCTCCTGGGGGGTTGGGCTGTAGCTCCTGGAAGTGAACAAAACCCCGATCTTTGTTCTCATGGCCCCGTGTCAGGCACAGGACGTGAGAAATGCATCTTAATAAGGGCATCATTATCAGAGATGGGCTTTTTCATAGCACTTGCACATCCTATGGCTCTGAGTTTTGCCTAAAGCATTTCAAGCACTCTTGTCAATCAAAACTTCTCCGTTTAACTTTCAGCAAAGCTATATGTAGGAAGATTTCCTTGGACACTTTTAGCATGCTCAACTAAGTGCAGTGTTTTTAACGTCTTGCTATAATGGTGCTGGTTCCTTTTATCATCCAAACCATCTGTGATGGAGTCTATTTTGTTAACTTTAGAAAAACCTCAATTTCTGTAAGACTTTAAGATGAGGCATTAACATGCTTTTTTTGTGGCTTGTGCTACCATTAAGGGGTTTGGAGACTTTTCGTTTCTGTTATTAAAAAGAAAAAAAAAACCCAAACCCACCCTGCCATCTAAGCTTCCCATAAGAAACTATTTTTACATTCATAATCTTTAAAGATGCTTATGGAAAGAAGTGCTTTGAACTCTTTCAGTAAGATTTTTTAGCTCAGCCTAAAGCTTAACAATAATGTAATTTGAGTGAGGGTGGCTGATCCCCACCTGTCAGAGATGCTGGAGAAAGATACATAAATCGCAGCCAGAATCTCATCTGAAGACAATTTTAAAATTCATGTGGAGAATAGTCGCTCCTATGTGATCTGGTTTCTTAATAACGTATTAGGCACCAGAGGCTGGGATTTCAAAGCTGGGATACAAGGTAGCAATGTATCCAGTGTTACAGATGAATAAACTGAGGCCACTGCATTCAGACAGGAGAGCTCACGTTCTATCTCCACTTTTCCATTGTTCAGGGGTTCTGGCAGCCTGATAAGGAAGGAGTTGTAAGCAGTTCAAATCCACCATCTGCTCTAAGGGAGAAAGATGAGCATTCTCCTCCTGTGCAATTTACAGTATCTGGAGGGTCAGCTATGAATTGGCCGCTACTTGATAGCACCTAAAAGAAAGACTTGAAATGCTTGCTGCAGAAGATCAAGAACTAAAACCTTTAATATGGATTGTAGCTCAACATCAAGAAAACAAAAATCCTCACCACCAGGCAAACAGGCAGCATCATGATAGTTGGAGAGAATATTGAAGTTGCTAATGATTTCATCTTGATTGGATTCCTCACTGACACCTCTGGTACCAACAGTCAGGAAATACAACAAGTTGCATTGGAAACATCTGCAGTCTAGGAACCTCTCCAGAGTACTAAAGTGCAGTGATGTCCGTAAGGTGCCCCTGATCCAAGTCATGCTCTTTTCGACTGCTTGCTATGCATCTGAGAGCTGGGCAATGACTGAGGGTGACAGAAGAAGAATCAATGCCTTTGAGTTATGGTGCTGGGGAAGAGAATGAATAGGTCTGACCTAGAGAGGGTGAAACCAAGCTGCTCCTTGGAGGCAAGGATTTTGAAGCTCTGTCTCACATACTTTGGGAATGTTGTCAGGAGGGACAAGTCCTTGGAGAAGAACATTATACTTGGAAGGATGGAGGGTCAGTACAAGAGAAGAGATCCTAGAAGAGATGGATTGACACAGTTACTGTGGCCATAGGGTCAGATGTGTCAGAGACAGTAAGGTTGGCTCAGGATAGGGCACGGTTCAGAGCCGCTGCTCGGAGGGTCACTATTAGTGTTAGTTGACTTGACGGTACATAACAAACAACAAACAAACAAAACATCCCATTGTTAGTCAGCATGTGCTTGTTGATGCAGCAATTTCTTTGGACCCTTGTTTGAAATGCAAGATCTTGGGAATCATCCTAGACCTACTACATCAGAATTGCCTTAAAAAAAAAAACACACCAATAAACCAACACAAAATTTCTAAGCAATTCACAGCACATTCAATTTTGAGAAAAGTAGTCTCAAACCATATTGCTTCCCAAGTGCATGTCTCTGGAATCAATCTGTTTTAGTTTTTTTTAAAAAAATCCAGATCTCCCACTTACTAACCCAGTGGCATTAATCAAGCTGCTAAATCTCTCCTGACTACTTTTCCTCAATAGTTTAAATGAGAGAATGTTTACGTTGCTCAAGTTCCTGACAGCAGCTCTCAAGAAATGGAAACTGGTACTGGTACTACAGTTACTGCAGCTGTCACTACAATACTTCCGCGACTATTACTGCTATGATGATTACTACTTCTGCTTGAGGGGAGCCTGGTGCCTAGTGGGAAGGAACTGCACTGCTAAACCCGAAGACAGGCAGTTCAAATCTACCAGCTGCTCCATGGGAGAAACATGGCCTATTTCCTCCAGAGCGATTCTCCTTCCTCTGAAAATCCACTAGAGGGTGAGCGCTGAGTTGGTTCCTATTTGACAGCAAACGACAACAACAATTGCTCTACTACTACTTTTGTTACTACTGCTTTTGCCAGTGCTCCTGCTGCTGTTACAACATCACTGTGGTTATTGAAACCTCATAGGAAGAACCTGTCACACACCGACTAGGGGAAAAGGTGAATTCCAGGTCTCCTAATTGGTATTCCAATGCAGTCTTTCCTGTATCTTAGAATTCCCTTTCCTTTTAAGTACAATGAAATACCATAGTCAGCATTCTTGTATACAACCTCTTCATTTCTTAGAATAGGATGGAGAAAAAAGACACGCTTCTTTCAAGGTTTCCATTTAGACTTCCTGGAACAAGAAATTCAGTCAGCTCCGTTCTGTCTCTTCAACTATTATTACTTCAGCTGGCCCTGAGTGTTACCCACATGACAACTTCTGTTTCCCTTGAAGAGGGAATACTGCTTTTTACTAATGCTACTTTTGCTCTGCAAAAAATTTTCCACAGAAAGTTTCAGTGGATCTGGTAGTACATTTATTTTCTTAGAAAACAAGATATGTGTTAAACTTTGGACATACTCTGAACATTTTGAAATAAAATTTTAGCACTCAGTTTTATGTGGTAAGCATACCAACTTTTCCAGATACTTAAGTCCAATTTGAATCACTGTGTAAAAAGGGATGTTAGTGTCTTGCAACGTAAAATGGGTTTTGAGAAAGTAAAAATAGGATTAAAATTTTTGTATCAAATATGAATGAAAACACAGCCCACTGAAACCTTTGGGACATAACAAAAAGCAGCACTAAGAGGAGTATTTATTCTAATAAATGCGCACATCAAAAAAAGAAGACTACAGCTTAACCCTACAACTCAGACAAATGAAAAGGAGAAGCAAAGGAAGTCCATAGGAACCAGAAGAAAGGAAATAATGTGTTTCAGAGCAGAAAGAAAGCAAACAGAGTAAAGGAAAAAATCAAAAGAATAAATAAAAACAGTGTTGGAGGGGTTTTTCCCCCTTTGAGAAGCTCAATAAAATTGACTACTGGCCAACATTGGTAAAGGAAAGACTTAGAAAAAGCAAATAATGGGGAAAAAAACCAAACCAAAACCAAACCCTAATGAGATGGGTCAGCTGAGATCAAAAGAATCCTTACAAATTTGAAAATCTAGATGAAATGGGCAAATTCCCAGAAACACATTATCTACCTCAGCTAACAAAAGCAGAAATAGATCATTTGAACAGACCCACACAAAGAATCAATCAAATCAGCCATCTAAAAAAAAGTAAATAAAGGAAACTTCCTAAACCACAATGTCCTGACCCAGACTGCTTCCCTGCTATATTATATCAAACACTCTAAGAAGTGACACCAATTCTTCTCAAACTATTGTAAAACATAGCAAAGAATGGACTATTCCTAAGTTTATTCTATGAAGCCAGAAAAACCCTGATACCAAAATCAGGCAAAAATAAGCTAAAAAAATAAAATTACAGCCCAACATCCCTCATGAGTACAGACACTAAAATTCTCAACAAAATTCTAGCCAACTGAATTCCGAATTCAACAGCAAGTTTAAAATATAATAATTTATCATGATCAAGAGGGATTCCTAGCAGGGCTTCAAGGCTGATTCAAGCATTAGAAAAATCAATCAATAGAATTTATCAGCCTTTTTAACAAATGGTGTTGGCAAAATTGGAAAAGTATCTGCAAAAGACTCAAGCAAGATCCACACCTCACTCTATATACAAAAACCAACTCAAGGTGGATCATGGACCTAGGACTAAAACCAAGGACTATAATCTTCATTAAAGAAAAGCTTGGAAAAATGCTAGAAGTCCTAATCCATAACGTAAACAGTCTTCCAAGTATCCTGAAAAACCTACAACTAGGAGAAGATAAAATAGATGAATGGGATCTTCTAAGACTCAAATCCCTATCCCAAAACTTCTCCAACAGGGTAAAAAGGGAAGCCACAGGCTGGGTAAAAGTATTTGGTAATGGCATACCAGATAATGGACTTATATCCAGAATTTATAAAATACTTGAGCACCACACAAGATAAAGGTAAATAATCCAATAGAAAAATGGGCACAAAATATGAACAGACACTTCACCAAAGAAGACTTTCAGATGGCTAACAAGCACATGAAGAAATGTTCAAAATCCCTAGCTCTAAGAGAGATGCAAACCAAAACAACTATGAGGTATCATCTCACCCCAGTCAGAATTGCAAAATTTAACAGCACAACAAGCAACAAATGCTGTCAAGGTTGTGGAGAAACTGGAACCTGTATTGACTGTTGGTGGGAGTGTAAAATGGTGCAACCACTGTGGAAGACGGTATGGCACTTTCTCAAAAAGTTGCAAATAGAACCCAGCAATTCTACTACTGGGAATATACCACAAAGAGACCATAACTGATATCCAAGCAGATATATGCACATCCATGTTTATCACAGCTTTGTTCACAGTACCAAGGAGTTGGAAACAACCTAAGTGCCCATCAACAAACAAATGGATAGAGAAGCTGTGGTATAGTCACACAATGGAATACTATGCTGCATTGAAAAACAAGGAACTCATGCAATATTATTCAAAATGGGTGACATGCTGAGTAAAATATCTCAGTCACAAAAGGACAAATACTGCATGGTGCCACTGCTGTAAAATGGGACTGATATCAGGGTTAGGGTAAGACTGAGAAAAACTGGATAAATTGTTTATACTGCACTGAAACAGATGAGGGAGAGAATAATTTAAAAGCGATGTATGATAGGGTATTAGGATTATCACAAGAATCCACAATTAAGGTTACATATTGGAATGTACTTGGGATGGTGGGAGGGATGTGGGGGGATTGTGTACCAGGGAGGGAGTGTTTCTTTTACTTTACAAAGAGAAGAGCGAACTGGGGGTGAGAAGTGCAGCAATGAATAAATGGAAATCCAAAATCTCTGTAAATGTTCATTTAAAGTATTAAAATAAATAAAAAAGAAAAAGTGAATGATGGTATAAAAAATAATACATTTCTAAAAATTAAAAAAATTACATAATAAAAAAAAGCACAACAGGTGACCTGGAGGACATTATGCTGAGTGAAGTATCTCAGTCACAAAAGGACAAATACTGCATGGTGCCACTGTTGTGAAGCAGGACTGACCTTGGGGTTGGGAGGAGACTGAGAAGGATGGGTTCAATAATGTATACTGCTTTGAAACAGATGAGGGAGAGGGAAAATTATTAGGTATTTTTGTCATGACAGGAGTCCAGAACGAAGGTTGCATAGTGGAGTGGACCTGGGGGGAGGAATTGTAAAACAATGAAAGAATTTTCTTTTACTTTTCCAAGAGGGTAATGTACTAGGGGGGGAGGGTTGGGAGGGGAGAAAAGGGCAACAATGAATGAATGGAAATCCAAAGTCTCTGTAAATTTTCATTGAAATTAATAATAAATTTTTAAAAAGAAAAAACAAAAAAATAGAAATAATCACATAAACATCTCAATGTATGTAGAAAAAGCATTTGATAAAATCCAGCACCCTTTCCTGATAAAAACTCTTAGCCAAACAGCAATAGAGGATAAATTCCTCAAATAATCAAGATCTTATGTGTAACATCAGCAGTCAACATTCTTTTCAGTGGAGAGAGATTGAGAGTCTTCAGAACAGGAAGAAGAATAAAGATGCCTTTCATCACTTTTATTCAACAATTGTACTGGAAGTCTAGTTAAAGCATTACAAGAGAAAGAGGCATAAAAAGTATCCAGATTGGAAAGAAGAACTAAAAGTATTCGTGTTTAAAAACAGCATGATCTTATACATAGAAAATCTCAGACACCACAAGAAAGTAACTGGAATTAATAGAAGCATTTGGCAAAGTGGCAGGGTGTAGGATCAACACACAAAAACCCTAAAATCCAAAAATCTTAAAAATTTATTGAGAATTTTGAAAAAGAAATTTTTAAAAAATTCTATTATCAATATCTCACCAAAAGATAAACTTGGACTAAACCTAACCTAGCATGTCAACAACTTCTACAAGGGAAACTATGAAGTGTTACTGCAAGAAACCAAAAGAAATAAATGGAAAAATCTCATGCTTACAAACTAGAAGACACATCCAAAAGCAATCTATAGATACAATGTCATTCAGGTTTAAACCCCAGTAATATTTTTTTTATTTTCTTTTTATTATGTGTGTGTGTGTGTGTGTGTGTGTGTGTGTGTGTGTGTGTGTACCGTCAAATCAGATCTGACTGTACAGGAGGAGATTGCCCCTCCTTCTCTAGCAGAGCATCCGGTGGATTCGAACTGCTCACCTCTGGGATTGCAGTGTACCAGTAATATTTTTTAATGAAATGGAAAATCTAATCTCCCACTTCATATGGATAGGGAAAAGATGCTAAAGTAAAACTGAAGAAGATAGGTTTCAGACAAAAATGTAAGTCTTGGACTTCTCAACCTTAAAACTATACAGTGATCCACACAGTCTGATCCTGGTTCAGTGAGACAAATGAAATAGAGTGGAGAACCTAGAACTAAATCCAACCACAAAAAGTGCACGGTTAATTTTGATACAGGGTCATGGTCATTCCATGGGGAAGACATAGTCTCCCTAACAAATGATACTGGCAAAGTTGATTATCCATTTTCAGAAATATGAAATCAGATCTGTATCTCCTATCATGCATGAAATCGAACTTAAAATGATTCAAAGACATAAATATTAATGTTATTGCTATACAGTTTAAAACTGAACAGAACAGGGTTGAAACACATTCATTTCATTCTCATTGCCATCAAGTCAGAGCGGACCCCCCAGCAGATTGTCAGAGGCTGTAAGTCACACAGGAGGAGGATGTCATCTTTCTCCCTTACAGCAGCTGGTGGATTCGAACTGCCAGTCTTTAATCTGTCATGGCAAACTCCCTATCCACTAGGCCACCAGAGCTTCCTCTTTCCTAGGGGATCTAATATTTGGCTTGTCAAACAAAACTTAAAAATGTGCAAACAGAAATTGAATTAGATATCTGGAAGTTGCTAACAATTAAATAGTCATACTTCTCAAAAATTTGACAAGAGTAAAGAAAAGAACATGTTAGGGGAGGGGGAACCTTTAGCAAGAATATGGTCTATGATGGTCTACGGTATGTTCAAGACTCTTCTCCAGCACCACAACCCAAAGGCATTGATTCTTATGTCACCTTCAGTCATTGTTCAGCTCTCTGATGCACAGTAAATAATTGAGAATGATGACGTGTCCGTAAAACATAATCTGGATGAGTCTGGAAGACCTTATATAGAGTAAAATGAAAACACTCTCAAACTCATTGCCATCAAGTCAGAACCGACTCATAGCTGACCCTGCAGTGGATTTTCAGAAGGCTGCAAATCACATGGGAGGAGATTGCCCATCTTACTCCTGAGAGACGTCACCTTTGAGTTACAGCTGTACTCTCAACAGACTGAAATTAACACGACTCTTAATACACAAACAGCAGAAAATATGTTCTGTCCCACGTGGCCTGAGGGAGGAGGATAAGGAAGAGAACTTGCTCTGATGGACAATCTGGGACAGCAGGAGTTGCCTTCAAAGGGGCAAGAAGCATCTGCCAGCCAATCTCTGAGTGGTATGATGACAAGATCTATTTATACACATAAATCTACATGCACATATAGGTGTATTTGTAGCCCTCCATATAGGTGCACCTGATCCAAGCCATGGTCTTTGCAATTACTTGTTAGGCATCAGAGAAATGGACAATAATGATGAGTGAAGAATGAAGAAGAAGAAGAAGAGGAGGAGGAGGAGGAGGAGGAAGAGGAGATGGAGGAGGAGGAGGAGAAGGAGGAGAAGGAAGAGGAGATGGAGGAGGAATCGATGCCTTCAAGTTGTGGTGCTGGAGAAGAGTCTTGAACACACCATGAACCACCAAGAAAACAAATAGGTCTGTCTTGGAGAGACTGAAACCAAGTTTCTCCTTGAAGCAAGTATTTCAAAGCTCTGTCTCATATACTTTGGGCATGTTGCTAGGAGAGGCCAGTCCTCAGAGAAAGACATCATGCTTGGAAGGGTGGAAGGAAAGAGCAGGAGAAGAAACCTTGAATGAAATGCATTGACACAGTGGTTGGGGTAGTGGGGGTAGGTGCGTCAAAGACTGTGGGGTTGGCTCAGGATAGGACAGGGTTCAGAGCTATTGTATATAGGGTCTCTATGAGTTTTACTTGATTTGATGACACATAATAATATATTGGTATATAAGCAAGCCTCCAGATTTGTTTATACAAAGAAATATAAGTGCACTATGTGTGTATTTGTTGTTGTTGTTATGTGCCATCAAGTAGACTGCAATCCATAGCAACCCCATGTACTGTAGCTCTTTTTTGTAGGGGGATATAGATAGATTAGATAGATATATAGATACTGCAAATACATCTATAACCCATGCGGAAGTATAGATATAAAGACTTCTTTGAGAGACTCAAACAGTCAATGACATTGGTTTACTGGGCCAAAAGATTTAGGATTATAGTCTCAGGAGACAATCTAGTCAGCTGGTATAACATATTCAACAATAAAAATTGTTAACAGGGAACCTAATTTTTTTGTGTACAATTTCCCCTTTCTTTTTTTAAAGAAAATATTGTTTTAAAACAAGGACGATGAAAGAAAAGATACCTTGAATTTTTTTTTTAATTTAAAATTCCAGAATGACTGCTAGTCTGTAGTCTTAGAACTAAATGCATAGGCTTAATTGGAGAGTCACAGGTAGATTGTTAAACTCTTAGCACTGACTGAAGTGTATGTTGGTGGTTTAGTGGCACGAACTTGTGCTGCAATCTCAAAGGCAGGTGGTTCAAATCCACCAGCTGTTCTGCAGGAGGATGGACAATCTCCTTCCGCGATTTACAACAGCTATGGGTTGGTTCTGACTGGACAGTGAACAGTGAACAGTGAACAGTAACAACTCGTGTTATAGAAGCTCCGTGGCCTAGTGGTAAGGAACTGTGCTCTCAAACCAAAGGCAAATGATTGGAATCCACCTGCCATTCTAAATGGAAATGATGGTCAGTTTCCTCCTGTATGATTTACTACCTCTCAAAAGTCACTGCTAAATCAGTTTCTAGTCAACAGTACGTAACAACAGCTGGAGTTGTAGGTAAGTGTTATGTATCTGGACACGATGTGTGAAGTGCTGTACAACCACCAAGAGCAGGCTTCACGGCTCAGCCACAGGCAGCACATCTCCTGTGGTTCCACCAGTAGAAAGATGAGCAATCTCCTCCTGTGTTTTTCAGCCTCTGAAATCAGATAGAGGCTTCCTATCAGTCAGAACTGACCCCCTAACAATGAGTGAGGGATTCCTCACAGCAAAATAACTTCCTCCCTGCATTTAACCACGGCAGTTACATGCTGTCAAGTTGGAACTGACTCAGCTGACGCTCCAGGGGGCTTTCAGAGGCTGTAAACTCCGTAGGAGGAGATTACCCAGCCTTGTCCTGGGGAACAGCTGGTGGATTCGAACTGCCTGTCTTTGGGTTGGAGGCACAACTCCTTATCTACTACGCCACTGGAGCTCACCCATGCACAGAACTGTTGTTGTGTATTGTAGGGTCAGAACTGGCTCAGAGCAGACTCCAGTGAGTTTTCAGAAGCAGTTAATCACACAAGAGAAGATTTGCCCATCTTTCTACCAAGAGGCAGCTGGTTGATTCGAACTATGTACCTTTGGATTGCCAGTGCAACTCCTTACCACTAGGCACCAGAGCTCTCTATGCACGTTGACTAGAGAAGTGTAAACAGAAGAGCAAGATGGGCTTTAGGCTAGTCCCAAGGTGAGAGGTAATGCAGTCAATACAATGCCGTGTTCTGTGAGGAAGGGCATAGTCCAAGCAGAGTAGATTCATGAGAGTTGTGCATCTGAACCCACTAGTGGACTCGCCAATGCTGGGGGAGGGATCCCAGGATGAAATGAAATCAGAGGCCTTTCTCCAAGCTCTGGTAGTGATGGTGCACCCCACCCCGACACGAGGGTGAGAAAGCACTGGATTTTCCAGGCCAAAGAGGCTGAAGCTCCTTAGCTGCTGAACGAGTCATAAGAGCTGCATCTTATACTTGCTCTATGTATAAATGTGTGCTTGCCCCCCCCCACACCTGCAAATTTTGATACACTTTTAGTATAATAGGTCTCAAACTTGTGTGTGTGTGTGTGTGTGTGTGTGTGTGCCAGATTCGACTGGCACAGGAGGAGATTACCCCCTCCTTCTCCAGTGGAGCACCTAGTGGATTCAAACCAGGTGCCTTCAGGATTGCAGTGCAGCTTCTTGCCACTAAGCCACCAGAGCCCAAAGCCATCTGACAAAAGCGTGTGTTTTTAAAGGCTCTGACCCCGGCCACTTTCCCAGAGAGTCTGAGTTAGAGACTTTGGAATGGGGCTCAGGAAGCTTTTTAACTGTCAATGCTGAAGCCTGAAGACCTCACTTTGGAAAATACTGCTTTGGAAGCATCATCCGGAAGGTTGTTTAACACAGGAGAAGCGTTGTGGGGAGTTGCTGGAGGAAAAACTTTGAGAGGAAATCCGAGTATTGATGAAGTATCTGTGTGGTGGTGACAGATCTGAAATCGTGTTACCCGGAGGTTCAGTGACAGATGCTTCTCACTTCTTTGTGAACAACTCCTGCTGTCCCTGGTAGTCCATAAAAACAAGTTCTCTTCTTTATCCTCTCAAACAACAAATTTTCTGGTGTTTGTGCATTAACAGTCACTTGAAACCTGGTCACTTTCGCCTGTTAAGTCATCTTACTTTTCTACCTGTGGGTTCAGGTACCCTGGAAAGACTAGCCAATAATCCTTCCAGGCCCCGGATCTGCTGAGAATGGAGCAGAAGCAGTTTTCAGAAATCACACATCTGAACACATATTGAATAGAAACCAACTGACCCACTGCCACAAAGTGGATTCTGCCTGATCGCAACCCTGCCCGTGGTCTCTGAGGCTGTAAATCCTTCCTAAAGGAGCTTGACCGTGTCTCTCTGCAGAGGGAGTGGCAGATTCAAATGCCTAACTTTCAATTCAAATGCATTACACATTACTCAACTACGCACCACACCATCAGGCAGTAGATATGTGAGAGGGGTCAGTTTCCATTCTACTGATTGCTGAGCATAAACTAGAACCTAGTAAAGGTTCTAAGGGTCTAATTATTTGCTTATATCATCATTAAAATAATGGTGTCTAATGGGCTTGGTGACAGGAAGGAGGCTGGGGATAGAATGATTAAATTTTGTAGAATCAATGACTTATTCATTGCAAATACATTTTATAAGAGACACAAAC
>NW_006399761.1:23753994-23754505 GCF_000299155.1 Elephantulus edwardii | reverse complement strand
GTGACTGGGGTAATCGGGGATGGGTGTGTCAGAGGCAGTGCAGTTGGCGCAGGATAGAGCAGGGTTTAGGGCTGTTGTGCATAGGGTCGCTATGAGTTCGAAACGGCTCGACGGCACATAACAACAACAACAACAACAGTAAGCCCTGTACTTTGGTCTTTTAACAAACATAAAAGTAGTAATCGGCTTAAGATTCACATCTGTTGTTCAAACAGTGGACTCCATGGTTCCTAACAGCAACAGCAGAGTATAGTTGGGGTGGGGTGCTGGGTAATCTCTTCCCATGCAATTTACAACCTCTAAAAACCGCTGCAGGGTAGCTATGAGTCAACTCTCACTCAAAGGTGTGTGTTGTTGTTTTTTTTTAAATATATAGTTATACTATGAACAACAGATATGAACCCTGTCCTGTGCCATCCTCAGAATCTCTGACACACTTGAGCCATTGCTTCAGTCACTGTATTAATCCACTGTTCAAAATATGTTGACATGAATAAAGAGAAAGCTTAAA
>NW_006399761.1:23747487-23752929 GCF_000299155.1 Elephantulus edwardii | reverse complement strand
AGTACACAGCTAATAAACAGCAGAACTGGAATTAAAGCAGGTTAGCTCTCAAACATTTGCTGTTACTTTTCATGAGGTTATTACCTTATAACTTCCTTTATATTTAATTGGTAGAAGAGTTAGCTGTGAAACTAAGATTTGTTGTTGTTGTTATGTACCATCAAGTCACTTGGGACTCATAGCCACCCTATATACAATAGCCTCAAACCCTGCTCTTTCCTGTGCCAATTTTAATGTCTCTGACAGACCCACCTTCATTACCCCAGTCACTGAATCAATCATCTCATCGATGGCCTCCCTCTCTTCCTCTGTCCCTCCTCACTACCAAGCATGACATCCCTCTCCAAAGACTGGTCCTGCCTTGCAACATGCCCCAAGTATGTCAGCTGAAGCTTCAGAATCCTTGCCTCCAAGGAATAGATGGTTTCACTCTCTCCAGGTCAAACCTGTTTGTTCTCCTAGCAGTCCGTGGTATATTTAACACTCTCCCCAAGTACCTCAGCTCAAAGGCATCAGTTCTCTTTCTTTCATCCCTCGTCATTGTACAGCTCTCTGACGCATAGCAAGCGATAGCGAAGACTAAGGTAGAGGATTCAGTATTTGAAAGTGTGACTTATTTGGTGTCATATAAGTCAAAGAAGGTATTTTATGAAGATTAAAAAAGGCATTTTACGAAGTTTAAAATGTATTATTCAAAATCAAATGCTTTACTGTTGAGTCAGAACCAACTCATAGTTGACCCATCCAGCAGGTTTTTGAAGACTGTAAGCTGCAAGGGAGGAGACTGGTCATCTTTTTCCTAGGGAATAGCTGATGGATTCAAACCTCCAGAGAGAGTGAAGGTTTTTCAGTTAACAGCTCAACTCCCCATAGACTACATGTCACTGTTGTTGTTATATGCTGTTGAGTCACCTGTGACTCATAGCGACCCCATATACAACAGCCTAAACCCTGCTCTGTCCTGTGCCAATCTTACTGTATCCAACACACCTACCCCCATTACTCCAGTCACTGAATCAATCCATCTCATTGAGGGTCTTCCTCTCCTGTGCTGCCCCTCCACCCTCCCAAGCATGACATCCCTCTCCAAGGACTGGTCCCACTTTGCAACATCACTAGAGCTCCCTATTTTATTATTAACTATTTTTTAAATCACAAGACTATGATAATTTTTCATTTTGGGACTTGTGTTGTCACAACTACAAATATAAAAATCCAGCTAAGTGTTGGTTAAAAGATCTGAAAATCGCAATACAAGGGATCAGGTCCAAACAGTGACATCTCGCTAAAGAAGTGTAGGGGATAACTTGAAAGAGACTAGAAAGACATTCTTTGCCTATTGAGCATCTCATGGCCTCCCTTCTGTGCTGCTATTTGTGTGAACATCTGCCTCTGAGATCAGGGTTTATTACAGATTGCAGACTTTTCCAGAAACTTCTACAAGCCCAGAAATCAAACTGCCCTGAATCTGTTAACACTCTCCCTCATCTGTAGCCACGGCACTTCTGGGTCCCTGGACACCCCCATTGTGCCTCATCCACTCGGGCACAGACACCAGGTCCGTTGCCATGGTGTCCGAGACCCAACCATGTGGGCTGGTTTCAATAACAGCAGCTGCACACTTCAAAAAATAAAAAAACCAAAAAACAAAAACACAACAACCCAGGATGCAGCTCCAGCTCCAGTTCTAAATGAGTGTTTCTCTCCGGGCTTTGACCTGACCTGAATATTGTTTTCTCATTGGATTTCCTTTTATTTATTTCTTTTTAGAGATCAACTTTCCTTGAACTTTCTCTCTCGTTTGTGTTGCGGTTGGCAGGACTACAGAACCTTCTCTTCCCTTCTCTGCAAAATATGCTTTCTCTTTAGCAATACCTGAGGATTTCCTTGTGCCAGTTTCTCCACCGTTTCTCTCTCTTTCTCTTATACACACACACACACACACACACACACACACACTCATGCACACACCGTGAAGACCTACAGCAAAGCCCCTGGGTAGAGTTTATTTACTCTGCAGAATTATGAAAGCACTTTTTAGCAAAACAAAAACAGAAACAAAAACTCACGTACATTTTATTTTCCATAGAAAATGCAGGAACTAGATTTAAAAATATGACTCCATCCTCACATTATTTTGGTCATGTTTATAGATCTGTATTTAATTGTCTCTATCACATCACATCCTCAATTCACCATGGGTTACAGCTGGCTTTCTCTCTGTCTCTCTCTCTCTTTTTCTTCCTCCCTCTCTCCCTATTCTCTCTCACTTTAAATGTTGGCAAATGTGAGGAGTCTAAAAATACCAATATTGCTAATATGACTTCTGACCTTCTCTAGCAAGAGCTTGCAGAAAAACTCTTCTTGATAGGTGACGGGAGCTTTGCCCAGTTCTAGATGAATTGTGTCCCCTTCAGCTCTGAAAGAGTATGGAGTGAATCATTAGGGAAGGAGCCTTGGACTGCTGCTGAACTTCCTCCCACCCCCCAAAGCCTGAAACAATTTGTTTACAAGTTGTTACTAAAGACTGTCAGAGAAAAATGTTTGTGGACTTGGTATCCAAAAAGCTGACAGAACCCAGAACTTGCTTGGTATTCAGAGGCGAGTCAGTCCAACGGTTGATCCTGCACAGTGTGTAATTACTTGCACGTTGGAAGCCAAAGGCAAAGGGAATGCAGTCCTGTGAGTGTGTGTTTATACTGAAGACTTGGAGAAACAAAACAATCCTGCAGCATTCTTTATCCTCAGCATCTGGGAATAATTAATTTGCTTGTTATGAGTTGTAGTATGAAGTCGAGACACTTCTCTGAAGCAAAGAGGAGAAGTGTGCATGAGCTGAAATCCTGCATTTGGGCATTTGCTTTACAGCTTTCTCTTTTTTTTAACCTGGTGGTGGCTAATTTTTGTCATTTCCCCCTCCCTTTTTAATCCTAAATGTTGTGACAAGGAAGGAACTGCTTTTGGGGTTTTATCCCCCATGTGTCTGGGAAGCGGGCGTTCACACACCTCCTGCTTTCCTCCTCCCTCTGCTGTGGAAGGCTGGGAGGGGTGGGGGCTCCATGGACTCTGGAAAGTCAGGCCCTGCTGTACAATGACGCAGGGTCTTTATTTATTTCTTTTTTTCATTAAACTCCGAAGTTTCAGAAAACTCCAGAGATTTGCAGTGGAATGTAGAATGTGCTACCCACCCACCCCCACCCTCATTTTATCCATTCTAGGCAGGACACTAGAGATTGGCATTTAATAGATTGGGGGGGGTTGATATAAATTACCATAACAAGTTGTGATAGTTTACATTAGGTGTTACTACATTGCCACAATTACTATTTTCAGAAGACAAGTGTAATATGCATACAGTGTCCCCTCTATGGACACTAGAAATACAGCATGTTACAGGGGGCTGATAATGGGGATTCCCTTCCGGTTTCTGGCTGAGGAATGCTACAATGAAACATAGCTGTTAACTCTGACCTTTTTTTTTTTTTTTTTTGCTTAATTCAGGCTCTCAACTTAGGAGCAAGGTTCTTATTTTTGTTGGCTTCATGCTGTAGGCGTTTAACAGTGCTAAAAGTTTTCTATAGCACTTCTCAAACATCTGGCTATTTTCGCTTGCATCCTCCTAAGCTGTAAACGGTGGAGCTCCCAAAATACATCCAGCCTTCCATTCTTATTTTATCCGCCCCCTTTTCTCCTTTCTCAAGCCTTATCCCCACCCATTGACAACTGTTCAAATTGCTCACGGCCTACATTTTGTAATTTTTCTTTTTTCCCCTTCCTTTTATTTATTTTTTTTTATGCATCCTTGTCCTTCACGGTCAAAGCTGAAAACTTCTGGAAGGATTTGTTTATATGGAACTCTACTCACAAAGAATAGCTGGCCTGAGGTCCAGTCTCCAGGCAGCCCATTCACTGTTACCAGAGCCAGAAGAGGCACTTCTTGCTTCTCCACACCTGGTGTATCTCTGCACAGTGTATAAGGCTTAGGAGAGGGGACCAGGGTGCATTTCAGTTACTAAGTTCTTCATTGGTCATGAGTCATTAAGGGTCATTGATTCAGTTCTGTATCTTGGTAACCTTGTGAATCACAGAAAATACTACCTCCTGCTGTATCATCCTTCCAGTCTCTGCTGGCCTTGAACCCACTGTTGCAACCTCTGTGTCAATCCATCTGTTGAATGTCTTCTCCTTTCTCCCTGACCTTCCACTTCACAAAGCGTGAAAGCTCACTCAAGGGTCTAGCTCCTCCTGGTAACATGCACAAAATATGTGAGACCAAGTCATTCCCAAGGGGTATCTTGCTTTCCCTTCCAAGAGATTTGTTTGGTTTTTTTGACAGTCCATGATGCATTGCACATTCTTCACTAACACCAGAATTCAAAGGCATTAATTAATTCTTCCAAGGTCTTCTTTACTCCTGGTCCAACTTTTACATGCATCAGAAGAAACTGAAAATATAAAGAGTTAGATCAGTCCACTCTGTTGTTGTGTATTGTAGAGTCGGAACCGACCCATGGCTGATCCTCTGGTGGGTTTTGAGAGGTCATTAATTGCACAGGAGGAGATTGCCCATCTTTTTCCTGTGGAGCAGCTAATGGCCTTGAACCGGGATGCAGCGAGGCTTCTTGCCACCAACTTTTTTAGCTGGAGCTTCAAATCCTTGCCTATAAGGAACAATTTGGTTTCACCTTCCCTAGGACAAACCTGTTTGTTCTCTTGAGAATCCAAGGGATGTTTAACACTCCTCTACAACACCACAACTCAAAAGCATTGATCCTTCTTCTGTCATCCTTAGTCATTTTCCAATTCTCAATATAATAATTGCAAATAATTGCAAAGACCATGGCCTTGATCAGATGCATCTTAGTTTCCAGACTGATACTGTTGCTCTTTAGCACTCTGGGGAAGTCCCTGATAGCAGACTTTGCCATTGCAATTCATCTTTTGATTTCCTGACCACTGGTACAAAGAGTGTTGATTGTGGGAGCTGAAATTATTAACAACCTCAATCTCTTCTCCATCCATCATGGTGCTGCCAATTAGCCCAATGGTGAGAATGTTTGTTTTCTTGATGTTGAGCTTCAATCTATATTGAAGACTACTGTCCTTGACCTTCCACAGCCAATGCTTCAGGCCTTCCTCATTTTCAGCAAGTAAGGTTGTGTCATCTGCATAATGTAGTTGTTGATGAGTCTTCCTCCAATTCTCATGCCACATTTCTTATAAAGCCCAGCCTCTCAAAATGATCTCTTCCACATATAAATTGAAAAGATAATGGAGACGAGAGTGAATGGTTAATGATTGTGAACATTTTCTCATTTATTTCTTGGAACAGAAGATTCCAAAAAGCAAAACATTACAATGAAATACGTGAGGAGCTAGAGTCAGAAAATCAAAAGACCTGAACTCGTTCAGCATTTCTTAAGCTCAAGGAACTGAAGAACA